>NC_060173.1:104324889-104642389 GCF_021184085.1 Oncorhynchus gorbuscha | reverse complement strand
ATGTCTTATTGCTGCTTCCCAATCCTACATTCCTCTACAAGGGGAACTATTCAGCCTTGGTCAGATTGGAGTCACATTGTTCCTCCAACAGCAATACAAGGCAATGGGCCTACATACACAGACAGGCAAGTGGCCTGCAGTGCATACACAGATAAAGCACGAGCCTGGTTACTCATTGCTAGCTGTCTCCCTGCAGACTAGAATATATCTTAGTGACTGCTCCTGTTGAAATCAGAGAGCTGATTGTTCAATACATACTGGCAAACTTCTATGGAGCGACCATTTTGGCTCCAGTCTGGAAGTCTCATGCTCTGTTTGATAGGAGCTGCACAGTTTCACTTGACTGTGTGGTCAGACCCATAGGGCCGGGGGGCACTGAGCTCTGTGAGGGATTTGAGGCCTCTACTGTAGGAAAGCAACAAAGGAAGTTCTTTGATGCTGAGTGATTTATTTGTGCTGAGGAGACAGCCAGCTTGAACCACAGTATTAGAGTGGTGGTTTGAGGGCAATATTCATAGTCTTCAGTATCCATGGTTGTTAATTCCTCCTCATCCTCCCCCTTTAATGACCGGAATGGTTTGACCCAGCGTACTGCGGTTCTAGGCATAGGACCAAAGTGTGACAGCGTGATGGGGATACAAATAGAACACTCTTTAACTCACAGCATGCCCTACAGTGTTTTTCTCTTCCTCTGTCTTGTGTGCTTTCAGAGTATACATACTTATAGAAGTAGAGTATTCGACTATCTCAGCATGTGTTCTAGCCTGCCTGTCTCTCACCTTACCTCACCTTGTAATCCCTGGACTCATTCTCCACTTCCCCGTCCCCTGTGTCTCTCTCTCCTCCCTGGACTCATTCTCCACTTCCCCGTCCCCTGTGTCTCTCTCTCCTCCCTGGACTCATTCTCCACTTCCCCGTCCCCTGTGTCTCTCTCTCCTCCCTGGACTCATTCTCCACTTCCCCGTCCCCTGTGTCTCTCGCTCCTCCCTGGACTCATTATCCACTTCCCCGTCCCCTGTGTCTCTCTCTCCTCCCTGGACTCATTCTCCACTTCCCGTCCCCTGTGTCTCTCTCTCCTCCCTGGACTCATTCTCCACTTCCCCGTCCCCTGTGTCTCTCGCTCCTCCCTGGACTCATTATCCACTTCCCCGTCCCCTGTGTCTCTCTCTCCTCCCTGGACTCATTCTCCACTTCCCCGTCCCCTGTGTCTCTCTCTCCTCCCTGGACTCATTCTCCACTTCCCCGTCCCCTGTGTCTCTCTCTCCTCCCTGGACTCATTCTCCACTTCCCCGTCCCCTGTGTCTCTCTCTCCTCCCTGCTATGTGGCTGTTTGTTGCCTCCCTCCCTCGCTGCGTACATCGGCCCCTGTAGGAAGGATGTACAGCGTAATGTGTTCCCTCAGTAACGTCCCCTCGTCCTCGGCCCTGTCTGCAGGCTTCCAGATCGACACCCCTGATGCACTGGGGAGGACCTGTCTACACGCTGCAGCCGCCGGGGGGTGAGTCTCTCTCTCTCTCTCTCTCTCTCTCTCTCTCTCTCTCTCTCTCTCTCTCTCTCTCTCTCTCTCTCTCTCTCTCTCTCTCTCTCTCTCTCTCTCTCTGTGTGTCTGATGAAAATAAGAGAAATACCCACACACTGTTTTGTATGCTCCTGTGTAGTTTATTTCAACATTTCTGTCAGAAGTGCTTCATCAGGTGTTTGTCGTCTGTTGGTGTCTATGTATTTCTCTTCAAAACACAATTTGTCATGATTCTACAACTGCTCCCTCTCCCCCTGTCCCATTCTGCAGTAATGTGGAGTGTGTGAAGTTGCTTCTGAGCAGCGGTGGGGACCACAACCAGAGGGACAAGTGTGGCAGGTGGGTTCTCTTAGAGGACAGGTAGAAGGGTGGGCAGGTCTGAGGTAAGGGCAGATCAACAGGGCCTTAGTGGGACAGTGATGTGATGTGTATAGATGATGTTGAAAGCTGGTTCTAACTGGGAACTAAAAGGAGACAAGGACTTCCTCTCTCCAGTTCCTGTGTAGGTGTGTTTGTGTGGCCAGAGCAATTTCCCCTCAACTCTGACTCAACATTTGATCAAATCAAAGTTTATTGGTCGCGTACACAGATGAGCAGGTGCTATGGCAGGTGCAGTGAAATGCTTATGTTACTAGCTCCAACAAAACATTAGAATGTCTCGCAAATACACAAATCATAGAAGAAATCTAAACAATGAAAGTTAGATTTATTAGTGAGCATGTGTGAGAATGCAGAATATAAATGTGTGCTGTGTATAGATAGTATATCAGTATTTCATCATACTAATATTGAGATGCACCCCCCAACCCCCTTTTTTCCCTCAGAACAGCCTCAATTCGTGGACTCTACAAGGTGTCAAAATTGTTCCACAGGGATTCTGGCCCATGTTGACCCCAATGATTCATACAGTTGTGTCAAGTTGACTGGATGTCCTTTAGGTGGAGGACCATTCTTGATGGACACGGGAAACTGTTGAGTGTGAAAAACCCAGCAGCGTTGCAGTTCTTGACACAAACCGGTGCGCCTGGCACCTACTACCATACCCTGTTCAAAGGCACTTAAATATTTTGTTTTGCCCATTCACCCTCTGAATGGCACACACACAAACATGTCTCGATTGTCTCAAGGCTTAAAAATCCTTCTTAAACCTGTTTCCTCTCCTTCATCTATACTGATTGAAGTGGATTTCAATAAAGGATCACAGCTTTCACCTGGATTCACCTGGTCAGTCTGTCATGGAAAGAGCAAGCGTTCTTAAAGCTGCAATATCAAATCACTGTGGATGGAACTTTTTGGACGACCCAACCAAATTCATATAGAAAAGGGCGTAATAGATCTGTCATTCTCATTGAAAGCAAGTCTAAGAAGAGGTAGATGAGTTCTATGTGCGCTCTTTGTATGTTTCCCATTTGAGTTCAGTTTTGTTCACCAGCCTCAAACAGCTGATAAGACATTACTGTTGGTTATGGAAAATATATTTCACAGCGGTTTAGATGGTACAATGATTCTCACAAATACACCTGCTTGTTTTGTCACATAAATTGAAATTATGCAAACTATTAGAATATAGGAACCAGGAAATGGCAGAACGATTTCTGCATAGTGTGTCTAATGTTTTGTATACTCAGTGTACATACACAGTGAGTAAACAACAGTATGTAAACAGAATATGAGGTGACCAGTGTTCAATGGCTCTATATTAGGGCTGGGAATTGCCAGGGACCTCACGATAGGATATTGTCACTCTACTTAGGTGCCGATGCAATATGTATTGCGATTCGATACAATTATTTTTATTGTGATTTGATGGTCCAAACATATTGCTCACTGTATGTCTGCTGCAGAGAGACCAGAAAGAGTCATAATAAAAACACCTTTTGATCATTCATGGAAATAAAAGTACTGAAAACATTGACTCACTATTTAAAAAGAAGATGGAGAACAAGCTATAGGATGAAAAATAGTGATGGCTGTCAAACAGTCTGATGTTCTGGGGATAGAAGCTGTTTAACAGTCTGATGGCCTGGGGATAAAAGCTGTTTAACAGTCTGATGGCCTGGGGATAGAAGCTGTTTAACAGTCTGATTTACATTTAAGTCATTTAGCAGACGCTCTTATCCAGAGCGACTTACAAATTGGTGCATTCACCTTATGACATCCAGTGGAACAGTCACTTTACAATAGTGCATCTAAATCTTAAAGGGGGGGGGGGGGAGAGAGGGAATACTTATCCTATCCTAGGTATTCCTTAAAGAGGTGGGGTTTCAGGTGTCTCCGGAAGGTGGTGATTGACTCCGCTGTCCTGGCGTCGTGAGGGAGTTTGTTCCACCATTGGGGGGGCCAGAGCAGCGAACAGTTTTGACTGGGCTGAGCGGGAGCTGTACTTCCTCAGTGGTAGGGAGGCGAGCAGGCCAGAGGTGGATGAACGCAATGCCCTTGTTTGGGTGTAGGGCCTGATCAGAGCCTGGAGGTACTGAGGTGCCGTTCCCCTCACAGCTCCGTAGGCAAGCACCATGGTCTTGTAGCGGATGCGAGCTTCAACTGGAAGCCAGTGGAGAGAACGGAGGAGCGGGGTGACGTGAGAGAACTTGGGAAGGTTGAACACCAGACGGGCTGCGGCGTTCTGGATGAGTTGAAGGGGTTTAATGGCACAGGCAGGGAGCCCAGCCAACAGCGAGTTGCAGTAATCCAGACGGGAGATGACAAGTGCCTGGATTAGGACCTGCGCCGCTTCCTGTGTGAGGCAGGGTCGTACTCTGCGGATGTTGTAGAGCATGAACCTACAGGAACGGGCCACCGCCTTGATGTTGGTTGAGAACGACAGGGTGTTGTCCAGGATCACACCAAGGTTCTTAGCGCTCTGGGAGGAGGACACAATGGAGTTGTCAACCGTGATGGCGAGATCATGGAACGGGCAGTCCTTCCCCGGGAGGAAGAGCAGCTCCGTCTTGCCAAGGTTCAGCTTGAGGTGGTGATCCGTCATCCACACTGATATGTCTGCCAGACATGCAGAGATGCGATTCGCCACCTGGTCATCAGAAGGGGGAAAGGAGAAGATTAGTTGTGTGTCGTCTGCATAGCAATGATAGGAGAGACCATGTGAGGTTATGACAGAGCCAAGTGACTTGGTGTATAGCGAGAATAGGAGAGGGCCTAGAACAGAGCCCTGGGGGACACCAGTGGTGAGAGCGCGTGGTGAGGAGACAGATTCTCGCCACCTGGTAGGAGCGACCTGTCAGGTAGGACGCAATCCAAGCGTGGGCCGCGCCGGAGATGCCAACTCGGAGAGGGTGGAGAGGAGGATCTGATGGTTCACAGTATCGAAGGCAGCCGATAGATCTAGAAGGATGAGAGCAGAGGAGAGAGAGTTAGCAGTGCGGAGCGCCTCCGTGATACAGAGGAGAGCAGTCTCAGTTGAATGACTAGTCTTGAAACCTGACTGATTTGGATCAAGAAGGTCATTCAGAGAGAGATAGCGGGAGAGCTGGCCAAGGACGGCACGTTCAAGAGTTTTGGAGAGAAAAGAAAGGGATACTGGTCTGTAATTGTTGACATCGGAGGGATCGAGTGTAGGTTTTCAGAAGGGGTGCAACTCTCGCTCTCTTGAAGACGGAAGGGACGTAGCCAGCGGTCAGTGATGAGTTGATGAGCGAGGTGAGGTAAGGGAGAAGGTCTCCGGAAATGGTCTGGAGAAGAGGGGAGGGGATAGGGTCAAGCGGGCAGGTTGTTGGGCGGCCGGCCGTCACAAGACGCGAGATTTCATCTGGAGAGAGAGGGGAGAAAGAGGTCAGAGCACAGGGTAGGGCAGTGTGAGCAGAACCAGCGGTGTCGTTTGACTTAGCAAACGAGGATCGGATGTCGTCGACCTTCTTTTCAAAATGGTTGACGAAGTCGTCTGCAGAGAGGGAGGAGGGGGGGGAGGAGGATTCAGGAGGGAGGAGAAGGTGGCAAAGAGCTTCCTAGGGTTAGAGGCAGATGCTTGGAATTTAGCGTGGTAGAAAGTGGCTTTAGCAGCAGAGACAGAGGAGGAAAATGTAGAGAGGAGGGAGTGAAAGGATGCCAGGTCCGCAGGGAGGCGAGTTTTCCCTCATTTCCGCTCGGCTGCCCGGAGCCCTGTTCTGTGAGCTCGCAATGAGTCATCGAGCCACGGAGCGGGAGGGGAGGACCGAGCCGGCCTGGAGGATAGGGGACATAGAGAGTCAAAGGATGCAGAGAGGGAGGAGAGGAGGGTTGAGGAGGCAGAATCAGGAGATAGGTTGGAGAAGGTTTGAGCGGAGGGAAGAGATGATAGGATGGAAGAGGAGAGAGTAGCGGGGGAGAGAGAGCGAAGGTTGGGACGGCGCGATACCATCCGAGTAGGGGCAGTGTGGGAGGTGTTGGATGAGAGCGAGAGGGAAAAGGATACAAGGTAGTGGTTGGAGACTTGGAGGGGAGTTGCAATGAGGTTAGTGGAAGAACAGCATCTAGTAAAGATGAGGTCGAGCGTATTGCCTGCCTTGTGAGTAGGGGGGAAGGTGAGAGGGTGAGGTCAAAAGAGGAGAGGAGTGGAAAGAAGGAGGCAGAGAGGAATGAGTCAAAGGTAGACGTGGGGAGGTTAAAGACGCCCAGAACTGTGAGAGGTGAGCCGTCCTCAGGAAAGGAGCTTATCAAGGCATCAAGCTCATTGATGAACTCTCCGAGGGAACCTGGAGGGCGATAAATGATAAGGATGTTAAGCTTGAAAGGGCTGGTAACTGTGACAGCATGGAATTCAAAGGAGGCGATAGACAGATGGGTAAGGGGAGAAAGAGAGAATGACCACTTGGGAGAGATGACGATCCCGGTGCCACCACCCCGCTGACCAGAAGCTCTCGGGGTGTGCGAGAACACGTGGGCGGACGAAGAGAGAGCAGTAGGAGTAGCAGTGTTGTCTGTGGTGATCCATGTTTCCGTTAGTGCCAAGAAGTCGAGGGACTGGAGGGAGGCATAGGCTGAGATGAACTCTGCCTTGTTGACCGCAGATCGGCAGTTCCAGAGGCTACCGGAGACCTGGAACTCCACGTGGGTCGTGCGCGCTGGGACCACCAGATTAGGGTGGCCGCGGCCACGCGGTGTGGAGCGTTTGTATGGTCTGTGCAGAGAGGAGAGAACAGGGATAAACCGACACATAGTTGACAGGCTACAGAAGAGGCTACGCTAATGCAAAGGAGATTGGAATGACAAGTGGACTACACGTCTCGAATGTTCAGAAAGTTAAGCTACGTAGCAATAATCTTATTGACTAAAATGATTAAAATGATACAGTACTGCTGAAGTAGGCTAGCTGGCAGTGGGTGCGTTGTTGACACTACACTAATCAAGTCGTTCCGTTGAGTGTAATAGTTTCTACAGTGCTGCTATTCGGGGGCTAGCTGGCTAGCTAGTAGTGCTGTTTACGTTACGTTGCGTTAAAAGAACGACAATAGCTGGCTAGCTAACCTAGAAAACCGCTCTAGACTACACAATTATCTTTGATACAAAGACGGCTATGTAGCTAGCTATGTAGCTAGCTACGATCAAACAAATCAAACCGTTGTACTGTAATGAAATGAAATGAAAATGTGATACTACCTGTGAATGCGACCGGGTTGTTGAGTTCTATTCAGAAGACGTTGGCTAGCGTTGGCTAGCTGTTGGCTAGCTAGCAGAGTCTCCTACGTTAAGGACGACAAATAGCTGGCTAGCTAACCTCGGTAAATTAAGATAATCACTCTAAGACTACACACTCTAAACCTAAACAACACAATTATCTTGGAACGAAGATACGAAGACAGCAAAGACAGCTATGTAGCTAGCTAACACTACACTAATCAAGTCGTTCAGTTGAGTGTAATAGTTTTCCCAGTGCAGCTAATCAGTGGACGTTAGCTAGCTGGCTAGTGAAGACTACGTTAGGACGGCGAAATACGATAATTACGCAATTATCTTTGATACAAAGACGGCTATGTAGCTAGCTGAGAAGAAATTGCTAAGATTAGACAAATCAAACCGTTGTGCTATAATGAAATATAATGAAATGTAAAAAGTTATACTACCTGCGGGAGCGAAGCGCCGATGCGACCACTCGCTCCAAACCTGATGGCCTGGGGATAGAAGCTGTTTAACAGTCTGATGGCCTGGGGATAGAAGCTGTTTCTCAGTCTGATGGTCTGGGGATAGAAGCTGGTTACTAGTCCAACACTCTAACCACTAGGCTACCCTACCTTCCTTTGACACAGTCCTGTAAATGCCCTGGAGGGCAGGCAGCGTGGCCCCAGTGATGCGTTGGGCTGACCACGCCTCCCCCTGGAGAGTCATGCGGTTGAGGGCGATGCAGTTGTCGTACCATGTAGTGATACAGCCCGACAGAATGCTCTCAATGGTTCATCTGTAGAAGATCCTGAGGGTCTTAGGTGGAATGCTAAATTTCAGCGGTTGTGCCTTCACCACAGTGTCAGCGTGCCCTCTGTGTTGAGGATCAGCATAGTGCAGGTGTTGTTGCCTAACTACCCTCTGTGTTGAGGATCAGCATAGTGGAGGTGTTGTTGCCTAGCTACCCTTTGTGTTGAGGATCAGCATAGTGGAGGTGTTTATGTCTACCCTTTGTGTTGAGGATCAGCATAGTGGAGGTGTTTATGTCTACCCTTTGTGTTGAAGATCAGCATAGTGATGTTGTTGTCTACCCTGTGTTGAGGATCAGCATAGTGGAGGTGTTGTTAATAATAATAATAATAAATGCCATTGTTGCCTAGCTACCCTCTGTGTTGAGGATCAGCATGTGGAGGTGTTGTTGCCTAGCTACCCTCTGTGTTGAGGATCAGCATGTGGAGGTGTTGTTGCCTAGCTACCCTTTAATCTACTCTTCATTTTTTGGGGCTCCAGTAAGTTTGTGTGACTCAACTCAATGTGCTAGCGTATAACACTGTCCTTCTCTGTGTGTGTGTGTCTCTCTGTGTGTCGCTCCCTCTCCAGGACCTCTCTCCACTATGCGGCAGCCAGTCGTCATTACCAGTGCCTGGAGACCCTTGTGTCGTGTGGGACCTGCATTAATGCCACTGACCAGTGGGGGCGCTCTGCTCTGCACTACGCTGCTGCCTCCGACCTGGACAGAAGGTGAGCTTCACTAATCAGACTTGGGGACGAATCCTAACTTCCACTTAAGATTTCATTTCCGATATAGTCATGCATTGATGTAAGTGAAAATGTTACGTAAATGGATGTTAGGATTCGCCCCATAGTGACCATACATTGATGATACCATTAGGACCTGTGACTCATGTTACAATTTGATATTATAAACTGCATGTAAATTCAGTTATCGATCAGAGGTTAAAGACTACAATATTGAGCTGGTTCCTATATGCTCCTATCTATAATATGTAATCAAAAGACTAACGGACAGTCGGGCCCCTGAGGCCAGGTCAAACTAGCTGTGTGGTTTTTTGGTGGTGACCATAGAGATCATGATAAATTGTTAGAGATGCTATGTCCCTTCAACCTTCAAAACTCCAGAATGAGTTGAAAATGGCAGCCATATTGGTCAGGGAGAAATCCAAACCAGTCTAATGGAATATATTATTATTATTATTTTATTTCACCTTTATTTAACCAGGTAGGCCAGTTGAGAACAAGTTCTCATTTACAACTACGACATGGCCAAGATAAAGCAAAGCAGTGCGACAAAAATAACAGAGTTACACATGGAATAAACAAATGTACAGTTAATAACATAATAGTACAATCTGTATACAGTGTATGTAAATGAAGTAAGGAGGTAAGGCAATAAATAGGCCAATAGTGGCAAAGTAATTATCGTTTATCAATTTACACTGGAGTGATATATGTGCAGATGAGGATGTGCAAGTAGAAATACTGGTGTGCACAAGAGCAGAAAAACAAAAAAACAAATATGGGGATGAGGTGGGTAGATGGGGTGGGCTATTTACAGATGGGCTGTGTACAGCTGCAATGATCGGTAAGCTGCTCTGACAGCTGATGCTTAAAGTTAGTGAGGGAGATAGAAGTCTCCAACTTCAGTGATTTTTGTAATTCATTCCAGTCATTGGCAGCAGAGAACTAGAAGGAAAGGCGCCCAAAGGAGGAGTTGGCTTTGGGGATGACCAGTGAAATATACCTGCTGGGGCACGGGCTACGGGTGGTTGTTGCTATGGTGACCAGTGCGCTGAGATAAGGCGGAGCTTTACCTAGCAAAGACTTATAGATGACCTGATCTAAAATATTGTCACATAATTATAAATACAGTTTATGAGTTTTATACACATTTTCTGTATAAATAGCCTCTAAAATATATGTACACTGACCATAACTCTCAAAATGTTGTGTTTTCTTGGAAAGCTTTGAGTGTTATTATATGATGCAAATTCAGTACTTGTTGCATTTACAACTTAATTCCTATCATCAAGTGATTTCAGCCAGTGTCTGGCTGTAGATTGACTGCACTGTTTCAATGGAATGTTATTCTAATTCCTAATTCTATGGTGGTGACCATCTCCGGAAGCTAGACAACCAAGGAACTCCCTGTTTCCATGGATACCTGAGGTAATTCTGAGGTGCCGGTTGAATAGGTGTCTGGATGTTCGGCAGCAGACTGTTCAGTGTTCACACCCCTGACTGTTTCCATTCCAGGAAACTCAGAGAAGCACTGCTGGAGACGCTATATGACCCTGAATAATCAGATGGAAAGGGTTTGGGGAGGGTTTCCCTGGGGCCCCCATTGAGGATGTCTTAATCGTTCTCTGTTGTGTGTGTTGTGAAGGCGACGTCAGGCTCTGGAGCCAGAGAGTGAAGGGGTGCAGGCAGAGAAGGAGAAAGAGGCTGCACTGTGAGTAAACTATTTTATTTCTATGAGTATTACTGCCTCCATCTGGGCATACAGGTAGTCAGTCAGCACAGATTATGGATCAGTGCAAGCCGTGCCTATGGTTCTGCCTGTTTGAGAAAGTCCCAGCTCTTTCTCTCTCTCTTTCCCTACTCTCTTTCCCTACTCTCTTTCCCTACTCTGTGCACACTGACCAGTTTAGACAGACAATATCTTCTGTCATTGTCTCTCTCGCTCATCTTGTTGGATTAACCATTGCGTATGTCAAATCAAACAAAAAAATATGTCACGTGCGCCGAATACAACAGGTGAAGTGCTAAACCTTAGTGAAATGCTTACTTACAGGCTCTAACCAATAGTGCAAAAAAAGGTATTCGGTGAACAATAGGTAGGTAAGAAAAACCACACAATGCAAATAGTCCGGGTAGCCATTTGATCACCTGTTCAGGAGTCTTATGGCTTGGGGGTAAAAACTGTTGAGAAGCCTTTTTGATACGCTGCCGATTCTGCAGGTTTTCCTACTTACAAAGCATGTAGAGGTCTGTATTTTTTTTAATCATAGGTACACTTCAACTGTGAGAGACGGAATCTAAAACAAAAATCCAGAAAATCACATTGTATTATTTTTAAGTAATTAATTTGCATGACATAAGTATTTGATACATCAGAAAAGCAGAACTTAAGAAACCTCTATACAGACCTTCTCCAGATCCTTCAGGTTTCGGGGCTGTCGCTGGGCAATATGGACTTTCAGCTCCCTCCATATTCTATTGGGTTCAAGTCTGGAGACTGGCTAGGCCACTCCAGGACCTTGAGATGCTTCTTACGGAGCCACTCCTTAGTTGCCCTGGCTGTGTGTTTCGGGTCGTTGTCATACTGGAAGACCCAGCCACGACCCATCTTCAATGCTCTCACTCAGGGAAGGAGGTTGTTGGCCAAGATCGTGCGATACGTGGCCCCATCCATCCTCCCCTCAATACGGTGCAGTTGTCCTCTCCCCTTTGAAGAAAAGCTTCCCCAAAGAATGAGGTTTCCACCTCCATGCTTCACGGTTGGGATGGTGTCCTTGGGGTTGTACTCATCCTTCTTCTTACTCCAAACACGGCGAGTGGAGTTTAGACCAAAAAGCTCTATTTTTGTCTCTTCAGACCACATGACCTTCTCCCATTCCTCCTCTGGATCATGCAGGTGGTCATTGGCAAACTTCAGACGGGCCTGGACATGCGCTGGCTTGAGCAGGGGACCTTGCGTGCGCTGCAAGATTTTAATCCATGATGGCGTAGTGTGTTACTAATGGTTTTCTCTGTGGTCCCAGCTCTCTTCAGGTCATTGACCAGGTCCTGCCATGTAGTTCTGGGCTGATCCCTCACCTTCCTCATGATCATTGATGCCCCACGAGGTGAGATCTTGCATGGAGCCCCAGACCGAGGGTGATTGACCGTCATCTTGAACTTCTTCCATTTTCTAATAATTGCGCCAACATGTTGCCTTCTCACCAAGCTGCTTGCCTATTGTCCTGTAGCCCATCCCAGCCTTGTGCAGGTCTACAATTTTATCCCTGATGTCCTTACAAGCTGGTCTTGGCAATTGTGGAGAGGTTAGAGTCTGTTTGATTGAGTGTGTGGACAGGTGTCTTTTATACAGGTAACGAGTGGAGAACAGGAGGGATTCTTAAAGAAAAAGTAACAAGTCTGTGAGATCCGGAATTCTTACTGGTTGGTAGATGATCAAATACTTATGTGATGCAATAAAATGCTAATTAATTACTTAAAAATCATACGTGATTTTCTGGATTTTTGTTTGACCTATGATGCACCTATGATAAAAATTACAGACCTCTACATGCTTTGTAAGTAGGAAAACCTGCAAAATCGGCAGTGTATCAAATACTAGTTCTCCCCACTGTAGGTGTTCCTTTTGTCCAGATGGGAAAGGGCAGAGTGGAGTGCAATAGAGATCGCATCATCTGTGGATCTGTTTGGGCGGTATGCAAATTGGAGTGGGTCTAGAGTTTCTGGGATAATGGTGTTGATGTGAGCCATTACCAACCTTTCAAAGCACTTCATGGCTACAGACGTGAGAGCTACGGGTCTGTAGTCATTTAGGCAGGTTGCCTTTGTGTTCTTGGGCACAGGGACTATGGTGGTCTGCTTGAATCATGTTGATATGTCTATAAAACATCCCTTTCTCTCCCTCATATCCTCTCTGTCTGAGGCGTTTTTAAGAACATATTGAAGTGTTTGTGTCTGACGATATTGTATGTTTGTGTAATAGATGTCTAGAATTCCTTTTGCAAAGTGGTGCTACTGCCTCTCTGAAGGATAAGCAGGGCTACAGTCCTGTCCACTATGCTGCAGCCTATGGCCACAGACACTGCCTGGAGCTGGTGAGTGCATGCACGCTCATGCTACATTTTCTATGCTACATGCTAGTCAACAATGTATCTGTGTATAGAACTTCAACTTCACAAGATACCATAAATATACACAGCTCACAAATACCACTTATGGAATTGAAATGATTTGTTTTGATGTAATCTGTGGTTGTGGTTTTAGCTGTTGGACAGAGACGAGAGTCACCAGGAGCCCCCAGACTTTCTGGGTGCCAGGAGCCCCCTGCACCTCGCTGTGAGTCATTATCACATATCCACTCTAGCCATGCATAATCACACACACTGCCATGCAGTGCATTATAATTGGGTGAGCTTGTGACCTGAGCAGGAAAAACCTATAGTTTTTATGGTCATGGGCACGTGGTCAGAAAAAACAGATAACTAGCGTTATCATGTACAGAGCCTTCAGAAAGTATTCACACCCCTTGACTTATTCCGCATTTTGTTGTGTTACAGCCTGAATTCAAAATGGATTAAATAAAAAAATCTCACCCATCTACACAAAATACCCCATAATGACAAATTGTAAAAACATTTTTGTAATTTAGCAAATTTATTGAATTTGAAATACAGAAATATCTCATTTACATTTAGTGCATAAAGAAAGTATTGAGACCCCTTCCTTTATCCCACATTTTGTTACGTTACAGCCTTATTCTAATATTGATAACATACATTTTTTTCTTCATCAATTTACACACAATGCCCCATAATGACAAAGCAAAAATGGTACCAACACGTTTCTGCAGCATTGAAGGTCCCCAAGAACACAGTGGCCTCCATCATTCTTAAATGGAAGAAGTTTGGAACCACCAAGACTCTTCTTAGAGCTGGCCGCCCGGCCAAACTGAGCAGTAGGGGGAGAAGGGCCTTGGTCAGAGAGGTGACCAAGAATCCAATGGTCACTCTGACAGAGCTCCTGAGTTCCTCTGAGATGGGAGAACCTTCCAGAAGGACAACCATCTCTGCAGAACTCCACCAATCAGGCCTTTATGGTTGAGTTTCCAGACAGAAGCCACTCCTCAGTAAAAGGCACATGACAGCCCACTTGGAGTTTACCAAAAGGCACATAAAGGACTCTCAGACCATGAGAAACAAGATTCTCTGGTCTGATGAAACCAAGATTGAACTCTTTGGCCTGAATGCCAAATGTCACATCTGGAAGAAACCTGGCACCATCCCTATGGTGAAGCATGGTGGTTGCAGCATCATGCTGTGGTGATGTTTTTAGTGGCAGGGACTTGAAGACTCGAGGGAAAGATGAATGGAGCAAAGTACAAAGAGATCCTTGATGAAAACCTGCTCTAGAGTGCTCAGACTGGGGCGAAGGTTCATCTTCCAACTGGACAATGACCCAAAGCACACAGCCAAGACAACTCAGGATTGGCTTCGGGACAAGTCTCTAAATGTCCTTGAGTGGAACCAGCCAGAGACCAGACTTGAACACAATCAAACATCTCTGGAGAGACCTGAAAATACAGTTGAAGTCGGAAGTTTACATACGAGTTTTAATGACTCCAACCTAAGTGTTTTTCAACCACTCCACACATTTCTTGTTAACAAACTATAGTTTTGGCAAGTCAGTTAACCTGTTGCGACGAGCAATCCCGTATCCGGGATCCTATTTATAGCCTCAAGCTCATTACCATAACGCAACGTTAACTATTCATGAAAAATCGCAAATGAAATAAATATATTTGCTCTCAAGCTTAGCCGTTTGTTAACAACACTGTCATCTCTGATTTTCAAAATATGCTTTTGAACCATAGCTAAACAAGCATTTGTGTAAGAGTATTGATAGCCTAGCATAGCATTAAGCCTAGCATTCAGCATGCAACATTTTCACAAAAACAAGAAAAGCATTCAAATAAAATAATTTACCTTTGAAGAACTTCAGATGTTTTCAATGAGGAGACTCTCAGTTAGATAGCAGATGTTAGATGTTCAGTTTTTCCAAAAATATTATTTGTGTAGGACAAATCGCTCCGTTTTGTTCATTACGTTTGGGTAAGAAAAAACCCAAAGTCATTACAACACAAACTTTTTCCAAATTAACTCCATAATGTCGACAGAAACATGGCAAACGTTGTTTAGAATCAATCCTCAAGGTGTTTTTCACATAACTATTGATGAAAAATCATTCGTGGCAGTTGACCTTCTCCTCTGAAGAAAATGGAACGCGCATGGAGCTGGAGATTACGCAATAATTTCGACGGAGGACACCGGGCGGACACCTGGTAAATGTAGTCTCTTATGGTCAATCTTCCAATGATATGCCTACAAATACGTCACAATGCTGCAGACACCTTGGGGAAATGACAGAAAGTGCAGGCTCATTCCTGGCGCATTCACAGCCATATAAGGAGACATTGGAACACATGGCATTCAAAATCTGGACCATTTCCTGTATGAAATTTCATCTTGGTTTCGCCTGTAGCATGAGTTCTGGGGCACTCACAGATAATATCTTTGCAGTTTTGGAAACGTCTGAGTTTCTTCTTTCCAAAGCTGTCAATTACATGCATAGTCGAGCATCTTTTCATGACAAAATATCTTGTTTAAAACGGGAACGTTTTTTTATCCAAAAATTAAGAGTGCCCCCTATCTCAAAGAAGTTAAGACCTCTACTTTGTGCATGTAATTTTTCCAACAATTGTTTACAGTCAGATTATTTCACTGTATCACAATTACAGTGGGTCTTAAGTTTATATACACTAAGTTGACTGTGCCTTTAAACAGCTTGTAAAATTTCAGAAAATGATGTCATGACTTTCGAAGGTTCTTATAGGCTAATTGACATAATTTGAGGCAATTGCAGATGTACCTGTGGATGTATTTCAAGGCCTACCTTCAAACTCAGTGCCTTTGCTTGACATCATGGGAAAATCAAATGACCTCATCCTTGGGGGCAATTTACAAACGCCTGAAGGTACCACATTCATTTGTACAAACAATAGTACGCAAGTATAAACACCATGGGACCACGCAGCCGTCATACCGCTCAGGAAGGAGACATGGTCTGCCTCCTAGAGACCAGGGCGCAGCGTGATAAGCGTCCATCTTCTTTTAATGGAAGAACGAACACTGAACAAACCGAACGTGCCTCTATATAACACGAGTGCAGACATGCAACTACACATAGACAATAACCCACAAAAAACAAAATGGAAAATGGCAACCTAAATAGGATCCCCAATCAGAGACAACGATAAACAGCTGTCTCTGATTGGGAGCCAATTCAGGCCACCATAGACCTACATATACCTAGATAATACCAAAACCCCATAGATATACAAAAAACCCTAGACAAGACAAAAAACACACATACCACCCTCGTCACACCCTGACCTAACCAAAATAATAAAGAAAACAAAGATAACTAAGGTCAGGCCATGACAGCTTGAGAGGATCTGCAGAGAAGAATGGGAGAAACTCCCCAAATACAGGTGTGCCAAGCTTGTAGCGTCATACCCAAGAAGAATCAAGGATGTAATCGCTGCCAAAGGTGCTTCAACAAAGTCTTGAGTAAAGGGTCTGAATACTTTATTTTTTAGACATTTGCAAAATGTTTTTGCTTTGTCGTTATGGGGTATTGTGTGTAGATTGATGAGGAGAAGTGATTACAACTGTGAGTCTTTCTGGGTAAGTCTCTAAAAGCTTTGCATACCTAGATTGTATAATATTTCCACATGATTCTTTTTACAATTTTTCAAGCTCTGTCAAATTGGTTGTTGGTAATTGCTAGACAGCCATTTTCAAGTCTTGCCATAGATTTTCCAGCCAATTTATGTCAAAACGTTAACTAGGAACATTCAATGTTGTCTTTGTAAGCAACTCCAGTGTATATTTGGCCTTGTGTTTTAGGTTATTGTCCTGCTGAAAGGTGAATTTGCCTCCCGGTGTCTGCTCTCCAGCAGACAACCAGGTCTTCCTCCAGGATTTTGCCTGTGCTTAGCTCTGTTTCTGGAATAGCATAACATGATGCAGCCACCACCATGCTTCAAAATATGAAGAGTGGTACTCAGTGACGTGTTTTCTTGGATTTGCCCCAAACATAATGCGTTGTATTCATAGTATTCATAGTATCTTCGGTTTTCTCCTATCACATCCATTAAACTCAGTAACTGTTTTAAAGTCACCATTGGCCTCATGGTGAAATCCCTGTGTGGTTTCCTTCATCTCCAGCAACTGAGTTAGGAAGATTGTCTGTATCTTTGTAGTGACTGGGTGTATTGATACACCATCCAAATTCTTATTAATATCTTCACCATGCTCAAAAGAATATTCAATGTCTACTTTTTTTGTTTTTCATCTACCAATAGGTGCCCTTCTTTGCGAGGCATTGGAAAACGTCACTGGTCTTTGTGGTTGAATCTGTGTTTAAAATGTACTGTTCAACTGAAGGACCTTACAGATTATTATATGTGTTGGATACAGAGATGAGGTAGTCATTCAAAGATCATGTTAAACACTATTATTGCACACAGAGTGAGTCCATACAACTTAGTAAGCAAATTGTTACTCCTGAACTTATTTAGGCTTGCTATAACATTTCATCTGTTCATTTTGAAAAACATAATTCCACTTTCACGTTATGGGCTGTTGTGTGTAGGCCAGTGATACAAAATCTCAATGTAATCCATTTTAAATTCAGGCTGTAACACAACAAAATGTAGAAAATGTCAAGGGATGTGAATACTTTCTGAAGGCAGCCATTATCACACATACACACACAGAGTATACATTGCATAGACTGCAGTGTCTTTGCATACCAACAGCTGGTATGTGTGTAATGTGTGTGTCTGTCTCCCTGTCCCCCAGGCATACCACGGCCATGCACAGGCTCTGGAGGTGTTGCTGCAAGGGGAGAGGGAGGTAGACCAGGGGGACGAGGAAGGTCGTACTCCCCTGGCCCTAGCGGCCCTCAGGGGCCACACTGACTGCGTCCACACCCTTCTCAGCCAGGGGGCTTTGCCACGCACCACGGACACCAACAGGGGACGCACCCCGGTACACCTAGCAGGTAATGGAGACCACTGTGTGTTTGTGTGTGGGTGTGAGAATTTGAAGTACTCTTTTGATTGGTCTGTGTGCAGTAGTTCTATACTGAGTTTTCTCTCTGTCTTTCCATCTCTCTCTGTCTCTCTGTCTCTGGTTTTCTCTTTCCATCTCTCTCTGTCTTTCTATCTTTATGTCTATGTCTTTATATCTTTCTGTCTCTGTTTTTCTGTCTCTCTCTCTCTCTCTCTGTCTCTCTCTCTTCTGTCTCTGTCTCTGTCTTTCTGTCTCTCTGCCTTTCTATCTTTCCATCTCTGTCTTTCTATCTTTCTGTCTCTCTCTGTCTCTGTTTTTCTGTCTGTCTGTCTGTCTGTCTGTCTGTCTGTCTGTCTGTCTGTCTGTCTGTCTGTCTGTCTGTCTGTCTGTCTGTCTGTCTGTCTGTCTGTCTGTCTGTCTGTCTGTCTGTCTGTCTGTCTGTCTGTCTGTCTGTCTGTCTGTCTGTCTGTCTGTCTCTCTCTCTCTCTCTCTCTCTCTCTCTCTCTCTCTCTCTCTCTCTCTCTAACTCTCTCTCTCTCTCTCAATTCAAGGGGCTTTATTGGCATGGGAAACATATATTAAAATTGCCAAAGCAAGTGAAGTAGATAATATACAAAAGTAAAATAAACAATAAAAATGAACAGTAAACATTACACTCACAAAAGTTCTAAAATAATTAAGATAAGCATAAATATGGGTTGTATTTACAGTGGTGTTTGTTCTTCACTGGTTGACCTTTTCTTGTGGCAACAGGTCACACATCTTGCTGCTGTGATGGCACACTGTGGTATTTCACACAGTAGATATGGGAGTTTATCAAAATCGTGTTTGTTTTATAATTCTTTGTGGATCTGTGTAATCTGAGGGAAATATGTGTCTCTGATATAGTCATACATTTGGCAGGAGGTTAGGAAGTGCAGCTCAGTTTCCACCTAATTGTGTGGGCAGTGAGCACATAGCCTGTCTTCTCTTGAGAGCCATGTCTGCCTACGGCGGCCTTTCTCAATAACAAGGCTATGCTCACTGAGTCTGTACATAGTCAAAGCTTTCCTTAAGTTTGGGTCAGTCATAGTGGTCAGGTATTCTGCCACTGTGTACTCTCTGTGTAGGGCCAAATAGCATTCCAGTTTGCTCAGTTTTTTTGTTAATTCTTTCCAATGTGTCAAGTAATTATCTTTTTGTTTTCTCATGATTTGGTTGGGTCTTATTGTGTTGCTGTCCTGGGGCTCTGTGGGGTGTGTTTGTGTTTGTGAACAGAGCCCTGCACCAGCTTGCTTAGGGGACTCTTCTCCAGGTTCATCTCTCTGTAGGCAATGGCTTTGTTATGGAAGGTTTGGGAATCGCTTCCTTTTAAGTGGTTGTAGATTTTAATGGCTCTTTTCTGGATTTTGGTCATTAGTGGGTATCGGCCTAATTCTGCTCTGCATGCATTATTTGGTGTTCTACGTTGTACACAGAGGATATTTTTGCAGAATTCCGCATGCAGTCTCAATTTGCCGTTTGTCCCTTTTTGTGAATTCTCTCTCTGTGTCTGTCTCTGTCTGTCTGTTTCTCTCTCTGTTTCTGTCTCTCTGTCTCTGTCTGTCTGTTTCTCTCTCTCTGTGTCTGTCTCTGTCTGTCTGTTTCTCTCTCTGTGTCTGTCTCTGTCTGTCTGTTTCTCTGTCTCTGTCTGTCTCTGTCTTTCTGTCTGTTTCTCTCTCTGTTTCTGTCTCTCTGTCTCTGTCTGTCTGTTTCTCTCTCTCTGTGTCTGTCTCTGTCTGTCTGTTTCTCTGTCTCTGTCTGTCTCTGTCTTTCTGTCTGTTTCTCTCTCTGTGTCTGTCCCTGTCTTTCTGTCTGTTTCTCTCTCTGTGTCTGTCTCTGTCTGTCTGTTTCTCTGTCTCTGTCTGTCTCTGTCTTTCTGTCTATTTCTCTCTCTGTTTCTGTCTCTCTGTCTCTGTCTGTCTGTTTCTCTGTCTGTCTGTCTGTCTGTCTGTCTGTTTCCCTTGTTCTCATCTCTCTCCTTCTCTGTCCTCAGTGATGAATGGTCATACGTCGTGTGTACGCCTCCTTCTGGACGACCAGGATAGTGCAGACCTGGTGGACACTACAGACTCTCAGGGACAGTGAGTTTACTGATCTGTAGGGACTGGATGGGTTTAAATAAAATGGTCATGTCTTCCTCTCACCTTTCTCTCTGATAGGCAAGGTAGAAATGTGGCCCTATTGCTTATACCTATCCAGTCTTTTCAGATGTGATTGGATGGATGTAAGCAACATGGCAAACATTCTACCTAGCCTTGTAA
Organism: Oncorhynchus gorbuscha; assembly: GCF_021184085.1. Lineage (NCBI taxonomy): Eukaryota > Metazoa > Chordata > Actinopteri > Salmoniformes > Salmonidae > Oncorhynchus > Oncorhynchus gorbuscha. The sequence continues at coordinate 104,622,326 of NC_060173.1, read as the reverse complement.
TACTCGTAGGTGGGAGTAGGGGTTGGGAATGGCGATGTGTCTACCGATCCATTTGTCCTGCTGTGACTGTCTCCTCTCTGTCCCTGTCAGGACTCCTCTGATGCTTGCGGTGGCAGGGGGACATGTGGATGCTGTGTCTCTGCTGCTGGAGAGAGAGGCTGCTGTAGATACAGCAGACAACCATGGCCTGACCGCTCTGCACCTCGGGGTGGGTGTGTGTATTCACTGTACATGTATGTATGTGCGTGCGTGTGTGTGCGTGTGCGCGCGTGTGTTTGTATGGCTGTAAATGTCTGTGACTTCACATGACTGTGACTGTACTGAATTCTGAGGAGCTTGTAAGAACGGGATCTCTTTGTCCAGTCTAAAAGTTTAAAGGTGAACTCTGTCTCTCTCTTTGTTTCCTTCCGTCTCTCTCTCACTTCTCTCTCCCTTCCACTCTCCCAGTTGCTATGTGGTCAGGAGGAGTGTGTTCAGTGTCTGTTGGAGCAGGAGGCCTCTGTGTTGCTGGGGGACTCCAGGGGCCGAACAGCCCTCCATCTGGCTGCAGCAAAGGGCCACGCATCCTGGCTCGCTGAGCTGCTGAGTATGGCCTGTTCTGAACTGCCCACGCCCCCCCTCCGAGACCACCAGGGGTACACCCCCCTGCACTGGGCCTGCTACTATGGTCAGTTACTAAACCAACTTACTGCACTGGGCCTGCTACTATGGTCAGTTACTAAACCAACTTACTGCACTGGGCCTGCTACTATGGTCAGTTACTAAACCACCTTACTGCACCGGGCCTGCTACAGTTACTAAAACAACTTACTGCACTGGGCCTGCTACAGTTACTAAACCACCTTACTGCACTGGGCCTGCTACAGTTACTAAACCAACCTATTGCACTGGGCCTGCTACTATGGTCAGTTACTAAACCAACTTACTGCACTGGGCCTGCTACAGTTACTAAACCAACTTACTGCACTGGGCCTGCTACAGTTACTAAGCCAACTTACTGCACTGGGCCTGCTACTATGGTCAGTTACTAAACCAACTTACTGCACTGGGCCTGCTACAGTTACTAAACCAACTTACTGCACTGGGCCTGCTACAGTTACTAAGCCAACTTACTGCACTGGGCCTGCTACTATGGTCAGTTACTAAACCAACTTACTGCACTGGGCCTGCTACAGTTACTAAACCAACTTACTGCACTGGGCCTGCTACTATGATCAGTTACTAAACCAACTTACTGCACTGGGCCTGCTACTATGGTCAGTTACTAAACCACCCTACTGCACTGGGCCTGCTACTATGGTCAGTTACTAAACCACCCTACTGCACTGGGCCTGCTACTATGGTCAGTTACTAAACCACCCTACTGCACTGGGCCTGCTACTATGGTCAGTTACTAAACCACCCTACTGCACTGGGCCTGCTACTATGGTCAGTTACTAAACCACCCTGCACTGGGCCTGCACTGGGCCTGCTACTATGGTCAGTTACTAAACCACCCTACTGCACTGGGCCTGCTACTATGGTCAGTTACTAAACCACCCCCCTGCACTGGGCCTGCTACTATGGTCAGTTACTAAACCACCCTACTGCACTGGGCCTGCTACTATGGTCAGTTACTAAACCACCCTACTGCACTGGGCCTGCTACTATGGTCAGTTACTAAACCAACCTACTGCACTGGGCCTGCTACTATGGTCAGTTACTAAACCACCCCCCTGCACTGGGCCTGCTACTATGGTCAGTTACTAAACCAACCTACTGCACTGGGCCTGCTACTATGGTCAGTTACTAAACCACCCCCCTGCACTGGGCCTGCTACTATGGTCAGTTACTAAACCAACCTACTGCAGTCCTGCCTCTAACCATGGCTTTGTAGTCCAAATCTCATTCAATGTTCCTGAGGGATTTTGCCTCAATGCATACCTTTAATGTGTAATGTATTTTATGTGTAATATCTTTTATGTGGAATAACTTTCATGTGGAATCATTTTTACGTGTGTATCTTCTACTGATCTTGTTTGTGTGTCCAGGTCACGAGGGCTGTGTGGAGGTACTGCTGGAGCAGAAAGGTTGTCCCTGTATCGATGGGAACCCCTTCACTCCTCTACACTGTGCTGTGTAAGTCTATACATTTATTGTTCTTATTGATCAAATATATAATGCAGTGTTACCCATAGACCTCAGTGTTGACTATAGACCTCAGTGTTGGCTATAGACCTCAGTGTTGGCTATAGACCTCAGTGTTGGCTATAGACCTCAGTGTTGACTATAGACCTCAGTGTTGGCTATAGACCTCAGTGTTGTCTATTAGACCTCAGTGTTGACTATAGACCTCAGTGTTGGCTATAGACCTCAGTGTTGGCTATAGACCTCAGTGTTGTCTATTAGACCTCAGTGTTGACTATAGACCTCAGTGTTGACTATAGACCTCAGTGTTGGCTATTAGACCTCAGTGTTGACTATTAGAGCTGAATGTTGACTTTTAGACCTCTGTGTTGACTATTCGAACCTCAGTGTTGACTATTTGACCTCAGTGTTGCCCATAGACCACTGTGTTGACTATTAGACCTCAGTGTTGACTATTAGACCTCAGTGTTGACTATTAGACCCCTGTGTTGACTATAGACCTCAGTGTTGTTGACCTCTGATTATTAGATCTCACTGACATTGACTTGATTATTAGATCTCATTGTTGACTATTAGACCCCTGTGTTGACTGTAGACCTCAGTGTTGACTATAAGACCTCATTGTTGATTATTAGATCTCAGTGTTGACTATTAGACCCCTGTGTTGACTGTAGACCTGTGTTGACTATTAGACCTCAGTGTTGACTATTAGACCTCAGTGTTGACTATTAGACCCCTGTGTTGACTGTAGACCTGTGTTGACTATTAGACCTCAGTGTTGACTGTGTTTCACCTTATGGATCTCAGTGTTTACATTCTGTTTTGGTTCTCAGGGTGAATGATCATGAACCCTGTGCCTCACTACTGCTGGAAGCCATGGGATCTGACATGGCCAGCTGTAAGGACGCTAAGGATCGGTAGGTCATCAGATAGCTGTATATCACACAGCCTGTCCTCAATTTCAATCACTCAATTTCAAGCCTCAATCTCAATCACTAATTTCCATGTTTTTTTTGTTCTCTATTCTTCCTTCTGTTCATTTTCCTCTCCTCACATATCCCTCCCCCCATCTCTCAGGACTCCACTCCATGCTGCAGCGTTCTCTGGTCATGTGGACTGTGTTCAGCTGCTTCTGGCCCATGATGCACCTGTGGATGCTGTGGACCAATCAGGGCGCAGTGCGCTGATGATGGCTGCAGAGAAGGGAAGAGTCGGGACTGTAGAGGTGCTGCTGACCAGTGCCAACGCCAGCCTGAGGTTGGTGGACCAGAATGGTAACACCGCGCTCCACCTGGCCTGCAGTAGCGTGAGTGTCCACTAGGGGGATTGATCTCCCAATTTCGTTGACATGACATTTGTACCATATTCAAACTCCATATTTACACATAGTGTATTATATATGAAAAGAATGTAACATTTATTTGGCTTCACTATCTTCCTCTCTTCTTTCCATCCTCTCTTCACCCTCTTCACCTCTTCCTTTTCCTCTCTCAGGGAAAGGAGGACTGTGTACTATTCATCCTGGAGAGGCTGAAGGACACTGTTCTCATAAGTTCCACCAACGCAGCACTGCAGACGTAAGTGTTCGTCAGAGATAGGCCATGGTTAATCTCAGAGCTGTGCGCAAGCTACATCAATTTACTTCTGTGGTGCGAGTGTCTAGATTTAGTCCCTCCCAACTACAGAACCACCACAAACCTTCTGATTGGTCTGTCCCTGCCAGGCCCCTTCACCTAGCGGCCCATAGCGGTCTGAAGCAGGCTGTCCAGGAGCTGCTGTCCAGGGGGGCCAGTGTTCAGACGTTGGATGAGAACGGTAGGTCTACTGATCTGGGCCCGGTTCCCCAAAAGCATCTTAAGGTTAAGTTAATGTTAGAACCATAGGGTCCTATGGCTCTACCGATGAACTTAACCTAAAGATACTTTTGGGAAAACCGCGACCTGGTCTGGGCATGAACCGGTACCAGTGTGTTAAATGGATCTAACTGCATGCTGCTTTTATATCAGCTGTCTGTGGTGTTAGCATGTCTATGTAGCTAGCTACAGCTGTCTGTGGTTCTGTGGTGTTGACATGTCTATGTAGCTAGCTACAGCTGTCTGTGGTTATGTGGTGTTGGCATGTCTATGTAGCTAGCTACAGCTGTCTGTGGTTCTGTGGTGTTGGCATGTCTATGTAGCTAGTTGCAGCTGTCTGTGGTTCTGTGGTGTTGGCATGTCTATTTGTAGCTACAGCTGTCTGTGGTTCTGTGGTGTTGGCATGTCTGTCTGTGTTACAGCTGTCTGTGGTTCTGTGGTGTTGGCATGTCTATGTAGCTAGTTACAGCTGTCTGTGGTTCTGTGGTGTTGGCATGTCTATGTAGCTAGTTACAGCTGTCTGTGGTTCTGTGGTGTTGGCATGTCTATGTAGCTAGTTACAGCTGTCTGTGGTTCTGTGGTGTTAGCATGTCTATGTAGCTAGCTACAGCTGTCTGTGCTCTGGTAGGCTAGAGGTATCTATGCAGCTTCCTGGTTTGTAGCTATCTGTCCCAGTCCCTGGGCTGGCTGAGTATGTCTGGTGTCTGGTCCTGGCTGTGTACTGTCTGGTATCTGGGCTGGCTGGGTACTGTCTGGTGTCTGGGCTGGCTGTGTACTGTCTGATATCTGGGCTGGCTGTGTACTGTCTGGTGTCTGGGCTGGCTGTGTACTGTCTGATATCTGGGCTGGCTGTGTACTGTCTGGTATCTGGCTAGGTACTGTCTGGTTTCTGGGCTGGCTGGGTACTGTCTGGTGTCTGGGCTGGCTGTGTACTGTCTGATATCTGGGCTGGCTGTGTACTGTCTGTGTACTGTCTGGTGTCTGGGCTGGCTGTGTACTGTCTGTGTACTGTCTGGTATCTGGCTAGGTACTGTCTGGTGTCTGGGCTGGCTGGGTACTGTCTGGTGTCTGGGCTGGCTGTGTACTGTCTGATATCTGGGCTGGCTGTGTACTGTCTGGTATCTGGCTAGGTACTGTCTGGTGTCTGGGCTGGCTGGGTACTGTCTGGTGTCTGGGCTGGCTGTGTACTGTCTGATATCTGGGCTGGCTGTGTACTGTCTGGTATCTGGGCTGGCTGTGTACTGTCCGGTATCTGGCTAGGTACTGTCTGATATCTGGGCTGGTTGTGTACTGTCTGTCTGGTGTCTGGCTGGCTGTGTACTGTCTGATATCTGGGCTGGCTGTGTACTGTCTGGTATCTGGGCTGGCTGTGTACTGTCTGGTATCTGGGCTGGCTGTGTACTGTCTGGTGTCTGGGCTGGCTGTGTACTGTCTGGTGTCTGGGCTGGCTGGGTACTGTCTGGTGTCTGGGCTGGCTGGGTACTGTCTGATATCTGGGCTGGCTGTGTATTGTCTGGTATCTGGGCTGGCTGTGTACTGTCCGGTATCTGGCTAGGTACTGTCTGATATCTGGGCTGGTTGTGTACTGTCTGTCTGGTGTCTGGCTGGCTGTGTACTGTCTGATATCTGGGCTGGCTGGGTACTGTCTGGTGTCTGGGCTGGCTGGGTACTGTCTGGTGTTTGGGCTGGCTGGGTACTGTCTGGTGTCTGGTCTGGCTGTGTACTGTCTGGTATCTGGCTAGGTACTGTCTGGTGTCTGGGCTGGCTGTGTACTGTCTGGTATCTGGGCTGGCTGTGTACTGTCCGGTATCTGGCTAGGTACTGTCTGATATCTGGGCTGGTTGTGTACTGTCTGTCTGGTGTCTGGCTGGCTGTGTACTGTCTGATATCTGGGCTGGCTGGGTACTGTCTGGTGTCTGGGCTGGCTGGGTACTGTCTGGTGTTTGGGCTGGCTGGGTACTGTCTGGTGTCTGGTCTGGCTGTGTACTGTCTGGTATCTGGCTAGGTACTGTCTGGTGTCTGGGCTGGCTGTGTACTGTCTGGTATCTGGGCTGGCTGTGTACTGTCTGGTGTCTGGGCTGGCTGTGTTCTGTCTGGTGTCTGGGCTGGCTGTGTACTGTCTGGTGTCTGGGCTGGCTGTGTACTGTCTGGTGACTGGGCTGGCTGTGTTCTGTCTGGTGTCTGGGTTGGCTGTGTAGTGTCTGGGCTGGCTCTCTACTGTCTGGTGTCTGGGCTGGCTGTGTTCTGTCTGGTGTCTGGGCTGGCTGTGTACTGTCTGGTGTCTGGGCTGGCTGTGTACTGTCTGGTGTCTGGGCTGGCTGTGTTCTGTCTGGTGTCTGGGCTGGCTGTGGTCTGTCTGGTGTCTGGGCTGGCTGTGTTCTGTCTGGTGTCGGGGCTGGCTGTGTTCTGTCTGGTGTCGGCTGGCTGTGTTCTGTCTGGTGTCTGGGCTGGCTGTGTTCTAATTGAATGCTGCCTTCTCCTGTTGTCTTCCCATCTCTCTGTTTTTCTGCTTCACTTCCCCCTACTTCTTCCATGTTTTCTTCCCCCTATATCTCTTTCTCCATCTTCCCAATTATCTCCCTTCCTATCTCTCTCTCTCCCACCCTACCTATCCCACCCACTCTCTGTCTCCCCCAGGTTTGACCCCTGCTCTGGCTTGCACTCCTAGCAGGCAGGTGGCTGACTGTCTGGCTCTCATTCTGGCTACCATGATACCTTTCTGCTCCCCTTGCAGCTCCGGTGCACCCTCCCCAGGTTCCCTCCTGAGAGCCCTACCCAGGGAGGGGAAAAGCTCCCATGGCCCTCGCAGCCCCAAGGCCCCTTCGGACCCCTCTAGCGAGGGCAGTGCCAGTCAGGGCGCCACTGAAAACGACTCGGACTCAGAAACCTTTTGACCCCTATGACCTATGACCCTGACTCTTATCAGACTACCTGGATGCCTGAAGATCAGCACTCTCCCACCACCCGACCTCCCCTGATTCCTTGCTCGTGTCCCAGAGCAGAACCTCTCCGTGGGGCTTGTACTTTGTTCCCCCTAAAGGCTGGAGGGATGGAGCTTGACCCCTAACCTGTGATTCTGTCTGCAGGTGCTTCTTTTCCAGATCACTCTTGGTACTGCGTCTCAGCTTGGCGATCAATGACAGGCTGATACCTTTTTTGATTTTTCTTATGAAAAGAGACCCAAGGATGAAGAAAAGTAGAATTGTAACCTTTTCTCTTTTGGTTGATGTACCAAATATTGACTTAACATAAAGTATTTATGTTGATGTTTGTGTCTGGGTAGCCTAGGTATGCATTGAAAGGTACGCCCTGCTCTGTCTTATCTGCCCAGTGATGTGAGTATAGCACAAACCAACCGAAGCACAATTCCAGAATTCACTCCTAAGCTTATTATAGAGAAACAGGGTAGAATGCTTTCCTCTAGTTACAGTGTATTTATAGTCAAGAGTATCGTCTTTATGCAAAGAAGTGGCATCATTTTCAACCTCGTGTTCCCACACCAATAGAAATATGACATTGGGCACTGAGTTGTTCCTGATCCTGTCACGTGGTCAGTTAGGAAACTTCTGTCCCTCGTGTTCCAGGTCCATAGCGTATCAGTAAATGACATGCCCAGATACAGTATGTCAGATCAGGTCTCCAGTGAAAAGGTTGACACCTGTACAGTATTTATTCACATTTATATTATGGTACAAAGGACAGCAGGACATTGATCACTCATTTCCTCTAACCCTCCCTCCATCCTCGTTTACCATCTGTTGGCTACCTACCTGCAATGTGCCAGTCTCTTAAACGTGTCCAGTGCCTTGTTACACCTTTTATATACTTTAAAATTTAAATTCTCCCAAAAAAGTTTATCCCCTAACGCAGGGTTCTCCAACCCTGTTCCCGGAGAGCCACCGTCCTGTAGGTTTTTCACTCCAACCCTGTTCCTGGAGAGCCACTGTCCTGTAGGTTTTTCACTCCAACCCTGTTCCTGGAGAGCCACTGTCCTGTAAGTTTTTCACTCCAACCCGGTTCCTGGAGAGCCACTGTCCTGTAGGTTTTTCACTCCAACCCTGTTCCTGGAGAGCCACTGTCCTGTAGGTTTTTCACTCCAACCCTGTTCCTGGAGAGCCACTGTCCTGTACGTTTTTCACTCCAACCCTGTTCCCGGAGAGCCACTGTCCTGTAAGTTTTTCACTCCAACCCTGTTCCCGGAGAGCCACTGTCCTGTAGGTTTTTTCACTCCAACCCTGTTCCCGGAGAGCCACTGTCCTGTAGGTTTTTCACTCCAACCCTGTTCCCGGAGAGCCACTGTCCTGTAGGTTTTTCACTCCAACCCTGTTCCTGGAGAGCCACTGTCCTGTCGGTTTTTCACTCCAACCCTGTTCCTGGAGAGCCACTGTCCTGTAGGTTTTTCACTCCAACCCTGTTCTGGAGAGCCACTGTCCTGTAGGTTTTTCACTCCAACCCTGTTCCCGGAGAGCCACTGTCCTGTAGGTTTTTCACTCCAACCCTGTTCCCGGAGAGCCACTGTCCTGTAGGTTCACTCCAACCCTGTTCCTGGAGAGCCACTGTCCTGTAGGTTCACTCCAACCCTGTTCCCGGAGAGCCACTGTCCTGTAGGTTTTTCACTCCAACCCTGTTCCCGGAGAGCCACTGTCCTGTAGGTTCACTCCAACCCTGTTCCTGGAGAGCCACTGTCCTGTAGGTTCACTCCAACCCTGTTCCTGGAGAGCCACTGTCCTGTAGTTTCACTCCAACCCTGTTCCCGGAGAGCCACTGTCCTGTAGGTTCACTCCAACCCTGTTCCTGGAGAGCCACTGTCCTGTAGTTTCACTCCAACCCTGTTCCCGGAGAGCCACTGTCCTGTAGTTTCACTCCAAGCTTAATCAAGCACACATTCTAATAATTAGCTGGTTGATAAACTGAATCAGGTTAGTTTCAATTGGGGTTAGAGTGAAAACCTACAGGAGGGTAGCTCTCCAGGAACAGGGTTGGAGTGAAAACCTACAGGAGGGTAGCTCTCCAGGAACAGGCTTGGACAGCCCTGCTTCTAATGAGTATCCTGTCACTTCTAACCCTGAAAAAGAAACTCAGTTATGGTCAGGCATGCCTGTGTATATATATATGCCTGCTACAAGATGTATGACGAAAGGAAGTTGGTTTCTGCTTTTGTACATACCGTGTCATTGCAAAGAAAGCACAATGCCTCAGTTTCTAAATGCTTGTCGTTGGAACTAAGAAACGGGGAGTTTCAGTTCTGTCCCAAATGGCAAGCTATTACCTACATAGTGCACTACTTTTGACCAGAACCCTAGGGACCCTGCTCAAAAGTCATGCACTATAGGGAATAGGGTGGCATTTGAAATGCAGATGGTCTGTCTGTATTACGTCAGTCGTGACAATCATATCACTATGTTTGATTGATTTTCATACCAGTTCCTGATTCAGTATGAAATGCTGAAGGTTGTTTGTCAGCTTCCCTTTGTTTTATATGAATTGTACAATTCTATAAAAATCTGTTTTAATTTAGTTCTGTGTGTGATTTGCTTGCTTCCCTATTTGTTATCAAGTAAACTAAATATAGCTAATGTTTTTGGCCATCTGAAGCTTACCTGAGAGAATAGATCCTCTAGTTCAGTCTTGGAAACCTCAAATGCCTAGATGATATAAGTGGGTAAGGAGTCAACATACCAGTAAAATCATTTCCATTACATGTAGTGATGAACAATGACTTTTACCATCAAATCTATGTAGACTTACAAGACGGGAGGCCAACAAAAACATCTGACACTAAGGTTTAAAACCTTGTAAAATCAGTTAATAATCTTTAATTACATCATCTCTGTACATTTACATCAATTTGTTTGCTCAAACTAGGACCAAGTAAGATTATTTGTGCTCTCTGAGATCTTGTGAAACAGTTGGAAAACTTGGCCCTTCAAAATAATCTCTTCCCTCGGAAATATGTCATTAGGGACGAGTTTCTTTCCAGGTCAGGAAAAACTGTCTTCAGTCATGCCAAAGAACAGTCATCAATAGTCACTTGTCTAGTTTATGATAAAACAGTTTACCTAGATCTAGGTCTACTTGTGCAAGATTATATGATAATTATTATGGAATGATTGAGTCGTACAAACTGGCCATTCTTTGCATCACAACAAAAAAGGCATTAATCTTCCTCTATTATTTGTCTTCATCCATCAACCCAGTGTGCTATTATGGTTCCCTATTGGGATAAGGCTTTTTCTGCATTGTGGTCTCCTCTCCACCTTGGTGACTGATGCCCATGTGTTCTGTAGCTAGCAGCTCCCTGGTAGCCTGAGTCCCAGATCCATTTATGCCGTCTTGCCAAACATGCTGTAGAAATGACATAGGAATTGGCTAGACAACACAAACAGGTCTGGGACTCAGGCTAGCTCTCTGGTGTAACAGTTCAGCAGTTGACCCCCAGCCCTGTCCAGTGGTCAGGCACCATGAGGAAGTATTTGTCCATAGCCTCACAGAACCGGGCTCGGTACAGCTCTGGAGAGACCACCGTGGGCATCTTACCTGTGTGCGAGACACAAAACATTTATAATACATTATTTGTATTGCGTTTCTCATTTACAGGAATAAATCAAAAAGGGTTTTATACAATTAACTAATTACTAGAGATCAAAGCTAAACGTGAAAGGGCAGAATATTAAAATAAACTTCAAGGACGAATGTACAGGGAAGGAGGTATTGGTGTCAGATGAATTACCTTGCCCTCCCAGGATCCCTGTGGATTTCACCACCATCTCCAGCTTCTTATCCCATGTGAATGTCCGTATGTAATCTGAAACAATGGGAGGAATGTTTGTACTTTGCTATATTTCTAAAACAATGTCACTCAAATGCCCTTTTGAAGCAGCATGCATGGAGAAATTAAGAATGACTTTCTATAAAACACCAGTAAATCAGTTTATGTATAACAATGAACAACGTTATAGCCAATGAGAACACATTTGAAAAAGATCAAGCTTTTCCCTCACCTATGATTCCCACCACCAGCTCGTCTGTGGCGTCGTCTCGTCCAACCAGCAGAGAGTAGTCTATGATCAGGTGACTAGACAGGAAGTAGGCATCACTGTGGATAGCAGCCCTGAGGATGGCCTTGCAGTGGGCTCTGATGTACAGAGGGTTGTCATGGACCAGCTTCAGTAGGTTCTCATCCAGCAGAACCACCTAATATAGAATGATGCCATTTAGCTCATGCTTTTATCCAAAGGTCGTTATTGCAAAAGAGAATGTGTTCTCAATTAACAAATCATGTAGAAACACCTCAAAGATGATCAATGGAAACAGGATGCACCTGAGCTCAATTTCAAGTCTCATCACAAAGGGTATTTGTTTTACATTTTTTATTCATCCCCCCCCCCAAAATTGCTTTGTCATTATGGGGTATTGTGTGTAGATTGATGAGGAAAACAATGTATTTAATAAATATTAGAATGAGGCTGTAACGTCACAAAATGTGGAAAAAGGGAAGGGGTCTGAATGCACTGTATCTGGTTAAAACAACACATACATAAAACAAAGCAACTTACAAAATAAATGTATGCAATCACTGTAATGTATGTGGCCTCAGGTGGGAATCGAACCCATGGCCCAGCCCTGCTAGACTAGCGCCATGCTCACCTCACAGCTCTCCTTCCCAGACTCTGTCTTGACGTTGCGGTTCCTCAGAGAGCCCTTGAGGTCGAACACCTGGGCCATCTTCCTGCCATAGAACAGGTTCTCCATGACAAGAAGGTCCAGCTTCTTCTCAGAGTTGTTCTGGGAGTTCTTGTAGCCGATCCGGTACACACCCAGGATCTTAGCCAGGGCAGTGGGCCGCTGTGGGACAAACTGGGTTTAGGACAGGACTGTGTTGCAATAACCAGCCATCCATCCATCACCACGACGAGAACACAGCTCATTGACATTTTTTACACCATTGAGACCAGCTTTTCTTTTTCAAGGGAGCCCTGCATATACAATGTCATAGAACTAAGAAATCTATTAATATAAAACCAGTACAATGTTTAATACAATTGGATTTCCTCAAATTAAATTAATCATCTTTATAAATGTATTACTTAAAAAGCAAGGCCAAGCACAGCAAACCAACTCATATATATATATATATATACACACACACACACACACACACATTGCATGACCAAAGGTATGTGGACACCTGCTCGTCGAACATCTCATTCCAAAATCATGGGCATTAATATGGAGTTGGTCCCCCTTTGCTGCCCCCAACATCCTCCACTCTTCTGAGAAGGCTTTCCAGTAGATGTTGGGACTTGCTTCCACTCAGCCATAAAAGCATTAGTGAGGTCAGCACGGATGTTGGGTGATTAGGCCTGGCTCACAGTCTGCGTTCCAATTCATCCCAAAGGTGTTTGATGGAGTTGAGGTCAGGGCTCTGTGCAGGCCAGTCAAGTTCTTCCACACCGATCTTGACAAATCCTTTCTGTATGGACCTAGCTTAGTGCAAGGGAGTGTTGTCATGCTGAAACAGGAAAGGGCCGTCCGCAAACACGAACCATGAAAAACAGTCCCAGACCATTATTCCTCCTCCACCAAAATATACAGTTGGCACTATGCATTGGGGCAGATAGATTTCTCCTGGCATCCGCCAAACCCAGATTCATTCGTCGGACTGCCAGATGGTCAAGCGTGATTCATCACTCTAGAGAACACGTTTCCACTGTTCCAATGGCAGCAAGCTTTACACCACTTCAGCCGACGCGTGGCAATCTTAGACTTGTGCACGGCTGCTCGGCCACGGAAACCCATTTCATGAAGCTCCCGACGAACTGCTCGTGCTGACATTGCTTCCAGAGGCAGTTTGGAACTGTGTAGTGAGTGTTGCAACTGAGGACAGACGATTTTTATGCGCTACGAGCTTCAGCACTCGGCAGTCTAGTTCTGTGAGCTTGTGTGGCCTACCACTTCGCGGCTGAGACGTTGTTGCTCCTAGACGTTTCCACTTCACAATAACAGCACTGACAGTTGACCGGGGAAGTTCTAGCAGGGTAGAAATTTGACAAACTGACTTGGAAAGGTGACATCCTATGATGGTGCCACGTTGAAAGTCAGAGCTCTTCAGTAAGGACATTCTACTGCCAATGTTTGTCTATGGAGATTGGAAGGCTGTGTGCTCGATTTTATACACCTGTCAGCAACGGGTGTGGCTGAAATAGCCGAATCCACTAAATGAAAGTGGTGTCTACATACTTTTGTATATAGTGTATCATCTATTTAAGTTCATTTAACTTTATTTGTGCTAGACCTGAAGCCAGATGTGTACCGTAGTTAGCCAGGGGTACCGTAGTTAGCCAGGGGTACCGTAGTTAGCCAGGGGTACCGTAGTTAGCCAGGGGTACCGTAGTTAGCCAGGGGTACCGTAGTTAGCCAGGGGTACCGTAGTTAGCCAGGGGTACCGTAGTTAGCCAGGGGTACCGTAGTTAGCCAGGGGTACCGTAGTTAGCCAGGGGTACCGTAGTTAGCGTAGTTAGCCAGGAGTACTGTAGTTAGCGTAGTTTACCTTCTGCTGCACGGCTCCAGTGATGTAGGTGAAGTAGTGAGGGGCAAAGTCCAGGAAGGACTGAACCTCTAGTCTGGGCATCTGCTTCAGAATGTATCGGTCATCTGAGGGAGGGTAAAGATACACAGTGAGGTACAGACATATTTAAAAGGAGCCTCTTGACCTCAAATGGGACTTCCTGGTAAATAGAAGTTAAAAATAAAATATGGCTCTGGTGTTGCCAGTCACCTTCGGTGGCATAGAAGACAGCCCCAGACTTGCCACCGCGGGCCTGCCAGTTGACACAGTGGGACAGCGAGCGAACAAAGTCATCCTCCGTACTCTCCATTATTTCCTCTCTCATCTTGTGGAACTCCTCAGCATAGTAGATCCTACAGTAGAACTTAGCGTTGGCATCAGAGAACTCTGCAGGGGAGAGAGAATGAGATGGGTTACGGACTAGGCCTTATGCTTATTATTGAGAGGAAGTTTGCAGGCTAAGAGGTGATGCCATTCCAAAGGGAAATCCAATCAGAAATGCATTTACTCACGTAATTCAATATGAGGGTTTCCTGTCGACTTCTTATGGTTGTCTCCTATGTCTGCGTCTTCTGTTCAGAGCAAAAGGAAAACATGCTAGGATCTCCAGAAACATGACATACTACATCAGAACAGAGCTGATTTTCTAGCACCCCCCACTCATGTTGCCCCTTGACCTTGAGACCTTGTCCACTACTCACTAAGAGGCTCAGAGTCCATGCTGCTGCGGCCCAGACCCATCTGGGAGGAGGCGGTCTCGTTGGGCTTGGCTGGGCTGTTCTTGACCCGGCTCTCTCCAGAGCTGCACACAGACAAGATAGGATTATACTTCAGGTAACACACACACACACACACACAGTTGACATCTGCAGGAGCAGTGTGGTGTACCTGGTGGACAGGGTGGTGTCCTCGCCTCCTGTCTTCAATGTTGTCTTCCACAGTTCATCCAGAGTACTCTTATACTCCTTACAGCTAGAGGTTGGGCAGAGGTCATTCAAATATCATTAGAACAGAAAAGTCAGCCATGTGAAGAGACTGGAGAAGAGTTGGACAGGAGCTGTTACCTGAGAGCGAATGAGATGATGGAGCTGGGTTCTCTCTCACACACGGCGATGGGCACTCTCTCATGCTCATACATCAGGTAATGTTTGTCTGGTTCACTGACGAACAACGTCACAAAACATACAATACACTCTTTATTGATCCATTATATTTGGATATTTTTGATTTGGGCTTTCACAGTGCCCAGTCCCGACACACAACAACATGGCAGCACAGGGTCACCCACAGAGCAGTGCCCTGGAGCAGGTTAGCGGTTAAGTGCCTTGCTCAAGTGCACACCGGAAGTATGTGGCACCTGAGATATTGATGATTTTTCCAGTCGACACTAGGATTCAAGCTAAACATTACAACAAAGTAAGAAAATGAACAGGGCTCAATTTAGTATGGGCATTTACATCAAATTCTATCTTATTTGGCTGATCATGCAACAATTTATACTACAAGCCAAAAGCCTATTCAGAGATAAAGTCATAATGTACACACAATGGGAATGGGATAGAGTTGTAACTGTTGCCTGGCATCAGGTTGGCTAGAATGGCCTTCATGGTGGACTTCTCTTTCACCTGGCTGTCATTGGAGCCCAACAGGTGTCCATCAAATACATCTAGGAGACAACGAGAATGAATTTAAACACAGGAGTGGTCTGTATTTTGATACGCACTGTAGATCCAGAGAAAGAACAGGAAGCTAATGTGTGTGTTCACCCTCTGGGATACTGACGGAATCCTGGTCAGGAAAGCAGGGTCCAGACGAGAGGGGTTCTGAGCCTGGCTCCCCTGGTGACGGTAACGCTAGCAATGACGACCCCCAGCTTGAGGGCATGGCAGTGAGGTGACGATCCTCTGTCCATCAAATAACAGACACGCCCATCATCTACAGTCCACCAATGAGAGAAATAGTATAGCATTCTGACTGAAAGCTGAACCAATCCCCTTACCTTTGTCAACATTTTGTACTAAAGGGGAGGGGTTGCGTGGAGAGGACTCCAGAGCACTTGGCTGTCAAACAAAAGAAAAACATTCCTTACTTTCTGATACACTAAGTGCTTATCATATACTAAGCACTTCCAATCATCTGAATTGTATCAGGAATCTGTTGCACTGACCTTGCTGTCGTCTGTCTGTCGGTGTCTCCCAGGGCTGGCTGGGACAGACAGACGCTTCCTGCCCTTCTCCTGCTGGAACAGGTCCTGCAGCCTAGAGGTTACATGGTTCAACAAATACATTCTTAGAAAGATCTCCCAATGACATCAATCATTTCTCTGTTCTTCTCTCTCGGCACTGTTGGGAAGGGTCCTTCAGTAAGCGTTTCACTGTTAGTCTAAGCAGGTGACTAATAAAATAGATTCTGATGTGAAAGTCTGATCCCAAGTTAGAATTCAGCCCTAAGGTCCAATGTTATGGACACAGATGAAGAGATTCAATCATTAAAAGTACTTCTTAGTCAAAGACTAGGCTTGATCTGTGTCTAGGAAACTGCCCCTAAAAGTTGCTCTGAGGTCAGTGTTCTCACCATAGAAATAAGAATGAATAGAAAAGGGCATCTCCATTCAAGTCAATGATGGCACAATGGGTGGGCTGGCAGCCATTTTGAGAGTACCCATGCCGGGAAGTAAAAGCAATAAGTTTACCCTTCAATCCGTGCTGTGATTTGTTGAGTCAAATCAAATGACATTACAAAAAAAGACATTCAATTGCATGAGCCACATCAGTTAGCATCATTTGAATGAACATTCTACATTACTATGGCAATCGAGCATCAGTTGATAGAACATTTCAAAATACCATGGACATTTTTGCATCACAATACCAGGCAGACATTGCGAGTGTACCAGTCAATAGGCAGGGTCAGAGTGTCCAAGCCTGTTCTATTCATTCTTATTTCTATGGTTCTCACCTGCTGTTCCAGGACTGCAGTGTTTCACACAGGCTCTGTTTCTTCACCACCACTGATTCCAGTACAGTCTGGAGCTGCTGGGGGGAGTCACTACCACAGGCCTGGAGACGAGCCTGCAGCTTCTCTATCCAGCTGTGCAGATCTGCCTCCTCCATCTGAACACGAACACAAACAAAACGGATGGAAAACATGCGTTTGATACCGTTCCATTCCAGCCAGTCCAATGAGCCCGTCCTCCGACGTAAAGAGACACCAGCCTCCACTGCGCTATACATACTATACACAGTGGTCCCGCCCTTTGGAGGAAGAACCTACATCTTTCTGTGCAAACAGGTCCTCCATCTTCTGCTCGCGTGTCTTGCTGAAGGTGTCCGTCTTCAGGGAGGTGAGGCGGTCATCTATGGCCAGGTACACCTGAGTCACCCTGACAAGAGGGACAGAATGGAAAAGGACTGGTTAGAAATAGATTATTCAGACTCCTAGCCTGGTCCCAGATCTGTTTGTCCGATTTTGCCAACTACTATGGTTATTGTCAGAGGACAATAACCATAGGAGTCGGCTAAGCAGAATAAACAGATCTGGGATCAGGCAAGTTAAGGTCATGGTAGACAGACAACAGGTAGACCAGTTACTTCTGTGAGAAGTCCTTGAGGTCCTGCTGCATCTGGCCCTTGGAGGGCCCCTGGTTCCTGATGAAGATCTTAGGAGGAGGGAGGCAGACCTCTAGCAGTCTCACTGAGATGTAGCTGGTGGTTAGACAATTACAATGGCATGATGGGCATATACATTTTACCACACTAACTATAGTGATCTTTATGTTCTGGTATTTAGAGGTCATTTGAAGATGTAGTGAGAATGGTAAATTATGTATGGCTGGACAGAAGTCAAAGCCCTGGCCTGTGTTTCCCACCTGAAGGAGGCCACCATCTGGTTATAGGAGAAGTACTGATGGTAGTCATGGTGGATGGAGTGGCCACAGGGCTCAGCATTAGCCCTCCTGCTATACTGGTGACCATAGAACCTCAGCTCCAGGTACTTAGCAAAGGACATGGACCACGAGTCATTAGACAGGGGCACCACAGGAGTCACCTACAGAGAGAGTAGAAGTGAGTAGAGCAGGAGAATATAATAGAAGAGTAAATTAGAGTAGGAGAGTAGCAGTGGAGCAGGAGAGTGTGGAGTGGAGTAGAATAGAGTATAAGAGAGTAGCATAGCAAATAGTAGAGTAGAAGAGTAAAGCAGAGTAGAAGAGAGAGTAGCAGTGGAGCAGGAGAGTGTAGAGTGGAATAGAGTATAAGAGAGTAGCATAGCAAATAGTAGAGTAGAAGAGTAAAGCAGAGTAGAAGAGAGAGTAGCAGTGGAGCAGGAGAGTGTAGAGTGGAGTAGGAGTAGAATAGAGTATAAGAGAGTAGAGTAGCATAGCAAATAGTAGAGTAAAAGAGTAAAGCAGAGTAGGAGAGTAGAGGATAGTGGAGTATGAAGAGAATAGAGTAAAGTATGAAGAGTATAGCAGAGTAAAGAAAAGTATAGTAGGCCGGTAAAGCAGAGTAGGAGTGAGTAGGAAGGTATAGTAGGAGAGTAGAGTAGAAGAGAGTAAAATAAAGTATAGAGGAGAGAGTAGAAGTAAATTATAGTATAGTAGGAGAGTATAGTACAGCAGGAGAGTAGAGTATAGGAGAAGAGAGTAGAGTAAAATAATGTATAGAGAAGTAAATTATAGTAGGAGAGTAGTAGAGTAGAAGAGAGTAAAGTAAGATAGTAGAGTAGGAGAGAGTAGAAGAGAGTAAATTATAGGAGGGGAGTATAGTACAGTAGGAGAGTAGAGTAGAATATGGTACAGTAAAGTATAATATAGAGTAGCATAGAAGAGAGTAAAGTAAAGAGTAAATTATAGTTTTGAAGAGTAAAGAGTAGGAGAGTAGAGAAGAAGAGAGTATAGTATAGTACAGAGTAGAATAGAGTATAGTAGAATATGAGAGTAAAGTATAGAGTAGAAGATTAAATTATAGTAGGGGAGTATAGTACAGTAGAATATGAGGGTCGAATAGAATAGTAGAGTAAAGTATAGAGTAGGAGAGTAGAAGAGTACATTAAAGTAGGGAGGTATAGTACAGTAGGAGTGTAAAAGAGTAGAGTAGAGGAGAGTAGAGTAGAATAGAAGTAAATGATAGAGTAAAGTAGGAGGGTACAATAGAGTAGGAGAGAGCAGAAGAGAGTAAAGAGTAGAAGAACGTAGCATATACTAGTATAGAGAGTAGAAGAGTAAAGTATAGGAGAGTAGAAGAGAGTAGGGGTAGAGTAGGAAAGAGTAGAATAGAGTATAGTAAAGGAAAGTATAGTAGAAGAGTGTAAAGTATGATAGTAGAGTAGATCTGCTTAGCTTCAATCTCTCACAGCTTTGATCCTTGTATTCTACTCTCTTCTACTATAATTCACTCTTACTCTACTATAGTATAGGAGATAGTAAATTATAGTATAGTAGAAAGAGAGTAGAAGAGAAGAGAATAGAGTAGGATATTATAGTAGAGTATAGTAGGAGTGTAAATGAGTAGAAGAGTAGATTATATAGTAGAAGAGTAAAGTATACTATAGTAGGATAGAGTAGGAGTATAGTAAAATAGTATAGTCGAAGAGGGTACAGTAAAGTATAATATAGAGTAGAAGAGAAGAAAGTAAATTATAGTAGAAGAGTGTAAAGTATAGTAAGAGTAGAATTAGAGTAGGATAGAGTAGGAGGGTAGAGTATAGTATAAGATAGTAGAGTACAAGAAAGTATAGCAGCATAGATGAGAGCAGAGTATAGTAGAAGAGAGTATCAATGAGTATAATATAGTATAGTGGAGTATGGAGTATAGTAGGAGAGTAAAGTAGGAGAGAGACTAGTATAAGAGTAGAGTAAAGTATAGAGTCTGCTTATCTTCAATCTCACACAGCGTTGATCCTTGTATTCTACTCTACTATAATTTACTCTTTTCTACTATACTAGAGTAGGAGTATAGTAGAGAAGAGAGTAGAGTATAGAGTCTGCTTAGCTTCAATCTCACAGCTTTGATCCTTGTATTCTACTCTACTCTCCTACTCTAGAGTAAAATAAAGTATAGAGTAGAAAAGTACATTATAGTAGAGTAGGCGACTAGGAGAGAGTAAATTATAATATAGTAGTAGAGTAAAATATAGTAGAGTAGAAGAGATTTTAGAGTAAAGTAGAGTAGAAGAGAGTATAGTAGAGTAGAATACAAGGATCAACGCTGTGTGAGAGATTGAAGCTAAGCAGACCTGGACAGCAGCTTTATGCTCTAGCCAAGAACTGGCTGATTAGCAAGCATTTGATTTGTTGAACTAGGGCTGCTAGCTATAGAGCAAGTCCTGGGGGTAGTCATGAAATAGATAAGGAAACACACTGATTGAAAAGTTACTGTACCTGTTTGCATATGCGGCACCAGGAGTAGTTGAGGATGGTGTGTTGGTATCCAGGCACAGGAGAGTCCAGCTCCTTCAGTACGATCTGAACACAGCCACTGCCATGGACAAACCGCCGCACATGGTGCACCATGGGAGTCTCACAGAACATACTGGGGCATTGATAGGACGGCCTGTAAAACACACACACGAAGAGGTGCTTCAATGAGCTAGATTTTATTACGTCAGTGACAACCAAATGGATGTAAAAGGTTTTATTGTAAATTCGCTAACACAATTTGTCTGGTTCAGATTTCCCCCTCACCTGAAACAGTATCTCTCCAGGAATATTCCTAGTGTGAGGTCATTCTTTCCGTAGAACTCCATCGTGACCATCCTGTTGAGAACAAATAAGTACTTGTGAATAGCTGACCTTTCAAAATTCAGTCAGTTGGTCTTTCACAGCTGGTAGACAACAACACTTCTGTTGCACCTAAGGGGATAAATAAAGTAGTATTGAATTGATGACCACCAGGGTTGGGTGGGGTTTACCAGGGACTGACGCAAGGGTTGGGGGCGTTGTTGGACTGGGCAGAGGAGCTGCTGAACAGAACACAGAGTCTCTGATGGTTCACTGGGTTCAGGCAGTCCAGCTGAAACACATAAGTAATGGTGGTCAACGACAGCATAAAAACAGCACATAATGCAATAAAGCACTTCTCTTCAGCCCTGACTTAATATCTCTGGAAAGTGAGGGAAGTGGTGAGCTCTCATCAGTAGCACATTGATCAGTAAACTAGCACTGGTTAAGGGAGATTTTAAGATAGATGGTTTGTAATGGAATAACTAACTCACAGATACATCAGTGAGACTGTTGGAGATCTGCGCCATCTACCTCCTATATTGTGATGTGTCCTAACTACCTTGGAGGCCCAGGTCATGTCGTTCTGTCCCGCTGGCTTCTCCTCCTCACTATCAGCCTTGACGGGGTGCTTGGACGGCAGAGCCTCCCGGACCGGTGGCTGGGGTAGGGGCTGGGCGAAGGGGTCTGCCTCCTCCTGGCGGAGTCGGCCTCCTTGGGCACGGTAGTCTGCCAGCATCTTGGCCAAGTCCTGGCTGCTGCCCAGATGCTCTGCGATGCGGGCACTGGTAAGGCGGTGGGAGGGTAACACCTGGATGGGGCGAGGGCCTCCGTTGGCCATGCCTCCACCTGATGGGGTGGAGTCTTTGAGGAGTTGTCGCTTACGTCGACCATCTAGTTCTTTGAAGTCCTTGTTGAGCAGTGGGGAGAGGTACACCTGCACGAGGAGCTACTATGTTACATCTCAAATATGAAAATATCTTATTGATCATTCGCCCAGCACTTAAGTGTTATGAGATGGCATATTGCGTAAGCATGACTACCATGTTTTGTAGACATCTTCACTATGACCAACGATGTACTGAGTACAGAGGAATTGATGGTTACATAAACAGATTATCTGATATTATACATTACTGAACAAAAAAAATAAAGGTTGAAAAACATTCAATAAATACAGTCAATGTAAACAAACAGACCTGTTGAGGAAAGTAGTCTCTGCTGGGGCAGCGTAGGCCAGCGGGGGAGAGGAGGAAGGGCTCTCTGAAAGTGATGAAGGGGGAGACACACAGGATGATGTCCTTCAGCTCCTGTTTGAAGCCTGCCGTCAGCGTCCTGAGATGGTCGTCCGTCGAGGCCACCTGCTCGGTGACAGAACAGTCAAGGATATCGTTGGACACTCTTGGAGGACAATGGAAGTCGTTTTAAAAATGCGTGTGTTTCTGCATGTAGCCTTAATCCTCACCTGCTCTGTGACAAACAGGCCTGTGTCATCCTGCAGGGGGTCTCTGAACAGCCTGGGGGCCATCTCCGAAGCAGAGCTCTCCTCCTGCAACTCACCACTCCCCAGAACCCCTGACCCGCTCCGCCCCTCAGCCTCCTCCCCCTGCTCCAGCCCAATCTCATCTGTTAACTCCTCCAGGTCATCAATGAGGTAGGGTGGTGGCGGCGCCAGGGGATTGGACAACAGCGTGGAGGTCATGACCTCTGCTGACTCCATCCCCTCGGCCACCAGGGAGGATGAGGAGGACAGGAGTTGGTTCTTGGCAACTTTGACATCTTTAGGCGAGGAGGATTCAGATACAGAATTCTCCTCCTTGTCCCCTAGCACAGTCTCTCCTCCCTGGAAGAGGGTGCTCTGGTCGGTCTCATTTTCCTGGCTCTCCTCCTCCTCGACGGTAGTGCTCTCCAGGAGACAGGGGAAGCTGGTCTTGGCCAGGCTGGGAGGCATGGCAAACTCATCCATGAGGAAGGATATCTCTAGCTGGGAGTGGTAGGCCACACACACCATGAGGATGATGATCTCTTTAACCCTGGCCAGCTCGTACTCAGACGCCCCGCGAAGCTTTATGGTACAGCCTAGCTGGGGAGGGCAGCCCTCAAAGAACATCAGAGTCTTCAACTCATCTGTCACAGAGAAGGGAAAGAGGAGAACATATTACATAGTTGTGCTGTGGCACTCAGGAGAGTCATGAACATGTAGATACATCTAGTCTAGGCTGGAGGACGTTGTGAATGAAAGCACCCGGTTGCAGTGTGTTGGTTTCATGTGTTGGATTATTTAAGTGAAATAAGTGTTATGAACAGCTTCCAACAGCGAAGGTAAAGAGATTTAAAAATGTAGATATGTAAAGATGTACACTAAAAGCAGCATGTTGAGGGCAGAGTAGTTTCCACTCACTGTTGGCCAGCTGGAAGGAGTGTAGGTAGAACTTTTGGCAGGTTCCCAGTCGAGGCTTGGTGAGCAGCTGGTCCATGAACATGACCAGGTCCCCCTGGGTCATATGACTCACCCTGTCCAAGACTTGCTGCAGAGAACCAGAGGTGGGGAAGAGAGACTGAGGGCAGGAACGGCTAATAGACAGTTGCACGGATTAAGCAGAAGAACGGGCTAACATGGCAACAGACACAATCATAAAGAGTAGTGAAACACTAGCTGCAGTATCCCATGGGGGTGGGGGGGTTACTGTGGCCCTAGCAGCACAAAATAAAAGGTCTGACTGCTCAGAGACGCTTGGGAAAATGGTCGCAGAAATTTCACAAATTAACAAGGCACACCTGTTAATTGAAATGCATTCCAGGTGACCACCTCATGGAAGCTAGTTGAGAGAATGCCAAGAGTATGAAAAGCTGCCATCAAGGCAAAGGGTGGCTACTTTGAATAATTTGAAATATTTCTTGAATTGTTTAACACTCTTTTGGTTACTACATGATTCCATTTAGTTGATGTCTTCACTATTATTCTACAATGTACAAGATAGTAGAAATAAAGAAAAACCCTTGAAATGAGTAGATGTGCCCAAACTTCTGACTGGTACTGTGTGTGTGTAAAATATATATGATTGTAAATGATGCAGTCAATTACATTGATAGAACCCAAATCTATTTGCAAATTTTTTAAAATAAAAATGAACTAACAAAAGCTACACAAGTAAGATGTTCTTATGCTTGATAAAGGTGGGTTTGGAAACAACCCAGGCTAGTCTAGCTAGTACAGAGAGCTAGAGAGATGGCAGGGCAATACCAACTAGCTTGATAAAGGTGGGTTTGGAAACAACCCAGGCTAGTCTAGCTAGTACAGAGAGCTAGAGAGATGGCAGGGCAATACCAACTGGTTTGATAAAGGTGGGTTTGGAAACAACCCAGGCTAGTCTAGCTAGTACAGAGAGCTAGAGAGATGGCAGGGCAATACCAACTGGTTTGACATTGATGACAGCAGTTAATCATTTTTTACTAGCAGTACAGAGAGCTACTGACCGGTTTGACGTTGATAACCAGTGTGATGCCGTGCTCCAGCAGCATGTCCTGAGCGATACGAGACACGGTCTTCTCCACCAGCACCAGGTTGGGACGCACGTCCACTATGCGCTGAACATAGTTCTTCAGAAACTCACGCTCCTGTGGAACAAAGACACTGACAAAGATCACATTTTCTTTTTCTTAATTCCTAGAAATTGTGGATGGGTGCTAGCAAATGAATGACTAACAGGCTGACCTGAAGCACAATGGGGTCAATGCAGGTGAACTTGGTCTCCTCTCTGTAGAGATACTCTATAGAACACTTCAGAAGCAGGATCTTGGGGTTCTTGATGTACGAGTTCATCTAAAATATGATCAAATTGTACTTTATTGAGTTCACAGACAAGCAATAAACTGTGTCCCTCTGACTGTGTTTACAAGGAGAGATGGTAGCTGTTACATAAGAGAAGGGAACTTACTTTTTTGTGAGCAATGTTCTTGGTACAGACAAAGCCATTCACTACCGCAGAGTCAAACTTCTTCCCTCCAGGAATCTAGAAAAACAACAAACCCCCCCACCCCCAGAAAGAATGAAGTTTAAAAAGACAGCCATTTTGGTCACCTATCAGTCTACTCCTGCAGTATGTGCAGTCTAAGTAAAGCCAAATGACAAAGACCTGATTCAGAGTTGAAAGAAATGCAGGCAACGCAGACTTTTGCGTAAATCGTTCATTGAGTTCAATATGGAGACTTGCAAGGAAAGTCAAGTTAATCAACCAGATCTCAAGTTAGAATAGAGCACTGTCAGCGAGGTACCTTCTTGACGTGAACCAGTTGTCTAATGTCCATGTCATCATCACAACTGCGAACGTCCGGCCGCACCGTCTGCACTACCTGCCTCACCACAGGAACGATGATGTCACGCCAGGAGAGGCACAGGGACTCGCTGTACAGCAGCTGCTGCAGCAGCGCCATCATGTGGCTGTGGTTGGCAGAGCTGTGGAGGGGGAGAGAAGTTAGCTGTTTTCTTTGCAAGAGAAAACAGCGTTTTTTTTGGCCAGTATAACATGCAAAGTCACCAGCTAAAAATGTTTACATACCACCATAGTACACTAATTCATACTGAGAGGAGATCTCTGCTTCATCTAAAGAATGACATATGTTCAGTTCCAATTCTACTTCAATTTAGTAGGCTAGAGACTAGTCTTTACATTTACATTTAAGTCATTTAGCAGACGCTCTTATTACATTCCAAACCTCCCACTTCACTAGTGCCTAGCATTTTCTGTACTCACATACATATTTAATGAACAAAAAAAAAAAGGTTGGACAAACATTTGAGCAACTTTCAAACCTCTAAAGTTGTCCGACAGTACTCACAGTAGCCTCTCCATGGCCTCCTTCTCTCCGTTCTCCTCTCTGAGCTGGTCCAGGGAGCTGTGGTGCCAGCCCAGAGGAGTGAACAGCACCTCGTTAGCTTTCTCCTCCACACGACGGTTAAACAGGGACTCTGCAGCACACAGAGAGCGGTAGCTTGGTTTACAGCTACAGTACATTAGGTTCAGTACCAACTGCTTGTTCAATAGAAAGAATACACAGCTGCTCAAGAATTGAAAAGTGTACCAATTGCAAAAAAAATTATCCATAACGAAGCCAGACTACACTAGTAAGTGGGGAGTTCCTACCTTTGATGAAAGCATCACTGATGGAGATATTCTGTCCTCCGTCCTCTGAGACCAGGTACTCTGATACAGGAGAGAGAAAGAGGAGAAATGCATAAACACACAACTCCACCTTCCATAAACATATAAGAGTTATGGGAACTGGCTGAGCAAACAAATAGGTTAAGTTCCTCTTTGTATGCTATTGCAGATTTAGGTGAATCGATCAAAATAAACGTCTATGTTAAGGCGTTTTCTCTCAGCAAGACATTCTAGTGAAGAGGGATAGGACTGTCCCTGTTCAGGGTGGAACAGTGTGTGTGTTTGTTGCGCCATACCTTTCTGCTCCTTGGGGAGCGGTGGTACATGGGGGTACTTGGACTGTTTCTTGATGTGGAAGTTGACGTTGTCCTGCTCCATATTGAGGTTGATGGAAGCAGCAGAGTCACTGTCCACCGCTGACTGGAAACTACTGACTGACGTCCTCTTACTGGGGTTGGATGAGTCTGACGAGGGGGAGGGGGGTGGGTGCATTGATTGATTGATTGATTGATTGATTGATTGATTAATTGTTAGATCTTTATTAGCACATTAAAAACATGTAATTTGTCTTGTTGATGCATAGCAGCATGGAGGGGGAGTACACACTAGTTATATAGTTCAAGAGCTCAGTAGTAAGAGAAATACTAAGAAAAATCTCAGAGACATTACAAAGAGTCAACTACCTATTGTTTACTCTCAATATTAAAGGCGTAGTGCAGTCAAAAATGTGATTTTCCTGTCTTTTATATACAGTTGAAGTTGGAAGTTTACATACACTTAGGTTGGAGTCATTAAAACTTGTTTTTCAAACACTCCACAAATTTCTTGTTAACAAACTATAGTTTTGGCAAGACGGTTAGGACATCTACTTTGTGCATGACACAAGTCATTTTTCCAACAATTGTTTACAGACAGATTATTTCACTTATAATTCACTGTATCACAAATCCAGTGGGTCAGAAGTTTACATACACTAAGTTGACTGTGCCTTTAAACAGCTTGGAAAATTCCAGAAAATTATGTCATGTCTTTAGATGCTTCTGATAGGCTAATTGACATCATTTGAGTCAATTGGAGGTGTACCTGCAGATGTATTTCAAGGCCTACCTTCAAACTCAGTGCCTCTTTGCTTGACATCATGGGAAAATCAAAAGAAATCAGCCAAGACCTCAGAAAAGAAATTGGAGACCTCCACAATTTCAAAACACCTGAAGGTACCACGCTCATCTGTACAAACAATAGTACATATAAAAGTATAAACACCATGCGACCACGCAGCCGTCATACCGCTCAGGAAGGAGAAGCGTTCTGTCTCCTAGAGATGAATGTACTTGGGTGCGAAAAGTGCAAATCAATCCCAGAACAACAGCAAAGGACCTTGTGAAGATGCTGGAGGAAACAGGTACAAAAGTATCTATATCCACAGTAAAACTAGTCCTGTATCGACATAACCTGAAAGGCCACTCAGCAAGGAAGAAGCCACGGCTCCAAAACCACCATAAAAAAGCCAGACTACAGTTTGCAACTGCACATGGGGACAAAGATGTCCTCTGGTCTGATGAAACAAAAATAGAACTGTTTGGTCATAATGACCATCGTTATGTTTGGAGGAAAAAGGGGCATGCTTGCAAGCCGAAGAACACCATCCCAACTGTGAAGCACGGGTGCTTTGCTGCATTGCTGTAGGAGGGACTGGTACCATTTCACAAAATATATGGCATCATGAGGGAGGAAAATTATGTGGATATATTGAAACAACATCAAGACATCGGTAAGGAAGTTAAAGCTTGGTCACAAATGGGTCTTACAAATTAACAATGACCCCAAGCATACTTCCACAGTTATGGGTTAAAGAAAAACAAAGTCGAGGTATTGGAGTGGCCATCACAAAGCCCTGACCTCAATCACATAGAAAATGTGCAGACAGAACTGAAAAAGGGTGTTTGAGCAAGGAGGCCTACAAACCTGACTCAGTTACACCAGCTCTGTCAGGAGGCCTACAAACCTGACTCAGTTACACCAGCTCTGTCAGGAGGCCTACAAACCTGACTCAGTTACACCAGCTCTGTCAGGAGGCCTACAAACCTGACTCAGTTACACCAGCTCTGTCAGGAGGCCTACAAACCTGACTCAGTTACACCAGCTCTGTCAGGAGGAATGGACCAAAATTCACCCAACTTATTGTGGGAAGCTGGTTGAAGGCTACCTGAAACATTTGACCCAAGTTAAACAATTTAAAGGCAATGCTACCAAATCTAATTGAGTGCATGTAAACTTCTGACCCACTGGGAATGTGATGAAAGAAATAAAAGATCAAATCAATCACTCTCTCTACTATTATTCTGACATTTCACATTCTTAAAATAAAGTGGTGATCCTAACTGACCTAAAACAGAGAATTATTACTAGTATTAAATGTCAGGAATTGTGAAAAACTGAGTTTAAATGTATTTGGCTATGGTGTATGTAAACTTCTGAATTGTATATTTTCACACCGAGGTTGGAAATGATAATGCCCTTTTAGTGTGACCGCTGTTTGAAAAGACTGCCTGACATTTTAGCCTGTTTTGGTGGGATTAACTTGTGGCCTGCCTGCTGACATCACCAGGCGATAAATTGGTTAATAGACCAATAAGAAAGAGTTCCAAACCGCTCTGCCAATGACAGCTAGTTCAGTTTTCCCCTCCCCACTCACAGTCCAAGCTAAATTCTTGCTTTATGACCATTTGAATTGAAAACAATCACAGTAAAGTACTTCACTGTTACCCAGAAATGATTTGATATTGAGAAGAAAATGGCTGCATTGGACCTTAATGAAGAAAGCAGGCATAGACATGATGCTGGTTGTTGTAATGTTTAGCCTGAGGGCTAAAGTCACAAGGCATGCTGGGATACATACTGGCCGTGACATAGTCATTCTCGTCAGCCACCTGGTCTGTGTCACTGTCGCAAAACTTGATGTCTTTGAACCAGGAGGGTTCTGAGTGTCCCTCCAGAGAGTTGACACTGTCACTGTCAGGAGACGGGGTCTCAGAGAACTCTGTGCTCTGAAGAGAAGACAGAATATCATGATCATCATCCCTACCATCACCCTCTTAATTGAAGTGTGGTGAGCTTTTAGCGCCGTTCAGCTGCAGTGGCATCACTGCTGCACAAAGTTGTTGGAGGAGTGGCTACATGTAATAAACCAAGTGGCTATAGGGAGAAGTAGGCAGACTCGTCTCCTTATTCCCACAAAACAGTATCTCACCTGGAGGGGGCGATAGAGAGCGTACTCATCCCTGAACAGCTGGTCGTGGTGAGTGACACAGTCCAACCAACGACCGTCTACCACAGCCTGACCAATGGCTATCGCCTGGGCCCTGCAAGAGTATGAGTGAGACAGACAGACAGACAGACAGACAGACAGACAGACAGACAGACAGACAGACAGACAGACAGACAGACAGACAGACAGACAGACAGACAGACAGACAGACAGACAGACAGACAGACAGACAGACAGACAGACAGACAGACAGACAGACAGACAGACAGACAGAAAGAGCCAGAGAAAGATGGAAGGGCGAGCGAGAGTGGAGGAGTGAGCAAGATGGAAGAGCAAGAAAGATGGAAGAGTGAGAGAGATGTAGTCAAGAGAGAAAACATTTTCTAACTCATGTAATCTCTTCTTTCTACAATATCGTTATTCAGACATCAGTCAGGTAGCCATGATACAGTATGTCTATACCTGGTGGAGATGGTTCCACTCCTCAGCAGCCAGTTGACCAGCTCCTTCCCCACAATGCAGTTGGGGTATGTACGGAGCCAGTAGCGGTGGTCCTGGAACTCCATGCCAGTACTGTTGTTACAAATCTTCTTCCACAGGTCTTTGAGCTGGGACGAGTCCTACATGTCATGAAAGTCAGTCAGTGAAAAATCTGTTTTTATTGTATGCTTTGCCAACAATGGAGTGTAAATATACAGACAGGGCTAGAAAGAAAATGGAGGAGGGAGCGTAAGGACAAGATGGAGAGAGGGAGAGCGTAAGGACAAGATGGAGAGAGGGAGAGCGTAAGGTCAAGATGGAGAGCGTAAGGACAAGATGGAGAGAGGGAGAGCGTAAGGACAAGATGGAGAGAGGGAGAGCGTAAGGACAAGATGGAGAGAGGGAGAGCGTAAGGACAAGATGGAGAGAGGGAGAGCGTAAGGACAAGATGGAGAGAGGGAGAGCGTAAGGACAAGATGGAGAGCGTAAGGACAAGATGGAGAGCGTAAGGACAAGATGGAGAGCGTAAGGACAAGATGGAGAGCGTAAGGACAAGATGGAGAGCGTAAGGACAAGATGGAGAGCGTAAGGACAAGATGGAGAGCGTAAGGACAAGATAGAGAGGGAGAGCGTAAGGACAAGATAGAGAGGGAGAGCGTAAGGACAAGATGGAGAGCGTAAGGACAAGATGGAGAGCGTAAGGACAAGATGGAGAGCGTAAGGACAAGATAGGGAGGGAGAGCGTAAGGACAAGATGGAGAGCGTAAGGACAAGATAGAGAGGACAAGATGGAGCGTAAGGACAAGATAGAGATGGAGAGCGTAAGGACAAGATAAGGACAAGAGAGGGAGAGCGTAAGGACAAGATAGAGTAAGGACAAGAGGGAGCGTAAGGACAAGATAGAGAGCGTAAGGACAAGATGGAGAGCGTAAGGACAAGATAGAGAGGGAGAGTGTAAGGACAAGATAGAGAGGGAGAGCGTAAGGACAAGATAGAGAGCGTAAGGACAAGATAGAGAGGGAGAGTGTAAGGACAAGATAGAGAGGGAGAGCGTAAGGACAAGATGGAGAGCGTAAGGACAAGATAGAGAGGGAGAGTGTAAGGACAAGATAGAGAGGGAGAGCGTAAGGACAAGATGGAGAGCGTAAGGACAAGATGGAGAGCGTAAGGACAAGATGGAGAGCGTAAGGACAAGATAGAGAGGGAGAGCATAAGGACAAGATGAGAGGGAGAGAGTGAGAGAAAGGGATACAGAGATGGATAGAAGGGGAAAGAGGAAATTAAAGAAAGAGATAGAATCCTTACCAGCAGTATCTTCCTCTCCTCTTCACTGTGGTCAGGTTTGGGCATGGTCCTACTGGTCTGGGGGCTCACTGAGCTGTCATAGGAGGGCAACATGGAGGAGCCAGACGGGTCCAGGGACAGGTTGGTCACACTGGCTGACCTGGATATGACAGGGATGGCATTACAGGACCTGCAGGGCATTCTGCACCCTATTTCTCTGAATATGTGTGTGTGCATGTGGGGGAGAAACCTTGAACTTCGCATTCCAAAATCATAGGCATTAACATGGGTTTGGTCGCCCCTTGCTGCTATAACAGCCTCCACTCTTCTGGGAAGGCTTTCCACTAGATGTTGGAAAATTTCTGCAAGGACTTGCTTCCATTCAGCCACAAGAGCATTAGTGAGGTCGGCACTTATTTAGTTGGGTGATGAGGCCTGGCTCGCAGTCGGCGCTCTAATTTATCCTAAAGCTGTTTAATGGGGTTGAGGTCAGGGCTCTGTGCAGGGCAGTCAAGTTCTTCCACACCGATCTCGACAAACCATTTCTGTATGGACCTCGCTTTGTGCACAACCGTCATGCTGAAACAGGAAAGGGCCTTCCTCAAACTGTTGCCACAAAGTTGGAACCGCAGAATCATCTAGAATGTCATTGTATGCTGTAGCGTTAAGATGTCCCTTCACTGAGCTCAAACCATGAAAAACAGCCTGACCATTTTTCCTCCTCCAACAAACTTTACAGTTGGCACTATGCATTGGGACAGGCAGCATTCTTCTGGCATCCACCAAACCCAAATTTGTTCGTCGGACTGCCAAATGGTGAAGTGTGATTCATCACACCAGAGATTGTGTTTCCACTGCTCCAGAGTTCAATGGCGGCGAGCTTTACACCACTCCAGCCGACACTTGGCATCCCACATGGTGATCTAACACGGAACCCAAACCGGCTGCGCGTGTGCACCATCGTGCGCTATCGTGCATAAATGTATTTTGTCCCCTTACACTCAACGCAATCACGACACGCAGGTTAAAATATCAAAACAAACTCTGAACCAATTACATTAATTTGGGGACAGGTCGAAAAGCATTAAACATGTATGGCAATTTAGCTAGTTAGCTTGCACTTGCTGGATAATTTGTCCTATTTAGCTAGCTTGCTGTTGCTAGCTAATTTGTCCTGGGATATAAACATTTGAGTTGTCATTTTACCTGAAATGCACAAGGTCCTCTACTCCGACAATTAATCCACACATAAAACCGACAACTGAATCATTTCTTGTCATCTCTCCTCCTTCCAGGCTTTTTCATCTTTGAACTTATATGGCGATCGCATCTACACTTTCATAGTATTACCACAAAAACTGGCGAAACAGTTTGTCTTTCAATCACCCACGTGGGTATAACCAATGAGGAGATGGCACGTAGGTACCTACTTCTATAAACCAATGAGGAGATGGCACGTGGGTACCTACTTCTATAAACCAATGAGATGGGAGAGGCAGGACTTGCAGCGCGATCTGCGTCAGAAATATAAAGGAGTTCTATTTTAGCCCATGGCAACGCAGACGCTCGTTGGCGTGCGTGAGCAGTGTGGGTGCAATAATTTAATAACATGGATTTCTACATTTATTTTGCAACGCTCGCGCACGAGACATGTCCGGTCTGGTCAGCATGTTTAGGCTTGTGTGAGGCTGCATGGCCACGGAAACCCATTTCATGAAGCTCCCGACGAACTGCTCTTGTGCTGACATTGTTTCCAGAGGCAGTTTGGAACTCGGTAGTGAGTGTTGCAACGATTTAATACACCTGTCAGCAATGGGTGTGGCTAAAATAGCTGAATCCACTCATTTTAATGGGTGTCCACATACTTTTGTATATATAACATACATCTCTCTCGGTAGGGTGCACCATCAGAGAACAGGGCTCCAAAATACAAGCCCTGAACAGAGTTGGGAAAAAAATAGCTGTAAAAGGGTTCGATAAAAATATGGACCAAAAGCAGACACTCACCGCTTCCTTATTGGGGACTTGCCTCCATCCTCTTGAAGCCCAGTCAGTCTAGAATTCATACCTCTGCTCTGAGACTCCTGGTGAATCAAACTGTCACACACGCAAACTAATTCATACCTGAACTAAATCATTTGACTTTGACGTCCATGTAACACTACAGTAACTAGTTATGGTAGACGTATGCAGAAGTGTCAATATGGTAGGGCTCGAAGGGTAAGGCTCAACTCAAAAGTAAAAGAAAGCCAAGAAAGCCAAAACAGTTACAAGCTGGCCATATGAACAACAGCAGGACTCACTTCTTTCTCATCCCAATCTCAGTGTTTCTACACCAGGAGAGAAAGGGACAAATAGTTTCTTTGAGACATGTCGTTAGGAGCAAGAGTATCACACTGATGATTGGATCAAAGCGAGTCCCGTGGTTTAATGGGATGGAATGTTATTAGCTCAAAGCGAGTCACGTGGTTTAATGGGATGGAATGTTATTAGCTCAAAGCGAGGCACGTGGTTTAATGGGATGGAATGTTATTAGCTCAAAGCGTGGCATGTGGTTTAATGGGATGGAATGTTATTAGCTCAAAGCGAGGCACGTGGTTTAATGGGATGGAATGTTATTAGCTCAAAGCGAGGCACGTGGTTTAATGGGATGGAATGTTATTAGCTCAAAGCGAGGCACGTGGTTTAATGGGATGGAATGTTATTAGCTCAAAGCGAGGCACGTGGTTTAATGGGATGGAATGTTATTAGCTCAAAGCGAGGCACGTGGTTTAATGGGATGGAATGTTATTAGCTCAAAGCGAGGCACGTGGTTTAATGGGATGGAATGTTATTAGCTCAAAGCGAGGCACGTGGTTTAATGGGATGGAATGTTATTAGCTCAAAGCGAGGCACGTGGTTTAATGGGATGGAATGTTATTAGCTCAAAGCGAGGCACATTGTTTAATGGGATGGAATGTTATTAGCTCAAAGCCTGGCACGTGGTTTAATGGGATGGAATGTTATTAGCTCAAAGCGAGGCACGTGGTTTAATGGGATGGAATGTTATTAGCTCAAAGCGAGTTACATTGTTTAATGGGATGGAATGTTGCTAGTGGTAATCAATTACACAATAGCATGCGTTCTCTGACAAAATCAAACAAGGTCTGTCTTTGAAAAACACAACCCCAATTTCTTTTCATAATTTGCTTGTTTTTTGCATTGACAATTTATGATTATGAAAAGGATCTGAAAAATTGCTGAGGGATGGTTTTCAATAAAAGACATCCAATGAAAGTGCACCATACTAGGATAAAGAACCCACCCAGTATACAGGGGAAGAAAAGGACAGGCGGAGGGGAGTGGGCAGGGAGGGAGAGGACATGGGGGGTGAAGAGCGCATAGTGTGTCTCTCTCCTCTGTCTCTTCAACTCTGCATTTGAAGGAAAAGACAAAGATGAGAGTAGGAATACACAGAGAGAAACATGGAGGCTATACACAGAGAGAAACATGGAGGCTATACACAGAGAGAAACATAGAGGCTATACACAGAGAGAAACATAGAGGCTATACACAGAGAGAAACATGGAGGCTATACACAGAGAGAAACACGGAGGCTATACACAGAGAAACACGGAGGCTATACACAGAGAAACACGGAGGCTATACACAGAGAGAAACATGGAGGCTATACACAGAGAGAAACATGGAGGCTATACACAGAGAGAAACATGGAGGCTATACACAGAGAGAAACACGGAGGCTATACACAGAGAGAAACATGGAGGCTATACACAGAGAGAAACATGGAGGCTATACACAGAGAGAAACATGGAGGCTATACACAGAGAGAAACATGGAGGCTATACACAGAGAGAAACATGGAGGCTATACACAGAGAGAAACATGGAGGACATACACAGAGAGAAACATGGAGGACATACACAGAGAGAAACATGGAGGCTATACACAGAGAGAAACATGGAGGCTATACACAGAGAGAAACATGGAGGACATACACAGAGAGAAACATGGAGGACATACACAGAGAGAAACATGGAGGCTATACACAGAGAGAAACATGGAGGACATACACAGAGAGAAACATGGAGGCTATACACAGAGAGAAACATGGAGGCTATACACAGAGAGAAACATGGAGGACATACACAGAGAGAAACATGGAGGACATACACAGAGAGAAACATGGAGGCTATACACAGAGAAAAACATGGAGGACATACACAGAAAGAAAGAAAACCCTGAGAAAAAAGGTGAGGCAGGGGAACAAATAGATGACTGGAAGTTGATGCGAAGGAGGAGTGCATGCATCTTTTGTATGAGGGGAACGGAACGGGACGATTGACTAGGGGTCCATGCGAGGGAGGTGTGCATGCCGTAGAGATATAATAACATGTTATTGTATATTGATCTATTTAATTATGTGGGGCATGCATGGTTCCTCACAGAGGTTCCTCTGCTCTCTGTCTCCTCTTAGTTCACCTCTGCCAGGCCAGGTCCTCCTCTAGGAAGATGTTACGGCTGGACTTGCGTCCTCCGACCGGGGTGCGAGGCTCGCTGGGTTCCAGGATGCAGACGGAGCTGACGGAGGAGTCAGACAGAGCAGACAGGTCCTCTCCAATGGAGCCAGAATCTGCAGACTGGGAGTAGCTCAGAGCGATCTTACGGCAGTAGGTGCAGGCCCGCAGGTCTCCTACACACAGTAACAATGGAGGGAGGGATGAAGAGAAGAGGATAGGAGAGAGAGAGGCGAGGAGAGGAGAGAGATAGGTAGGTGCAATGGAAGAAGGGAAAGAGACCGAGAGAGGGGAGGAGTCAGTGAGAGGAAGAGCAGGTCCTGCTATGAGCTAGGATGGAGGCAGTATTGTGATTACTGTGGTTAGGTCACATCACAGCATCATCAAAGGTCAAACAGATGTTTCATTGGTCTCAGATTCTCACATCACAGCAATGTTCAGGGATATTTCAAACAAGGTGTGCTCAAACACTACTGGTCAACCAGTCAACTTACCCAAAATACAACTTTGCTAACACAACCACGGCAGAAAACACACACACACCATGCTGAGTGCCCATAGGCCTCTGTGTATACATATCCCCAGAGGTATGTACGGCAACTGCTCCGCCCTCAACCGTAAGGCTCTCCAGAGGGTAGTGAGGACTGCACAACACATCACCGGGGGCAAACTACCTGCCCTCCAGGACACCTACACCACCCGTTGTTACAGGAAGGCCATAAAGATCATCAAGGACATCAACCACCCGAACCACTGCCTGTTCACCCCGCTATCATCCAGAAGGCGAGGTCAGTACAGGTGCATCAAAGCTGGGACCGAGAGACTGAAAAACAGCTTCTATCTCAAGGCCATCAGACTGTTAAATAGCCACCACTAACATTGAGTGGCTGCTGCCAACACACTGTCATTGACACTGACCCAACTCCAGCCATTTTAATAATGGAAATTGATGGGAAATGATGTAAATATATCACTAGCCACTTTAAACAATGCTACCTTATATAATGTTACTTACCCTACATTATTCATCTCATATGCATATGTATATACTGTACTCTACAACATCGACTGCATCCTTATGTAACACATGTATCACTAGCCACTTTAACTATGCCACTTTGTTTACTTTGTCTACACACTCATCTCATATGTATATACTGTACTCGATACCATCTACTGTATGCTGCTCTGTACCATCACTCATTCATATATCCTTATGTACATGTTCCTTATCCCCTTACACTGTGTATAAGACAGTAGTTTTGGAATTGTTAGTTAGATTACTTGTTGGTTATCACTGCATTGTCGGAACTAGAAGCACAAGCATTTCGCTACACTCGCATTAACATCTGCTAACCATGTGTATGTGACAAATAAAATTTGATTTGATTTGATTTGACCTCCTAGAGTTTCCTGCAACACATCTAACAAAGCATTGAATTCAAACGGGGGTTTAAACCAGTAGGGGTCTTTAACACACCGTGACCCTGCTTTGGGAACAACTTTCGGGGCGGCCCACCCACCCACTCCTGTGAGCCTCCCCCTCCCCAAAGCACTCACCCGTGTAGCCCATAAACTTGCCAGGGATTTCCTGGTTGCAGCAGCGGCTGCAGAAGATCTGTCCGCAGAGCCGACAGTGGTGTCGGCGGCGGAAGGTGGTGAACTTCTCGTTGCAGTCGTAGCACTCTTTACACTGACTGTCTGGCATCCAGTACTGCTTCAGGTCACTGTCCTGCAACCAATCCCAGAGGTTTGTAATGCGTCACGAGCCTGGACTTCTTTATGTATCTATTCTATTAACAACGGTGTTGTTAGACTCCAGCCACCCTAGACATAGAATGTTCTCTCTGCTACCGCAGACTTGGCGCTCCGGTACCGGAGCGCCAAGTCTAGGTCCAAGAGGCTTCTAAACAGCTTCTACCCCCAAGCCATAAGACTCCTAAACAGCTAGTCAAATGGCTACCCGGACTATTTGCACCCCCCGCCCTACTACGCTGCTGCTACTCTCTGTTATTATCTATGCATAACCACTTTAATAACCCTACCTACATGTACACAATTACCTCTACACCGGTGCCCCCGCACATTGACTCTGTACCAGTACCCCCTGTATATAGCCCCTGTATATAGCCCCTGTATATAGCCCCTGTATATAGCCCCTGTATATAGCCCCTGTATATAGCCCCTGTATATAGCCCCGTATATAGCCCCCGTATATAGCCCCGTATATAGCCCCGTATATAGCCCCCGTATATAGCCCCGTATATAGCCCCCGTATATAGCCCCTGTATATAGCCCTGCTATTGTTATTTACTTACCCGCCAACAGCAACTGTGTAATGGTGTGATGGGCTACTTGTGTGATGGGCTACTTGGTGTGATGGGCCAATGGGCTACTTGGCGTGATGGGCCAATGGGCTACTTGGCGTGATGGGCTACTTGGCAAGATGGAGTAATGGCGTAATGAGTTAATGGGGTGATGGCTTAATGAGTTAATGGGGTGATGGCTTAATGAGTTAATGGGGTGAATGCTTAATGAGCTAATGGGGTGATGGCTTAATGAGTTAATGGGGTGATGGCTTAATGAGTTAATGGGGTGATGGCTTAATGAGTTAATGGGGTGATGGCTTAATGAGTTAATGGGGTGATGGGGAAATGGCATGATAGATACCTGGCTCTTTCCCTCCATGATCTCCTTGAGTCTTTTCAGTGCAGTGCGGAGCTGAACAGCCGTACGGGGGTCGTGAGTGCTCAGGGGGGTTTCTGGTTTCCTACGGCCCTCTAGGAGCACACATGGTGCAAACATTCAGCATACACTTCATAAAACACACTTCACCTAACCAGGCAAATGCTCCCTTTTCATGCAAATAAAATGCAGAAAGGTAAAGGAGGGAGACAGAAGCACCTTCTATACCTCTCTAAAGAGACTGTAGGCTATAGTCCAATATGGGCTTGGAAATGTACAATAAAATGTCTACAAGGATTTACTTTTGATAATGGCAGGTTAGTTTAAAAAGGACTGCACAACGGCACAACAGAAGCTTACCGGTATATAATTTCCATAAACTAGGCTCTAGTGAACAATTATGGTTCATATGAATACAATTAAAAACAGATACCGCAATTAAGTAAGAAACATAAAAGGGAGCATGTTAGTTCTTATATCATTATGCAAAAACACACAACTTTCCAAATATCAGTGTTGGCAACAAACCAACACGAGAAGGCACTTCATCGACACATGCCAAAATATAGTTCAATCAACCAAACACACAAAACCACTCAGGTGCTTGGGTTAGCCAGCCACTCTGAAAGCAGGTTGTTAAAAATCAGGCGCAAAACCATTTTGGAGATCTTATCAAACACACAGTATAGAAGGCCCTCACCCTGAGCCGGCCATAATGGCCAGTCCACTGCAAAAAGAAAAGACATACATCAGTGTTTTGAATGGATGTCAGGCTACTCACATCGTCCATTATTCTTAGCGCCTCTCTATGTAAACCTAATGTCAATGTCAAGAATGTCTATCCTTCACAGCTATACAAAACAACTGTGGGGTAAATAAGAAGTGGTCCAAACACACGGTCCATCCTCTCCCCTAAACTTGACTAGGGGGTCACCTCTTAGGTGTAATTACGACTAGTCACGTCAATTTGGTAAGGATGAAACTGATACTTTCACCATCATTGTCAGGTCAGAGATCATGCAATCACTCAAAATGTAAACGTTTTAAAGAACCACTGTTGGAAGAGGATAGGTTGGCTTACAACTGTGAAACAACTGCAGCACTGGACATACAGTGTATGTGTCCCTCCTGTGGCCCTAGTATGAGCAAGAATGTGTGTGTGTGTGTTACCGGAGGCGGTGGATGTTCTACGGAGCAGGTTGGGGTGTTGTTTCCTATGGGTCCCAGAGCCGTGGACGGAGTGTGCTGGGCTGGTCCAGCTCCCACGCTCCCCAGTGGTTGACGTCAAAGCCACATCCAGTTTCTCTGTCACCGAGGGCGGACGCCCCTCCTCTGTACACACAGACCAATCACAACGGGTCATTTAAGGTCAATAAAGTTCATTGAAACATCATCACACCTACCCATGATGACAAAGCGGTGTACTTTAGTATGACATTTGGAGTCTTTATAAAATGCCATACTACAAGCATGACAATGCTTTATACGTCTGTAGTACATTCTTATCCAAAAACAACCTTTGTTGTGTTAAGTCAGTACTCCTATTTTAGCCATGCAAAGGTCACTTTAAATAAAATGAATATTTTAGTGTTTTAAAAAATATATATAAAACTGACATGTAACCTTTATTTAACTAGGCAAGTCAGTTAAGAACAAATTCTTATTTACAATGACTGCCTAACCGGCCAAACCTGGACAACGCTGGGCCAGTTGTACACCGCACGATGGGACTCCCAATAATGGCCGGTTGTGATACAGCCTGGATTCGAACCAGGGTGTCTGTAATGATGTCTCTAGCACTGAGATGCAGTGCCTTAGACCGCTGCGCCACTCGGGAGTATGTTGTGTCTAATAAGAGCAGCGAAACACGGCGACTGTATACATTGCTGTTGCTGTCAAGAACATGCTCTCTCTTCTAATCCAATCAGAATTGAATCGCCAATTATCTTATAATAACAGAGACATTTAAAGAATATGAATACTGTGCATAGAATATTTGGTCCTGCTTTATTTGAAGTGCATCTTATGAAGGCTTCAATACCACTGCATACATGGGTCACAAATCATCTATAACTGTATTTCATGCCATATAAAAGATGAACAAATGTGAACAAATAAATTGATGGTTATGTCACACAGTTATGCCACATTATGAATCTTTATAGAGCATGATATAAGATTATAGATGATTTGTGAAGCATCTATGTAGTGCTTATGAAGCCTATATGAATGTTTTATGAAGCCTTCATAAATTGCACTTCAAATAAAGCATGACCGAATATTTAAATGCTCCAAGCTCTGGTATGTGAGCAGAGCTCTGTTGCCTTGGTGAGGGGCCTGCCAGTGAGGGCAGGGCCTGAAGAGAGGGAGACACATGATGGCTCATGTGGTTGAAAGGCCCCCTCCTGGCACCTAGACAACATTCTATCACATTACCTCACAAGACATGGGTTCTGATCTGGGCTGCATTCCGTTCCATTCTGCTTCCTCAAAGTAATTCTGACTGTAAACCAGGCTGGTAGTCAAGGCTACAGAAGTAACTTTCCCTGCATTCTAGGGGACAGTACATGAGCCTTGACTGTACAGTACTGCAAATTATAGGCTGCTATAGGCTACTCCACAGAATGAGAAATAACAAGAAGAGCAGTGTGACAAAACAACATTAAGTTATTAATAAACTTCCTCGTGGTTAATAGAGAATTTGCTGGACTCTGACTCAGTCACGTTGTCTTGTCTCTTCATCGTAATGCATCGGCTTACTAGAAGATGAACATTTCAAAACACTGTCAAGTCAACCATCTCAAAACAATCTGTGTGTGTGTGACCTTGGTAAATGACCTTTATTGAAGCGGAACAGGTTGACGAAGGAGCTGTAGGCTGATCGGAGCGGAGGCTCGTCCTGCTCTGGAGTCAGGGGTTTGAAGTGTGTCAGGTGAGATGGGCTGCCAGGGGAGATGGGAGGCTTCACACTGCAATCCAGCGTAGAGGAGGAGGATTTGTCCTCAGCCTCCATGTCACTGCTCCTGTTGGAAAGACAAATGATCTATTGGTGAGACCAGAACATTGTGGTCACGTCATGGTGATCCTCTGCTTGATCGTGTGATAACAACTAGGCCTAAACAACTAGGCCTAAACAACTAGGCCTAAACAACTAGGCCTAAACAACTAGGCCTTAACAGTGCCATTGCCTACTTGACTTTGCATTTTTTATTTAAACCTTTATTTAACTAGGCAAGTCAGTTAAGAACACGTTCTTATTTACAATGACGGCCTACAAAAAGGCAAAAGGCCTCCTGCGGGCACGGGGGCTATATATATATATATATATGACAAAACACACATCACGACAAGGCTACAATTTCATTGATATTCAAACCATTACTTTTGATCAAAGTTTTACCTGTGGTTTTACCTGTGGTTTGTTCTAAGTCTTGTACTCAGTAGTTTAACTGGGCTGTGAGTTGTTCGTTTGAAGCTGACCTCAGCTATTCAGCGTTCAGTTCCTCGGGTTCTCCTTTTATGACACTTATCATCATACCCATTTAAGTCCTTTTCTTGTGAACCAACCCCATAAACAGAACTACTGTTCGTACTATTCCCCATGAAATGATGTTCCATCTTCTAGTGCAGTGAAACAACTTCACCACTTATGCTCGACTTCCATTGAATCTGTCACAGCAACAGCATATTATGCATAAACTTTGTTTATAAACTACAGTACTCAAAAACATTGTGATTTAATTTGACCATGGAAAAGAAGCGACTGCAAATATACAGCAATGCTGGTTTGATGGAATTACACCTATAGCTTACTGGGTAGAACATAATACTAAGGAACTGATTGAGTGCAAAACGGCCCAGAGTAGTAGTGGTTGTGTTGTGAACCGCATGTTTCTCAGGCTTACCCTCACAGGAGGCACATAATTCTTCTCACTCTCCCCCTACTTTGTAACAGAGCAAACAGGAAGGAAGGCAGAGGCATTAGCCTATAAGCAGAAAGGGAATAAAGTGGGATAGAATTTATTTTATTTTTGCTGAGCTTTTGACACTTCTAGAGCTTGGTTCTAAGGTTCTATCTGCAAAAAGGTGATTAGGAGATAACTGGCTTTAAAGGTCCAAGTCCTCATTGTTTTGAATGGTGTCAACAATTTGTATGTTGTATTGTTTTGAACGTAACAACATGAATTTGGGTATTTAGAGTACTAGAAAAAGTAGAGAACATTGAACTGAACAAGGCTATTTGAGAGTAGTCCTTACGGTCCTTGAAAAAAGTAGCATTGATGGACAAGACTACAACTGCAGGCGACCCTACCACGATCCACGAATGCAAACCAACACCAGTTTATATCTGGTTGAGTGTAAATACAGTACAACATGGTTATTTCTGTATACTGTCAAAGTCAAAACTAGTCGTCCAATGTATATTTCTCTCTTCAAGTAATGGTGTTGAAAGGCAAGAACACGTGATTTAGACTAGCCTACTTAGTTGATCATTTGTCCTATTCAAGTTAAGTCAACAACAAGCATCAACTACCACTGAGCTGAGGAACGTATCACTGCAGAAATTCAGAACATGCAAATTAGACCAAAAAAAATACTGTTTGATAAAAACAACGGAATTTGTACTTGCAATAATAGTAGTATCTGACTTTTGCTGTTTTCGTCATCAAAATAAGATAAACGAATGCTCTTAACAGCAGTAAAATAAGTAGCAACGTTACCACTTGTGGAGGGATGGACCGGAGGAAAATGACAACCTCTCACTCGTATGTTTTCCACCATGTCATGTGACCACCTATAATGACAGCTGAGAAAGCTGATGCCGCGTTCACATGCTAGTCAGAACTAGGAAACTCTGACATGTCCGACTTGATACCTGGTTGTAGTTATACACATGCCGCGTTCAACCTCACACTGCTTCAGTTTAGGAGGCAACTATGATAATGTGTATAAACTAGCTACATAGCCATACTGTTAGCGTATTGCTAATACTGCTACCTAACTGACTATTGTTAAAAGTAACGCTAACACCTGTGGTAACAACTAACTAACGTTTGTTATCATCGCCATGCAAGAAGACAAAACATAAATAAACCCAACAATAACCACTGGAAAGAAGTACCATGCAGATCAAAATCTATTAACTTAATTACTCGGATAGCTACAGTAGTAGCCGAACATAATCTAAAGCTTGCCCAATAATGTTAGCGTCTATGGATGGTGTACTGTACATCTCGCTAGCCAGCTTTCTGATTACATGTGCCTGGCGAATCAGTGAGCTAGCTAGCAAGATAGTAGGCCCACCGAAGTTAGATAACTGAAGGAGGAGTGAACGCTCAGAACTGAATTTCCACAAAATAACACAAATTACCCGTGTGTTGGACTCCTTGTACATCCCTGTAAGAATACAGTTAATGAGGTAAATTCCTGCGAAGTGGAGTAGGTACCCTATCTTTCCAAAAGCACAAGTGACCCCCGAGCCAGACAGGACGAGTCGAGGGTCGATTGAACTGTTGTGATCACGAGACAAGGCTGCGCCCACTTCTTCTTCTTTTTTGGGGTTTTACGGCGGAATGAAAATAACAGATCCCAAAATACAAAAATTATGTGGATAAAAATACTCAAATTATACTGACTACCACGTTATCACTCAACATGCTCCTTGCCTCTATGGTTAAAATCAACAATCCATGTCTGATCCCTACACAGGCTCAGGAGCCTGGGAGAGCGGCAAATCATCCCTGGCCATCCCTACTGCCTCGGATCTGGCGGAATCACTAAACACAAATGATTCGATTGTAAATTATATCTGAGTGTTGGAGTGTGTCCCTGACTATCCGTAAATAAATACAAAACAATAAAATTGTTTAATTAATATAAGCAATTTGAAATGACTTATACTTAAGTATATTTTTGCAATTACATGTACTTTTGATACATTTACTCAAGTAGTATTTTACTGGGTGACTCCCTTTTACTTGAGTTATTTTCTATTAAGGTATCTTTACTTTTACTCAAGTATGACAATCGGGTACTTTCCCACCACTGGCTGTGAATTCCTGAAACCCCAGATACTTTACTGCAGCAGCCACAATAATATCCAATTTCCTTGACTTCCATGCTATTTGAGCAGTGCAGTTTATCACAGTTGTAATGAACGCCACAAAAAAATCCACTTTCTCTTAGTTGACAAACATTCACAATGGACTGTGGTGCATCCACAACCATCTATAAAACACTAGTTTCACTTTCTCAATTCTAACGACTTCATCAATTCACATGAAGATTATTTCAAGCACTTTCAGAAAACATTGACATTAGTGCGGAAACTTTAGTATAGTTGAGTCTGTTACTGGTAGAACATTGTTAGCTCC
The DNA here is from genome assembly GCF_021184085.1 of Oncorhynchus gorbuscha. Classification (NCBI taxonomy): domain Eukaryota; kingdom Metazoa; phylum Chordata; class Actinopteri; order Salmoniformes; family Salmonidae; genus Oncorhynchus; species Oncorhynchus gorbuscha. The sequence goes on along the minus strand of NC_060173.1, from coordinate 104,578,290 downwards.
CTTTAATTGTGAAATAAATTAGTTTATTCAGAGCATTGCTTGAGTTAAGGCAAATATAACCAACCTGGGCCTGGCTATTCTGTTGTTGAAGGCCCGGAGCCAGGAGTGCACAGAGTCCATATCTATGACAGCTGTCTCTCAATTGACTTCAAAGAGTGAATGAATTCTAAACAATAACTCTTCCAGTCAGCCCTTCTATAATACAACCATGATACATCGCAACCTTTTGCTATGTGACTGTCACGTGAACTCAGTTCATAGTCATCCTTGACTGCATCAAAGGAAATGAGTCATATGGGTTAATGAGTCCGTGCTTTCAACTATTGACTGTTGAGTGGTTTGTACTTGTTCTTTATAGTATACAGTCCATGGGCCCATTACCAAACACAACAGATTAGTATAGACGGGCTGCATAAACAAAGACCAAACCTTTTTTGATTAATTTTAAACACAGTGGAAAGCATGATTATTTTATGAATGATACAGTCTATCATTGTACACAAGTAACAGTATGATGTGTTTTATAGTGAATAAAAGGGGAATGCCCGAAACTGCGCAATACACACACTGTATTTGCAGACTCAAGCACAACCAGCTGGTGGGTTAGAGAGGGATTCTGAGCCCATCACTTTGAATAAGAAATAGTGTGATCGAAATTTGGCTCATAAATGGGTCACTTATTTATATATTTTTAAACCCATTATTTTACTTTAGAGTTGTGTGTATTGTTGTGAATTGCTAGGTATTACTGCACTGTTGGAGCTAGAAACACAAGGATTTAGCTACACCCGCAATAACATTTGCTAAATATGTGTATGTGACCAATAACATTGTATTTTATTTGATGCTTGGGCAGAAAAGCAGAAGTCCACTCCTAGTACAGTGTATGACCTTGTCACTGAAGAACAAACAAACGGTCCAGGATGTAAGCATAGTGGAGCATCTCACAGACCCAGATCACTGTCTAGCTGCTGGGCGCAAGACTACAGACTCTGTAGTTCAAGAAACTCAGGCCGCCTCTAAACGTGCATGGTTGGCAACCCAGAAACCTGCAGAATATTCTGAGGATCCTAAAAGGCTTGTGTGTTGAGGAGTAAACACCCCCATTGGACTCAGGTGACCCCACTACAGTTGCTGCGGAGCAAAAGACCAAGAAAGCCAGGAAAGAGCAGAGTGCCAAATCAAAGAAGAAGAATGGAAAGATTTACATTTACATTTACATTTAAGTCATTTAGCAGACGCTCTTATCCAGAGCGACTTACAAATTGGTGCATTCACCTTATGACATCCAGTGGGACAGTCACTTAACAATAGTGCATCTAAAACTTAGGGGGGGTGGGGTGAGAGGGATTACTTAACCTATCCTAGGTATTCCTTAAAGAGGTGGGGTTTCAGGTGTCTAAAAGATGGAGGACTCTGGTTCCCCTGTGAAGCAGAGGAAAAAGAGAATGAAAAGTAGCAACACTAAGTGGTCGCTGTCTCAGGGTGGAGGTTATTCTTTGTCCAGTGAGGCTATGGAGAGCCAGGGTAGTACATATGGAGCTATTGCATCACAAAATGCAGATGTGCAGCCGGTGGCGGAGCCCAACGTGTTGCAAGTCGTCACACACTCTGCCACTGAGGACACCAGTGGAGCTTATGAAAGTATGTCTAAATTTTGAGGCCCTCAGTCCAGACTTCAAAGGCAGCAGCTTTAAGCACCAGTCCAACCAGGGCCATAAAACCATAAGCAGAGACTAGTTTTAATGAATCCAGCAGAAATGGCAAGGCCTAATTCCAGGATGATTGTGTCAAACAGCTGGACAACTAATGTATCGACTGCTGAGACCCACACAGCCTGATGGTCACAGCGGTGAGGCAGTACGTGAGAACCTGAGGGAGCTGCTCACGGACGAGAGGACTCCGTGGGAATCCTTTGATGTTACCTGCACCAATGAGGTTGGATTTGGCACTCCAGCCTCCAGCACTAAAACGGTTGCTTCTTCTGCTCACACGGTTGCTGTAGATTAAGAAGAATGGGTTGAAGTTATGGCTCCCACCAACTGTACTAATAATAAAGAGACTGATCAGACCGGTAAACAGGGAGCTGTTGTTAGCTACAAGGAGCCACCCATCAACTGGTGGGAACTGCTCTGTAAAAGCAACCAAGCGTAGCTACTTTTCATTCTCTTTTTCCTCTGCTTCACAGGGGAACCAGAGTCCTCCATCTTTTAGACACCTGAAACCCCACCAATGCACCTATCCTTTTGTTTCTAACATAATCTGGACCGTGATGTTGGAGTTACTGACCGGGAGACCCTGTTTGAGAGACCCTGTTTGAATTATTCAGAGTAGTTCAGCTGAGAGGATCATGGTTTTATGTCTGAGCCCTCTGCCTCTACTGTACACAGCCTTCCTACAGACAGGGGGGGTTTTAGGGTTTACTTGAAAGGTTGTTTGTGAATTTGTGCTACACTGCTATTTGGAGTAGTACTGCTATTCTTGGGTGTGTCGTATAGCCTAGTATAGCCGAATCGTATAGCCTAATCTTATAGCCTAGTATAGCCTAATCGTATAGCCTAGTATAGCCTAATCTTATAGCCTAATATAGCCTAAATTTATAGCCTAGTATAACCGCAAGTTCAAATCCCCGAGCTGACAAGGTACAAATCTGTCGTTCTGCCCCTGAACAGGCAGTTAACCCACTGTACCTAGGCCGTCACTGAAAATAAGAATTTGTTCATAACTGACCTGCCTAGTTAAATAACTTTTTTTTTTAAATAGCCTAATCTTATAGCCTAATTTTACAGCCTTGTATAGCCTAATTTTACAGCCTTGTATATCCTAATTTTACAGCCTTGTATATCCTAATTTTACAGCCTTGTATATCCAAATTTTATAACCTAGTATAGCCAAATGTTATAGACTAACCCTACAGGCTAAACGTTTCTCAAGTCTTCAATTTTTTTTTTACCTGTCTCCTCCCCTTCATCTACACTGTTTGACATGGATTTAACAAGTGACATCAATAAGGGATCATAGCTTTCACCTGGTCAGTCATGAAAAGAGGTGTTGTTAATGTTTTGTACACTTGGTGTATAGCCTAATAATCCCTACAGCCTAGACATGTAGCCTAATCCTACAGCCTAGACGCATATCTTAATTCTACAGCCTAGATATAGCCTATTCCTAATGTATTCTAATCCTACAGCCTAGACATATAGCTTAATCCTACAGCCTAGACGCACATCTTAATCCTACAGCCTAGATATAGCCTATTCCTAATGTAGTCTAATCCTACAACCTAGACATATCGCCTAATCCTACAGCCTAGACATATAGCCCAATCCTACAGCCTAGACATGTAGCCTAATCCTACAGCCTAGACATGTAGCCTAATCCTACAGCCTAGACATGTAGCTTAATCCTACAGCCTAGACATATCGCCTAATCCTACAGCCTAGACATGTAGCCTAATCCTACAGCCTAGACATGTAGCCTAATCATACAGCCTAGACATGTAGCCTAATCCTACAGCCTAGACATATCGCCTAATCCTACAGTCTAAACATATAGCCCAATCCTACAGCCTAGACATGTAGCCTAATCCTACAGTCTAGACATGTAGCCTAATCCTACAGCCTAGACATGTAGCCTAATCCTGCAGCCTAGACATGTATCTTAATCCTACAGCCTAGACATGAAGCTTAATCCTACAGCCTAGACATGTAGCCTAATCCTACAGCCTAGACATGTAGCCTAATCCTACAGTCTAGACATGTAGCCTAAACCTACAGCCTAGACATATAGCCTAATCCTACAGCCTAGACATGTAGCCTAATCCTACAGCCTAGACGCACATCTTAATCCTACAGCCTAGATGTAGCCTATTCCTAATGTAGTCTAATCCTACAGCCTAGACATATAGCTTAATCCTACAGCCTAGACATGTACCTTAATCCTACAGCCTAGACATGTATCTTAATCCTACAGCCTAGACATATAGCCCAATCCTACAGCCTAGACATGTAGCCTAATCCTACAGCCTAGACATATAGCCTAATCCTACAGTCTAGACATATAGCCTAATCCTACAGCCTAGACATATAGCCTAATCCTACAGCCTAGACATGTAGTCTAATCCTACAGCCTAGACATATAGCCTAATCCTACAGCCTATACATGTAGCCTAATCCTACAGCCTAGACATATAGCCTAATCCTACCGCCTAGACATGTAGTCTAATCCTACAGTCTAGACATATAGCCTAATCCTACAGCCTAGACATGTAGCCTAATCCTACAGCCTAGACATGTAGTCTAATCCTACAGCCTAGACATGTAGCCTAATCCTACAGCCTAGACATGTAGTCTAATCCTACAGTCTAGACATGTAGCCTAATCCTACAGTCTAGACATATAGCCTAATCCTACAGCCTAGACATATAGCCTAATCCTACAGCCTAGAAATATAGCCTAATCCTACAGCCTAGACATATAGCCTAATCCTACAGCCTAGACATGTAGCCTAATCCTACAGCCTAGACATGTAGCCTAATCCTACAGTCTAGACATACAGCCTAGCCTAATCCTACAGCTAGACTACAGTCTAGACATCCTACAGCCTAGCTTAATCCTACATAGACATAGTCTAATCCTAGCCTAATCCTAGACAGCCTAGACATGTAGCCTAATCCTACAGCCTACAGCCTGGAACAGACATCCTACAGTCTAGTCCTAATCCTACAGTCTAGACATATAGCCTAATCCTACAGCCTAGACATGTAGCCTAATCCTACAGCCTAGACATATAGCCTAATCCTACAGCCTAGACATGTAGCCTAATCCTACAGCCTAGACATGTAGTCGAATCCTACAGTCTAGACATGTAGCCTAATCCTACAGTCTAGACATATAGCCTAATCCTACAGCCTAGACATGTAGCCTAATCCTACAGCCTAGACATATAGCCTAATCCTACAGCCTAGACATATAGCCTAATCCTACAGTCTAGACATATAGCCTAATCCTACAGCCTAGGCATGTAGTCTAATTCTACAGTCTAGACATATAGCCTAATCCTACAGCCTAGACATATAGCCTAATCCTACAGTCTAGACATATAGCCTAATCCTACAGCCTAGACATGTAGCCTAATCCTACAGCCTAGACATGTAGCCTAATCCTACAGCCTAGACATGTAGCCTAATCCTACAGCCTAGACATGTAGCCTAATCCTACAGCCTAGACATATAGCCTAATCCTATAGCCTAGACATGTAGCCTAATCCTACAGCCTAGACATGTAGCTTAATCCTACAGCCTAGACATGAAGCTTAATCATACAGCCTAGACATGTAGCCTAATCCTACAGCTTAGACATGTAGCCTAATCCTACAGTCTAGACATGTAGCCTAAACCTACAGCCTAGACATATAGCCTAATCCTACAGCCTAGACATGTAGCCTAATCCTACAGCCTGGACGCACATCTTAATCCTACAGCCTAGATGTAGCCTATTCCTAATGTAGTCTAATCCTACAGCGTAGACATATAGCTTAATCCTACAGCCTAGACATGTACCTTAATCCTACAGCCTAGACATGTATCTTAAGCCTACATTTACATTTACATTTAAGTCATTTAGCAGACGCTCTTATCCAGAGCGACTTACAAATTGGTGCATTCACCTTATGACATCCAGTGGAACAGTCACTTTACAATAGTGCATCTAAATCTTAAAGGGGGGAAGAGGGAATACTTATCCTATCCTAGGTATTCCTTAAAGAGGTGGGGTTTCAGGTGTCTCCGGAAGGTGGTGATTGACTCCGCTGTCCTGCCTACAGCCTAGACATATAGCCTAATCCTACAGCCTAGACATGTAGCCTAATCCTACAGCCTAGACATGTAGCTTAATCCTACAGCCTAGACATATCGCCTAATCCTACAGTTTAGACATGTAGCCTAATCCTACAGCCTAGACATGTAGCCTAATCATACAGCCTAGACATATCGCCTAATCCTACAGTCTAGACATATAGCCCAATCCTACAGCCTAGACATGTAGCCTAATCCTACAGTCTAGACATATAGCCTAATCCTACAGCCTAGACATGTAGCCTAATCCTACAGTCTAGACATATAGCCTAATCCTACAGCCTAGACATGTAGCCTAATCCTACAGCCTAGACATGTAGCCTAATCCTACAGCCTAGACATATAGCCTAATCCTACAGCCTAGACATGTAGTCTAATCCTACAGCCTAGACATATAGCCTAATCCTACAGCCTAGACATGTAGCCTAATCCTACAGTCTAGACATATAGCCTAATCCTACAGCCTAGACATATAGCCTAATCCTACAGCCTAGACATATAGCCTAATCCTACAGCCTAGACATATAGACATGTAGCCTAATCCTACAGCCTAGACTAATCCTACAGCCTAGACATGTAGCCTAATCCTACAGCCTAGACATATAGCCTAATCCTACAGCCTAGACATGTAGCCTAATCCTACAGCCTAGACTAGACAGCCTAGACAATAGCCTAATCCTACAGCCTAGACATGACATAAGCCTAATCCTACAGCCTAGACATGTAGCCTAAGCCTAATCCTACAGCCTAGACAGCCTAATCCTACAGCCTAGACATGTAGCCTAATCCTACAGCCTAGACATGTAGCCTAATCCTACAGCCTAGACATATAGCCTAATCCTATAGCCTAGACATGTAGCCTAATCCTACAGCCTAGACATGTAGTTTAATCCTACAGCCTAGACATGAAGCTTAATCCTACAGCCTAGACATGTAGCCTAATCCTACAGCCTAGACATGTAGCCTAATCCTACAGTCTAGACATGTAGCCTAAACCTACAGCCTAGACATATAGCCTAATCCTACAGCCTAGACATGTAGCCTAATCCTACAGCCTGGACGTACATCTTAATCCTACAGCCTAGATGTAGCCTATTCCTAATGTAGTCTAATCCTACAGCCTAGACATATAGCTTAATCCTACAGCCTAGACATGTACCTTAATCCTACAGCCTAGACATGTATCTTAAGCCTACAGCCTAGACATATAGCCTAATCCTACAGCCTAGACATGTAGCCTAATCCTACAGCCTAGACATGTAGCTTAATCCTACAGCCTAGACATGTAGCCTAATCCTACAGCCTAGACATATAGCCTAATCCTACAGCCTAGACATGTAGCCTAATCCCACAGCCTAGACATATAGCCTAATCCTACAGCCTAGACATGTAGCCTAATCCTACAGCCTAGACATGTAGTAGCCTAATCCTACAGTCTAGACATGTAGCCTAATCCTACAGTCTAGACATATAGCCTAATCCTACAGCCTAGACATGTAGCCTAATCCTAGCCTAGCCTAGACATGTACAGCCTAATCCTACACAGTCTAAGACTAATATAGATCCTAATCCTACAGCCTAGACATGTAGCCTAATCCTACAGCCTAGACATGTAGCCTAATCCTACAGCCTAGACATGTAGCCTAATCCTACAGCCTAGACATGTAGCCTAATCCTACAGCCTAGACATATAGCCTAATCCTACAGCCTAGACATATAGCCTAATCCTACAGTAGCCTAGACATATAGCCTAATCCTACAGCCTAGACATATAGCCTAATCCTACAGCCTAGACATGTAGCCTAATCCTACAGCCTAGACATAGCCTAATCCTACAGCCTAGACATATAGCCTAATCCTACAGCCTAGACATGTAGCCTAATCCTACAGCCTAGACATGTAGCCTAATCCTACAGCCTAGACATGTAGCCTAATCCTACAGTCTAGACATATAGCCTAATCCTACAGCCTAGACATGTAGCCTAATCCTACAGCCTAGACATGTAGCCTAATCCTACAGCCTAGACATGTAGCCTAATCCTACAGCCTAGACAGCCTGGACGCCTAATCCTACATCTTAATCCTACAGCCTAGATGTGCCTAATAGCTAGACTATAATCCTAAGCCTAGTAGCCTAATCCTACAGCCTAGACATGTAGCCTAATCCTACAGCCTAGACATGTAGCCTAATCCTACAGCCTAGACATATCTGTGTGGGAACAGAGTATAAGGGGTGTAAGTACCAACCCCCCAGTGTGTTATCATATCACTAGTGGTTTCCTCTAAGTATCAACCCCCCAGTGTGTTATCATATCACTAGTGGTTTCCTCTAAGTATCAACCCCCCAGTGTGTTATCATATCACTAGTGGTTTCCTCTAAGTATCAACCCCCCAGTGTGTTATCATATCACTAGCCCTAGCCTAATCCTACAGCCTAGACTGGTTTCCTCTAAGTATCAACCCCCCAGTGTGTTATCATATCACTAGTGGTTTCCTCTAAGTATCAACCCCCCAGTGTGTTATCATATCACTAGTGGTTTCCTCTAAGTACCAACCCCCCAGTGTGTTTTCATATCACTAGTGGTTTCCTCTAAGTACCAACCCCCCAGTGTGTTTTCATATCACTAGTGGTTTCCTCTAAGTACCAACCCCCCAGTGTGTTTTCATATCACTAGTGGTTTCCTCTAAGTATCAACCCCCCAGTGTGTTATCATATCACTAGTGGTTTCCTCTATATTTGGTTTTACCGATCTATATGGAATCAAATGTTTCACTACACCATAGACATTACTGTACAATTAATGTACACTCTGTAACAAATAAATATGTATTGCCTATGTGGAAAGAAGGCATATGTCCTGTGTTAAAGTGTTAATTATGTGAATATGGCGGTATGAGATGGTGGAACAGGTGCTGGGGTGTGGACATGAAGCTAGGGGTTAAGGTTCAGCAGAGGGTGTGGACATGAAGCTAGGGGTTAAGGTTAAGCTAGGGGTTAAGGTTACTCTAGGGGTTAAGGTTAAGCCGGGGGTGTGGACATGAAGCTAGGGGTTAAGGTTAAGCCGGGGGTGTGGACATGAAGCTAGGGGTTAAGGTTAAGCAGGGGGTGTGGACATGAAGCTAGGGGTTAAGGTTAAGCAGGGGTGTGGACATGAAGCTAGGGGTTAAGGTTAAGCTAGGGGTTAAGGTTAAGCCGGGGGTGTGGACATGAAGCTAGGGGTTAAGGTTAAGCAGGGGTGTGGCCATGAAGCTAGGGGTTAAGGTTAAGCCGGGGTGTGGACATGAAGCTAGGGGTTAAGGTTAAGCCGGAGGTGTGGTCATGAAGCTAGGGGTTAAGGTTAAGCCGGGGGTGTGGACATGAAGCTAGGGGTTAAGGTTAAGCTAGGGGTTAAGGTTAAGCTAGGGGTTAAGGTTAAGCCGGGGGTGTGGACATGAAGCTAGGGGTTAAGGTTAAGCAGGGGGTGTGGACATGAAGCTAGGGGTTAAGGTTAAGCAGGGGGTGTGGACATGAAGCTAGGGGTTAAGGTTAAGCTAGGGGTTAAGGTTAAGCCGGGGGTGTGGACATGAAGCTAGGGGTTAAGGTTAAGCAGGGGGTGTGGCCATGAAGCTAGGGGTTAAGGTTAAGCCGGGGGTGTGGACATGAATCTAGGGGTTAAGGTTAAGCCGGAGGTGTGGTCATGAAGCTAGGGGTTAAGGTTAAGCCGGGGGTGTGGACATGAAGGTTAAGCCACTTTAACCCCCGACTACATGTGCCTTATCACCTGACACCTGGTTGCTTTGCCTTTGTGATGACTTCAGACTTTCTGTGTGGTAAACATTAATCCAGTTTTGGCAGATTAATGGATGAAAGTGGACAGTCGCTCTGATTGGACATATACTGAACAAAAATATAAATGCAACATGCAACAATTTCAAAGATTTTACTGACTGACAGTTCATATAAGGAAATCTATCAATTTAAATAAATTTATTAGGCCCTAATCTATGGATTTCACATGACTGGGTCGGGTCGCCGCCATGGGTGGGCCTTGGAGGGCATTGGTCCACCCACTTGGGAGCCAGAACCACCCACTTGGGAGCCAGGCCCAGCCAATGAGTTTTTCCCAACAAAAGTTTTTTTTACAGACATAAATTGTCCTGTTTCATCAGCTGTCCGGGTTGTTGGTCTCAGGTGAATAAGCCAAATATGGAGGTCCTGGGCTGGCGTGGTTACGCGTGGACTGCAGTTGTGAGGCTGGTTGAACTTACTGCCAAAGTGTGGTCTTCTATTGTCTCCAGCACATCAATCAATCAATCAATGTATTTATAAAGCCCTTTTAACATCAGCCGATGTCACAAAGTGCTGTACAAAAACCTAGCCTAAAACCCCAAACAGCAAGCAATGCAGATGTAGAAACTCCCTAGAAAGGCCGGAATTTAGGAAGAAATCTAAAGAGGAACCTGGCTATGAGTGGTGGCCAGTCCTCTTCTGGCTGTGCCAGGTGGAGATTATAACAGAACATGGCCAAGATGTTCAAACGTTCATAGATGACCAGCAGGGTCAGATAATAATAATCACAGTGGTTGTAGAGGGTGCAACAGGTCAGCACCTCAGGCGTAAATGTCAGTTGGCTTTTCATAGTCGATAATTCAGAGTTAGAGACAGCAGGTGCGATAAAGAGAGAGTCCAAAACAACAGGTCCGGGCCAAGGTAGCACATCCAGTGAACAGGTCAGGGTTCCATAGCCGCAGGCAGCACAGTTGAAACTGGAGCTGCAGCATGACCAGGTGGACTGGGGACAGCAAGGAGTCATCAGGCCAGGTAGTCCTGAGGCATGGTCTCAGAGAGAGAGAAAAAGAGAGATATAATTAGAGGGAGCATACTTAAATTCACACAAGACACCGGATAAGACAGGAGAAATACTCCAGATATTACAGACTGACCCTAGTCCCCCGACACATAAACTATTGCAGCATAAATGCTGGAGGATGAGACAGGGGGGGCCAGGAGACACTGTGGACCCGTCCGACGATACCCCCGGACAGGGCCAAACAGGCAGGATATAACCCCACCCACTTTGCCAAAGCACAGCCCCCACACCACTAGAGGGATATCTTCAACCACCAACCTACTACCCTGAGACAAGGCAGAGTATAGCCCACGGCAAAACCCGAGGGGGGTGCCAACCCCGGACAGGAAGATCACTCAAGTGACGCACCACTCCATGGAAGAGCACCAGTAAGCCAGTTACTCAGCCCCCGTAATAGGGTTAGAGGCAGAGAATCCCAGTGGAGAGAGGGGAATCGGCCAGGCAGAGACAGCAAGGGCGGTTGTCGCTTCAGTGCCTTTCCGTTCAACTTCACACCTCTGGGCCAGACTACACTCAATCATAGGACCTGCTGAAGAGATAAGTTTTCAATGGAGACTTAAAGGTCGAGACCAAGTCTGCTTCTCTCACATGGATAGGCAGACCATTCCATAAAAAGTTAACTCCATACGAGAAAGCCTTGCCTCCAGCTGTTTGCGTAGAAATTCTAGGGACAGTAAGGAGGCCTGCGTCTTGTGACTGTAGCGTACGTGTAAGTATGTATGGCAGGACCAAATCGAAAAGATAGGTAGGAGCAAGCGGCAGGGTATTCTAGTGGATAGGCCCTTGGTCTAGTAACCGGAAGGTTGCAAGTTCAAACCCCCGAGCTGACAAGGTACGAATCTGTCGTTCTGCCCCTGAACAGGCAGTTAACCCACTGTTCCTAGGCCATCATTGAAAATAAGAATTTGTCCTTTAACTGACTTGCCTAGTTAAATAAAGGTTTTAAAAAATAAAAATTAAAAACCCATGTAATATTTTGTAGGTTAGCAGTAAAACCTTGAAATCAGCCCTAGCCTTAACAGGAAGCCAGTGTAGAGAGGCTAGCACTGGAGTAATATAATCACATTTTTGGGTTCTAGTCAAGATTCTAGCAGCCGTGTTTAGCACTAACTGAAGTTCATTTAGTGCTTTATCCGGGCAGCTGGAAAGTAGAGAATTGCAGTAGTCTAATCTAGAAGTGACAAAAGCTACGAAGATGGAAAAAAGCTGTGCTATTCTTGATATGTTTATCAAAAGAGAGATCAGGGTCCAGAGTAACGCCGAGGTCCTTCACAGTTTTATTTGAGATCACTGTACAACCATCAAGATTAAATGTCAGCTCCAACAGAAAATCTCTTTGTTTCTTGGGACCGAGAACTTGCATTTGTAACAAGTGCGCTGAGAGTTGGGAAGCAAGTCCAGGGAGTGAGTGTTTTAATAAATAAAAGAGACAATGAATACGAAACACAAAAAAACGCATCGACATGAAAACAGAGTCAATAACACCTGAGGAAAGAACCAAGGGGAGTGACAGCTATAGGGAAGATAATCAAGGAGGTGATGGAGTCCAGGTGAGTGTCATGAGGCGCAGATGCGCGAGATGATAGTGACAGGTGTGCGGGATAATCAGCAGCCTGATGACCTAGAGACCGGAGAGGGAGTTTACGTGACAGCATCTCTGTTTTGTCTGAGTTTAAAAGTAAAACATTTGCCGCCATCCACTTCCTTATATCTGAAACACAGGCTTCCAAGGAGGGCAGTTTTGGGGCTCCACCATGTTTCATCGAAATGTACAGCTGTGTATCGTCCGCATAGTAGTGAAAGTTAATATCATGTTTTCGAATGACATCACCAAGAGGAAAAATATATTGTGAAAACAATAGTGGTCCTAAAACAGTACCTTGAGGAACACAGAAATGTACAGTTGATTTGTCAGAAGACAAACCATCCACAAGACAAACAAGTTGCTGACCTAACATATGTTCTGCTTTCACCGAAAAGCCTTTTTGTGGTTGGATTAACGAGAAGTGTATCTTTAAAATGGTGTAAAATACTTGTATGGTTGAGGAATTTTAATTATGAGATTTCTGTTGTTTTGAATTTGGCGCCCGGCAAATTTCACTGGCTGTTGGCGAGGTGGGACGCTAGCATCCCGAACGATCCCAGAGAGGTTAACAAAAGTACTGAGTGGAGGGGAGCCTGGACGTTTAGAAATTTGAATACAAGACACGCGTCATTTTTCCAATTCAGGAGCTCAAACTTTTTGAGAATGTAACAGTGATGGCTATGGGGCTTCCTATCAAGCACTTTGAATGAATGGGTTTTAATGTTGTAAAGCAGGCCTGGGATAAAATCAGTAATATGTTAATTAGAGGAATTTCCTAGATTTGAAAAACAGTATTGTATCCAAGGGTAGGGCATGTTCAATTAAGTACATATAACCATTGAGGAAGTTATAAACTCATGATTGGACGGAGTACAATGGAATTATCATTATTATTATGTTTTGTTTGTAGTCAACGTTTGGGTTTGTGAATTGGTCTAGTATAATGAAATGCTGACCAAGTGGTTGTGTTTTTTTTCTGTGAAAGAATTGTTTCATTGTCTCTCTTTGGAATGTTTTATAATATAATAATAATATATGCCATTTAACAGACGCTTTTATCCAAAGCGACTTACAGTCATGTGTGCATACATTCTACGTATGGGTGGTCCCGGGGATCAAACCCACTACCCTGGCGTTACAAGCGCCATGCTCTACCAACTGAGCTACAGAAGGACCACAATGGGTTACATGGGTTTTTTTCTGGGGCTGTAAATCTTGGAGGGATCAAGTGAGATAGAGGCATATTTCTACCAAATTGAAAAGGCCTGGAAATGTTTTGTTTGTTTTTAACCTAGGAGTTGCCTTTGGGGTTGAGGAGATTTCCATTTTTCCTGGAGCTACGATATCTTAATCTTAAGGCTGAAATCCCATTAACGGGATCGCTATGACAACAGCCAGTGAAAGTGCAGGGCGCCAAATTCAAAACAACAGAAATCTCATAATTAAAATTCCTCAAACATACATGTATTTTATACCGTTTTAAAGGTAATCTTGTTGTTAATCCCACCATAGGGTCCGATTTCAAATAGGCTTTACAGCAAAAGCACCACCAACTCACAGAAACACACAGCCATTTTTCCAGCCAAAGAGAGGAGTCAGAAAAAGCACAAATAGAGATAAAAAATGAATCACTAAACTTTGATGATCTTCATCAGATGACACTCATAGGACTTCATGTTACACAATAGATGTGTGGTTTGTTTGATAAAGTCCATATTTATAGAAAGAAATCTGAGTTTACATTGGCGCATTACATTCACTAGTTCCAAAAACATCCAGTGATTTTGCATAGCCACATCAATTTGACAGAAATACTCATCATAAATATTGATGATAATACAAGTGTTATACATGGAATTATAGATATTACATCTCCTTAATGCAACCGCTGTGTCAGATTTTTAAAAACTTTACGGAAAAAGCAAACCATGCAATAATCTGAGAACGGAGCTCAGAAATAAAAAATATCCGCCATGTTGGAGTCAAAAGAAATCAGAAATAACATTATAAATATTCCCTTATCTTTGAGGATCTTTATCAGAATGTACTCCCAGGAATCCTAGTTCCACAATAAATGTTTGATTTGATTTGTTCGATAATGTCCATGATTTATGTCCACTTTTGTTAGGGCGTTAGGTACACAAATCCAAACGCTCATGCAGGTCCAGCCGAATGTTGGACGAAAAGTTCAAAACGTTATATTACAGGTCGTAGAAACATTTCAAACTAAGTATAGAATCAATCTTTAGGATGTTTTTATCATAAATCTTCAATAACGTTCCAACCGGAGAATTCCATTGTCTGTAGAAAAGCCATGGAACGCAAGTCGCTCTCATGTGTAATGCGCGTGCCTAGGTCCTCATTCAAGTTTCTAAAGACGGTTGACATCTAGTGGAAGCCTTAGGAAATGCAACATAACCAATATCCCACTGTGTATTCAATAGGGGCTGGGTTGAAAATCGATCAACCTCAGATTTCCCACTTCCTGTTTGGATTTCTTCTCATGTTTTTGCCTTCCATATGCATTCTGTTATACTCACAGACATCATTCAAAAAGTTTTAGAAACTTCAGAGTGTTTTCTATCCAATACTACTAATAATATTCATATGTTAGCAACTGGGACTGAGGAGCAGGCCGTTTACTCTGGGCAGCTTTCATTCAAGCTACTCAATACTGCCCCTGCAGCCATAAGAAGTTAAAGGGTACACGTGAATTCTTTTGATACGGGAATGTTCCGGGAACCTGTAGAAAATGTTTGACGGTTTTTCTTTAATTTGTCTAATATAGTAAGAAACACTTCTTTGAAGGGATGGTATGACTTTTGACCTCTATGATGGCTTTCCTTTGTGGTCTGATCAGGGCCATTTGGATAATGAATTTAAGTTCATTTGTGATACTGATTTTAAGGTAATTTGTGTAATTGATAATTATGATGGAGTTTATAGTTCTTTGACATATTTGTAATTTGAACCAATGAGAAGGAAGAAAGGGCATAGCCTTCGACGAAGAGTAGACTTCCTTAAGTCTCTCTTCCTATGGCCATAAGGGTACAATCATTTTTCTTTGTGGAGGTTCAGAGTAGTGATTTTGATCTGATTATGCTATTGTTTTATCTTTTGAGCAGTAGTAGTATTTTTTATACAATACTCTCATGGAGAATGATGGGTTAAAAATGGGGCGAAGGTGGGTTAATAAAAAAGGTTAAGGTTATTAAGGTTATTTTGAAACTCCCACTATTTTGACTTAAGTAATGTTTAGTAATCTAGCAACATTTTATTTTACCTTAGCTGTTGTTGTATGCAGTGTAATACATTTAACACAACAAGGCTGTGAAATTGATATGATAGTATTGTTATATTTTGTTGTTGAATAAGGTAATAAAGTTAGCAAGAATAGACTTGTGTTAAGTCTTAAGGACATATTCTGAGCCAACAGGACAAGGATATATGACATCTGTGGGGATCCAGGATCATTGAGAGTATTGAGATAAACTTAATCAAACTATTAATAATCTTAGGGATTACTACCATAGATAGACATGTTGATTTTTCTAAAAATCCATGAGTTCAGACAGGGAGACATATAATCAATATTCGGAAACAGAACCCATATTTGATACTGACTGTTATAAGAAAGAGCGACAGACAGAAGGGCAGAAGGGCAGACGGAGAAGTCCTCCCCCCACTGCTGAGACCTTGATGGTTTGGGAGTAGCAGGAGGAGAGAAGATAGAAGGAAGGGCAGATGGAGAAGCCTTCCCCCACACTGCTGAGGGTTCCAAAAGGGTTCCAAAAGGGTTCTTCAGCTATCCCCATAGGAGAACCCTTTTCAGTTCCAGGTAAAAACCCTTTTGGATTCCATGTAGAAACATCTGTGGAAAGGGTTTTTACATTGAACCCAAAAGGGTTCTACCTGGAACCAAAAAGGGTTCTTCAAAGGGTTCTCCTACGGGGATAGCCGAAGAATCCTTTTAGGTTCTAGATAGCACCCTTTTTTCTTTGGGTGCAGAAAAATCAGAAAATGGGTCAGAAAGAGTGCTAGAATGGGTTCCATTCAATCAATCATGTACTACTGAACATACCCTGCTCTCAATTAATTGAACGTTGTGGCCAGCTCCTCTGCAGCTAGCCAGGAGCCATGGTGGGACAATAACTCTTTGAATATTCACCCCGGACATCAGGCTCAGTGATAGGATATACAAAATCTCATAAAGCCATCTTGCTATCATTTGAGTGATACAATCAAGTTAAGAGACCCCACCCTCCCTGCACATGAATGGATCATCTCATTTCCTGTTCTTGGTATAAAACACAAACATAAAAGGATTGAGAAAGTACAAATTTAATTAGAGAAGATGTCGAAACAAACCTGAACAACATGATTTGATTTAACAAATACCTAGAAGAGGAAACTTATTACAAAGCCTACAGTCAAAAATGATACTTTCAAATTGGAATATCTTCAGACAAAAACAATGTTCACAGTGTTAAAATGCCTTTCATTGATGTGGCATGTTCATTTGATTAGATTCTTGAAAAACGTAATAAAGTAATATTGACAAATCTATTGAATAGACCAATACTTATCAATGATGACTATATCATTTGATCACATGATGGTAGCAAGTCTCTGGGCCTATTCTTGACCAATGATACACTCTTAGAAATGAAGTATTGTCCCCACAGGAGAACCCTTTATGCTACTGTAAATTGGTGATTACCATGTGTTTATTCTACAAAGATGCATAAACTAGGCTAAGTTCATACAAATAGTATTATTTGTTAATTTCATGGCCCGTGTATTGGCTCTCTAACATGTACTGTAGCTGACGACGACTGTATAATGAATATGGCGTTGATAGGTTTTGCTGATGCAGTGCAGTGAGTGTATCAGACTGGTATACAGTAGTGTTTTCGGAGAATTGTGATGAACATGAGGGATAGAACAATAACTGGTTACACACGGCCATTCATACATCAACAGACCCCCACCATTGAAACATCATCACCATGACTGAGGGATATATTTGAATGACAATACTTTATGCTGTGCAATCACACAGCTGCCCTGTGTGTGTTATTTTTTAAAATAAAAGACAGTGCTGAACTGAGGGACATTGAGCACTGAGCTGTCACCCCCATCCACCGCCAACATGACTATGGGAAAGGTAAGATAGAAGTCCATGGTTTTACAACTTTTCAGATGAAATCTAAACAATTTTACAATGATATTTTACAATATTTCATTAATTTCCCCTTAGTTTTACATGCACAGTTTCTACAAATAGATCAGATAATACAACCAGTTTAGCAGACAGATCTCATGCAGTTTAGTAGTCCTGTCATTTTAGAGATAATGATATTCTGTGATGTGATTGTTTGCAGATAATCTTCTACGAGGACAGGAACTTCCAGGGTCGCTCTCATGAGTGTAACAGCGACTGTGCCGACCTGCACTCCTACTTCAACCGCTGCAACTCCCTCAGGGTTGAGAGCGGCTGCTTCATGGTCTACGAGCGCCCTAACTACATGGGAAACCAGTACTTCGTGAGGAGGGGAGAGTACCCCGATAACCAGCGAATGATTGGCATCAACGACTGCATCAGGTCCTGCCGTATGATCCCCATGGTGAGTAACAAGGTTTGAAATGCATCTACAGTTGTACAGTTGCCAAGGCAGCAGCTACTCTTCCAGTTATATACCATTTGAAACATTACATTTCATAACCCTTTTCACAACACACTAAGCTGAAGGAAAGTTCTTGTTTTTCACTGAATGATTTAAATATCTGGCATACATTTTCTATTCTTTATAGTAGAGCCAAAGTCATAACCAGATACATTTGAGTACTGCAATTATATTGAACATTTATTTTATTGATTAATTTAGATTTACTAGGATGTGCGTAAATGAGCTACCTGCAAATAACATGTAGCTGCCATGAGATAAATCAGTCATACATTTGTTGAATATAACATACATCTAAGTTTCAACGAAAGCCTCAGCAACATTTACCTCTAAATGTACCATTATATTTAATTAAATGTAAGAAATATACAAATTGAGTATACAGAAACCATATAATATCTATGTAATGACCATGTAACTATGTAATGACTATGTAATAACTATTCAGTAACCATGTAGTAACTATGTAATGACTATGCAGTAACCATGTAGTAACCATGTAATAACTATGCAGTAACCATGTAGTAACTATGTAATAACTATGCAGTAACCATGTAGTAACTATGTAATAACTATGCAGTAACCATGTAGTAACTATGTAATAACTATGCAGTAACCATGTAGTAACTATGTAATAACTATGCAGTAACCATGTAGTAACTATGTAATAACTATGCAGTAACCATGTAGTAACTATGTAATAACTATGCAGTAACCATGTAGTAACTATGCAGTAACCATGTAGTAACCATGTAGTAACTATGTAATAACTATGTAATAACACCTGTTTGATGCCGTTACAGCACCGCGGCAACTACAAAATGAGAATGTACGATCGTCCTGACATGGGCGGCCAGATGAACGAGCTGAGCGACGACTGCCCCAACGTTCAGGACCGTTTCCGTATGTCCGACATCAACTCCTGCAACGTGATGGACGGCCACTGGCTGATGTACGACCAGCCCAACTACAAGGGAAGGCAGTACTATGTGAGGCCCGGTGAGTACAGGAGGTTCAGCGACTGGGGAGGCCAGAGCCCCAAGATCGGCTCCCTCAGAAGGATCACCGACTTCAACTAAACCACAGCTCCATTTTAAACTATCAACTGTCACTCTGTCCACAATAAACTTTGATTCGTAATCAAAACCTTTTCTGTTTCTTCTCATCTTTTCATTGAGATTGGTATATTCTCAAAACTCAATCCCATTGCTTGAGTCCCTCACTGGTGACAATTCACACAAAGTTTGTTGATTTCAATACATCTCTTTACGCAGTCTAAATACGTTTATTGGTAGAGCATTTGAGATATATAATTGATCTTGTGCTACAGTAGGCTCTAGATATCTAAATCCTACACAAATAATTACAGCACCACAACTATTTACGTTCCATGTTGGATATCAAAACACCTAATCATTACTAGAACATTTGTTTGTTCTGATAACTCATGTCAAAAAGTACAGATTGATCACTAAACCCCACATTATATGTGAGAAAAATGCATTTATTGGCAAAAGAATGCAAGCAGACAAAGCGTGAGCCGCTCTCTCCCTGTTTTGGGGCCCATAAGGGATTAGCCAGCTGTTCATGTATTGTGGTTGAATTTATCCATACCATGATGCTAAAAGAAGTAGACTCTATGCAGTAGTTCTGACTGGAGAACGTAGTGAATTTGAGGCATCACATCAATAACGGTGAGTGCACCTGTAAATCCTACATTCACATTCATAGTTGCAGTCACATTGTCCTACTGGAATACAATTATTATTTATTAATATACATATTAAATATAAATATGAATATTAATGCTAATTGTACAGACCAGAATGTAGATATATGTTAATCACCACCTTTGCTTTCTCTGTACCTGCTATTGCTGAATGATGAGAATCAGATTTTTATAAAGTAGTTTTGTTCTTACGATCTTCTTATGGCATATTTAATGATATATGAATGCAGCTTATTTTCAAGAATGCACTTATCAAATAAGATAAAGATATATCATAATTCATAATAAGGATATACTGTAACATAACCAAGGAAATTAAAACAATATGAAGGAACCAGATCATTCTCTGGTTAGATGCTGAGTTTAATGAGCAGTATCTGAGTTAATGAGCAAATGCTGAGTTTACTATAAGGCAATATCTCAATATTTATAAGGACAATATTTCTTACCCTGCATTTTGTCTTCATCAAGCGACTACCTAATGTGAGTTATCTTGAGAATTCCTTAGCATGCCAATAAACCAAACTGACTCTCTGCTCCACTTATAGTCTTTGTAGCGGCACCACATATTGACACACTTTTTAGCCCTAACATAAAGCCAAGTAATAAATCAATAAGATGTGGGGTAAGACAAGACATGACAGATCCTAACATTCAACAATGTTCATGTAGAAGTTCCAAAAGTAAAGTAATCTTATTTCACAGTCAATTAATAAATCAATAAGATGTGGGTCAAGGCATGACAGATCCTAACATTCAACAATGCTCACGAAGAAGTTCCAAAAGTAATGTATAAGATAAATACTGTTTAGGTCACACAATCATTTATGTACAGGCATCCGGGCTACAGGTAGCATAGTGGTTAAGAGCATTGGGCCAGTAACTGAAAGATCACTGGTTTGAATCCCTAAGCCGACTAGGTGAAAAATATGTTGATGTACCCTTGAGCAATGCACTTAACCCGAATTGGTTGCCAGGATCCTGATGAGTGCGGAAATACCATCACATCCCCACCTTCCTGGCATCTCTGCACAGGCTCCCTTTCTCATTCCAGATTAAATTAAAAAACCTCCTGCAGACTTTCCAGTGTTTTCATGGCAATGCCACTCCTTATCTCAAAGAACTGCTCTTCCTTCATAACCCTAACCTCATGTCAAGCAGTAGCCTGCTCCTCCACGCTCCCAGGACCAAGCTCTGCTCCTTGAGGGATCGGGCATTCAGCTTGACCGCTCAGAGCTTCTGGAATGCCCTCTCAGACCACCTGAGGGCACCACTGACTCTGGGCTCCTTTAAAACGGGCCTAAAGACCTTTCTCTTTAGGAAGGCTTTGTGTTGAGAGCTGTGCTCCTTGTTGTCCTAGCGTCAGCTGGGTTCTTTGCGTCAGTTTGTTTAATTGTGTAAAAAAAAACTATTTGCTTTTCTTTTTTCTTTTATGCACTTTGAGATGATTCTTTATAATGAAAACTGCTTTACAAATGTAATAAATTATTATTCTTAATTACTCCTGTAAGTTGCTCTGGATAAGAGCGTCTGCTAAATGACTAAAATGCAATGTCCTGGCAGCCTTCAGGAAGTGAGATGGAAAAGTTTCCTACTTCTTTGTTCAGTGCAAGAACCCAGTCTATGAATGAGTTCGTTATGGGCAGATTAACTAACTACAGGCGACAACAAAACATGGCCAATAACTAGACATTCTTCTAGTTTCCTTGGCTTGTGAGGTGAGATACAACTGGACCCTTCCAAACTAAATTATAACTACTTCAATGACGGCATTTCATCCATCTTTGGCCACTGGGTTTAGCCTAAAGTCAGACATTATTTTATATTCTATCCTCAACTCCTCATTCCCATTAAACAACAGTTTTTTTTTTAAAGTTGTGAACTACGAGGTTCTAACATATACTGATTTCACCGTAGAACTCGCAGTCCTTCTATGGAACAACAATGAGCATTTAGGAATAATTAAATGGCGTTTGATGTTTTTGATCGGGACTTCACAGGTACTATTTGTGATGAAAATGTTTTTAAAAGTGTTATGAGGTACATTTTCAGTAACCTTTCCATCAGCCTGCCAAAATAACTCAAATGTTTCTATATTGTCCAGTATCATGTACACTTAACGATGTATAATCAGTACATTCTATGTTCGAATGGACTGTTATAAAAAAAACGATTTTATATAAACTTTGCTTCATTTCTTGGCTGTTATTGATCTAGGCCTACAGCATAGCCAACTACCGTTAACTAGAGAGCCATGTAATGGTCATGAAATTACATTCTGCTTTCCAGCACAATGCCATTGGTAACGTTTATGCAAAACATGTAAACACAGGGGTGATTGGCATTTCTGGGGATAAAGGGATGACACAAACAAATAGTTTGTTAACCATGTAAAAGCAAACTGTAATTAGTCAAGGATGATCATGGGAACAGCGTTAGCTTAGCAGGCCAATAAGGAAGATGTTTTGGACTGTCCTTGGCAGTGGATATGGTAAGTTGTGGTATGGATAGTGAAGAAAGGCTAGAATGTGGCAAAAAAAAATGTAAAACTCACTTGAATTCTTCTGACTTCAGCGAGCAGAAGTGCACTAGTAATGGTGGTGGTGGTGGGTAATAATGTAGTTGTAGTCAAATGTGTTCGTAATCATGTTGGTGCTGTGATTAATGTTCAGTAAGTAGCCTATGACACATTGGATGTTGACACATCACGTACTGTAAATACTCCATGTGTTGCAAGCAGGATGTCATTTTTCGGACTGTACTCATTTGCATAAAATGGGTTGAGAATGCAAATGAGATTGCATAGTGAATGGCTAGGCTAGTGCAATACAGAATCCATAGTGAATCCCTGAACCCTAAACTTAACCCTTACCCTCACCATAACCTTAACCATAACCCTTACCTAACCCTGACCTTAATCCCTACCTTAACCATTTTAAATGTCAACTTCAGTGGGGTAAAGTCAGGGTTGGGACGTCCCAAGGATCCAGGATAGCAAGGACCTGAATGGCTACCTCTAGTGTTACGCACCATATTTAATGCTAAAGGGCTGTTCCATATTGTTCTGTACCTATTGTCTATTGGACGTGTGGATACCATACTAGTCTTTTCCTTTGTCAATGCATGTCAAAACATCAAACCAGTAATTATTTATCCTGTTTTTTCAAATACAAATCCATATTTCTCACCCAATGTTGTTCTCCAACAAAAAGGAAAACATGTGCCAGTACCCTGAATTATAACTATGTGAGCATTTGAATAACAATACTTTGTTTGTCAAGAGGTAGTATAAAAAGCTCTGAAAACATGTGGAATCTCTCCAACGGAGACCATGGGCAAGGTAGGACTTTTTCTCTGTGCTATTGAACTGTAAACTCTGACCATTTTACTCCCTTGTCTGCTATATAATGTGCTCAGTATATGCTGTATAGTGGGTCCCACCCCACCTATATCAGCCCAAAGTGAAATTTATAATTGGAATTTCTTGATTTGCAGATTACATTTTACGAGGACAGGAACTTCCAAGGTCGTAGTTATGAGTGCAGCAATGACTGCACAGACCTGCACTCCTACTTCAGCCGCTGTAACTCCATCAGGGTGGATAGTGGCTGTTTTATGATCTATGAACGCCCCAACTACATGGGTCACCAGTATTACATGAGGAGGGGAGAGTATACTGATTACCAGCGTTGGATGGGCTTCAGCAGCTGTATCCGATCATGTCGTATGATTCCAATGGTAAGTTCTGACTGGGTATGGATGTCTTACTGAGACATAGGAAGGTACCTGAAAATGATTATCAAGACAAGAGAGTTGGAGCAAGGATAAGAACATAATTTATTTATCTTTATCTTTATCTGCATCATCTCTGTTTTATGATTTAGATTCATGAGCTTCCTAGAACTATCCAGGAAATGGATTTTGATATTTAATGCCACCATGCCATTATATTATCCATCTACTCTCTGTACGGTATCAACTGGATGCCATCTTGATTGCTCTTTCTTTTGCTCCACAGTACCGGGGTTCATATAGGATGCGAATCTACGAGAAGGCCGATTTCAGTGGTCACATGATGGAGTTCATGGATGACTGTCCCTGTGTGTCTGATCGTTTCCACCACCGCCACATCTACTCCTGTAATATCATGAATGGCTTCTGGATCTTCTACGAGTATCCCAACTACCGGGGTCGACAGTACTTCCTGAGAACCGGAGAGTACAGGAGATACCGTGAATGGTGCGCCACCTGCGCCATTGTAGGCTCTTTCAGACGGGTCACTGACTTTTAGCCATCCTGCTCAAGCACTTGCTGTAAATACATGCTTAGTTATTAAAATGGTTGAATTTTTAACCCCTTTGTGTACGAATGATCTCTGACTTGTTTACATTTTCATTATTGAAATAACTCATATTCGTTAAATGTTCACTGTATCTATGTGGTTTTAAGTTGGTATAAAATTACACTAACAAGAATGATTCAATGAAGGCCATGTCATTACTTGTGCGAACAATTATCAACTACCACTTTGTTAAGGCCTTGCATCCAGTATCTCATATATTGACCAATTAGAGTACTTACTATGGTACTTACTGCATTAAAACCTGAAATTAGAGTACTTACTATGGCACATACTGCATTCAAACCTGAAAACATACACCACTCATCTGGAGGTCACTGTTTTCAACTTTCAGTGCCAGAAAGTTGTAAAAAATACTATGGCTACTAGACTTTCGGAGGCTGAAATCAAATGGCCTTAGCTACCATAAGTGACTGTCTAAGGAATGGCTTCTTAAACTTTTCCAGCTCAAGACCCAAATAAGAAATTCACCGTCCTCCTGTGACCCAAATCGCCCCCCAACGACCCAAACTTTAAAAAACGGTGTGTGATTATAAGTGTATTCTGATAACTCACGAGCCCCCTTTCACATGCCCAGGGGCCACTTTTGGTCCCGACACTTAGTTGAAGAAAAGCCCTGGTCTAAGGAGTCAGGCATGACATGTAATATTTGTAATTGTATATAACTGCCTTAATGTTGCTGGAATGCAGATTAGTGGAAAGTATAACTGAGAAAATATAGGTTGAACGCTGTTCTCTAGCATTAATAAACTAGTAATAAATAAATACAATTCCTAAGCATTTAAAGTAATTTGTAATATATTTATGAGCATATATAAATATTTACAAACATTTATAATGGCTGATTCATGAAAGTTATTATAAAGTGGTACCAAACGTGGTTTGTGCGAAGGGACTGCCTAAAAAGAAAGATTCCAGTATAGTTAATTTAAAAAATATATTTTCACATATAAAGAAAACCACACATCTAGGAACATATAGAAAATCACCTTAAACAATACGCAGTTATGTATTAAAAGACAAAACAAAAAATAAAGACCATAATTACCATCAACATGAGTTGAGCTATCACTTCAATCATCCAACTTGTGATCACTGGGCAAGTAATACCAAAGATTGGACCCTATGCATCTCTGCTTGGCACTCAGCAGTAAAGAGATAGATTGCAACAGACTAGGGTCCTGTCCAGGAGGTGTACTTGTACATCAAGCTGCCTCATTCTACAGAAACAGGATTAGCTCCTGCTCTTATGAGCCGATCCGGCTCCCATTAGCCGAGGCTCATGCTACTTGGTAATTTACTTATTACCTCAATCAGAACTAAATAATATGATATTAATTCTTAACCATTATTGTAATAATGGTAGAAGGGTTTGGCAAATATTCAAACAATTATATGAGGAAATTAAAAGATAAAAAAACATTAATTCTGGTCTCAGCAAAATCAGAAATCAGCATTATATCATTTTAGTAATCAGTAATGAATTATTTGTGAGATGAAGAGAAAATGACATACGTGCATCGCTACATACAGTATATTGTAGAAAATGACATGCGTGTATCGCTACATACAGTATATTGTATAAAATGACATACGTGCATCGCTACATACAGTATATTGTATAAAATGACATACGTGCATCGCTACATACAGTATATTGTATAAAATGACATGCGTGCATCGCTACATACAGTATATTGTATAAAATGACATACGTGCATCGCTACATACAGTATATTGTAGAAAATGAAAGTGACATGAGAGAAATAAGTAAGTCAATTGTAAAAGCACATGCATACTTCCTATGCAATTGTCACATATACACCAGCCCCTATCAGTCCCCGGCATCTTTTTGAACTGAAGGAAGTACATGCACTTGTGTCTTGACGGTGTGATGGTTGTCATTGTAAATCAATCACCCATCATAACCAATTCTAATATTCAATTCATTAAACAACAATTATTCAATTAATTTCACAAACATTTATCAGCACACTATCCAGTGGATAAATGACAAATACAATTTACAGGCAGGTGAAACAATAATTTCCTTTCAGAAAAACATTGTCCTGTACATCAGATATGTGTAGTGAGTGTGTTGTTTTATAGGGTCAACCATAGCAAGAAAGCACCAATGCTCAAGTGCACTTCGACAGATTTCTCACCTTGTCAGGTCAGGTTTTCAAACCAACTACCTTTCGTATACTGGACCAACACTCTAACCGCTAGGCTACCTTTCCACTCAGTTATCAATAAGAATCTATAGTTGCATGTTATAAAATTATTATTTCAAGGACATGAAATCATTATAAAAGTGATGTCCAAACATGACCAGTATACTCTACTAGATTGAGGACATCATAAAATTGCTTATTTTTTTACTATAACTGTAAAAGTAGCTGTAATATTGGTCTCTATCTGTTCAACAGGGATGTGTACTGTAAATCAACCTCATCTCAGGTTCTCTACTGTACATCCTCGATTACCAGACCACAATGAATGCAAAGAACATTCTTACTGATACGCGTACACAAAAGTTATGCTTATAATGTAACCGACAACACAGGTCATCCCTGCCAGAAATGTATGGATGCACACCTTTGTTACAATTCATAGGCCGTGATCAGCAAAAGCTGTCATACTGCTCAATCATCACCTTTGGACATTTGAATAACAACAAACCTTGGCCCTCTGGTTTCTGTATAAAATTACCACAGAGTGATGGTAGAAGTACAAGCTGATCAACCACCAACCACCAACCACCAACATGGGCAAGGTAATCTGAGCAGACTTACAGTAGCTACATGTAGGCTACAGTTTTATAATAGTGAAATGTACATCTTATATTCTGTAAATATAATAGTACAGAAATATTACAGAAACATTAGCTATGTGTTACAGGAATCAGTAATCCAACATTACCCGTGTCTAAAAAATAAAATGACCGTACAGTACATGCTTTATGCCATTTCAGGAACAAAACAAATATGTCCCTCCTTTTCCTATAGATTACCTTCTACGAGGACAGGAACTTCCAGGGCCGCTCCTATGAGTGCATGAGCGACTGCCCCGACATTTCCTCCTACATGTCCCGCTGCCAGTCCTGCAGAGTGGAGAGCGGGTGCTTCATGGCGTACGAGCGCGCCAGCTTCATGGGCCAGCAGTTCTTTATGAGGAGGGGAGAGTACCCTGACATGCAGCGCATGATAAGCATGGGCATGATGTTTGACAACATCCGGTCCTGTAGAATGATCCCCCAGGTAAGACACCTTATCTCACGTTTATACATTATTGTGCAATTTCCTATTTTAGGATGAACAACTTTCAAAGAACATAAACATCCTACATTAATGTAAATAAATGCATTACAGCACAGAGGATCCTTCAGGATGAGGATCTACGAGAGGGAGAACTTCGGGGGCCAGATGCATGAGATGATGGACGACTGTGATTCCATCCAGGAGCGTTACCGTATGTCCGACTGCCAGTCCTGCAACGTGATGGACGGCCACTGGCTGATGTACGAGCAGCCCCACTTCAGAGGCAGGCAGATGTACATGAGGCCTGGAGAGTACAGGAGCTTCAGAGAGATGGGCATGAGTGGCATGAAGTTTATGAGCATGAGGCGTATCACTGATATGTGCAATTAAATGTATTTAATTGTTCAAGGTAATAAAATAATTGAAGATCTTTCATAACTAAATTGTCTGTCTGATTTTCATCTACTGGTATTCAGCTTCAGTCAAAACAAATTGCACACCATATTTAACATCACTGAAGCTTTGTAAATAGGTGACAGGTAGCCTAGTGGTTAAGAGCATTGAGCCATTAACTGAAAGGTCGCTGGTTTGAATCCCCGAGCCGACTAGTTGACAAATCTGTCAATGTGCCCTTGAGCAAGGCGTTTAACCCTAATTGCTCATGTAAGTCGCTCTGGATAAGAGTGTCTGGTACATTTTACCACAGTGATTACATGACAAAGTGCTGTAAGTAGTATGGTGCAACTCTTTTACATTGTGCAAGCTGCACTCCAAGTTTCAGGTCATACCTGAATGCTTTTGTGACGTTTTTAAAGACTTTAAGGTACACTAAAAATGATTTAAAGAAGGGGGTCATAAGTTATAATGATTTAAAGAAGGGGGTCATAAGTTATAATGATTTAAAGAAGGGGGTTATTAGTTATTTAGTTCATACATAATTATAGTAGAATGGTTGAAATAATGTGCTTGACTTTAGCCTTAATTATTTGTAATTCTTTAAATATATATATTTTTATTTTGGTTAATATATTGTGTATCGACAGTGGGAGACATATATGACAGATGAGAACGTCGGGATTCGTAACCCCGTTTCCAGTGGGTATGCCTGGTCTGGAATGGGTAGCTCTACCACTAGGCCAGACACCGTTACGTTCCATACAATTCTAAAGGGACTAAAATATTCCTATGAGGAGTACCTAATTACCCAGAGTGCTTATGGCACACATCACATGGGAGGATGATGCCTTTATGTCTCAACTCAAGGCCCACAACTGTGGATGTAGCTAGTCTGCATATCAAAGAAATAGCATACCATATTTATGTTACTAAGGGACAGCATACACGAAGGCCTAAATCCTAACCTCAGGACCATGTGCTAAACTCAATTTACTTGTATAAATTGTGAATTGAGATCAAATTAAGATTCTGTTAAGATTCTGGCCAAAGAGAACAGCAGGAACATCAAATTAAACTTTGATTTGTCATCTAACTGTACAAATAGATATTGGTCTGATTAGTAAGCTATACAATAAAATAAATAAATAAATACAATAAACCAGTTGAGAACATGTCCTCAAATTCCAACCAAGTTTTCAAGTCTATTTAGAGTAATAAAACGTGTTGGGTTGCGGATTGTCTGGAAAATTAGTGTGAGATATCGGCATATTTATGTTAATTTCAAAATGGGAATAGAGGGAGGTTGAAGACCAAGAAGGAAAATGTGCTCAGAACAGTTCTAGTGTTATGTGTGTTTGCAACCGACTGGTTACCAATCTCCACAGTTTAAGCTTGCTGAGATAATACCTTGGCATTAGCTAGGGGAGCTAAAGCAAGTGTTCAGGTCTCTGACAAGGTCACTTATCAAGCCAGTCTAGTTGACAGAGTGTGGTTCATGATGATGAAGAACCAAATTTGAATAGAGAATTTTTTTTGAAATGGGCATGACAAATGACTGAATACACGGATTAAGTTGAATTTTCCCCGGCCTTGACGCTGTTCTAACGACTAAGGTAACGTTACAGTTTTGCATTTTCCCCCTAAGCAGTTAGGTAAGGTTAGGATTTCCGGAGGTTAATGCATAACGTTACATATTAACTAAGAGCACTGCAGTTAGCTAGCCAATGAAGGCTCCAACAACGCATTAAAAGCACATTTAGCCAACGTTAGCGCGCTAACTAACTCTAGCTGGTATATACTATTGTGTAGAGGTAGTTATACAGTTGGGAATATACATTTATTTTATACAGTATCCAGAAACAACTGTTATGTTGTGCAGAATTGTGCTTGATGTACACATTTTTTATTGAATGAGTCTATGTGTTCTCTCCGTCACTCACATTGAGGTATTGAGAGTTGCTGTTGCGCAACAAATGTGCAGGTGTTCATATCTTGGTGATGAGATAAAAAAAACGGTGTTCTTTTTGAGTGTTGATTCTAGTGGGGTTAACACCAGTGGGATTTAAATGGACCCCACCTACAGATAGTAAAATAAGTGTTGTTTGAATCACAGCAGAATCAACACCACATGGGGTTGTTGTTTCCCCCTGTACATATCCCTGCTACTGTTATTTCACTGCTGCTCTTTAATTATTTGTTATTCTTATCTCTTACTTTTTTTAGATGTTTTCTTAAAACTGCATTGTTGGTTAATGATATCTCTGTCACTAGCAAATACAGTCATGGGTGGTACTAGAATCTCAAAAATTAGCTCTAAAAGCACCCTGGGAAATAAATATGAAAATAACACTTTAACCCTACAGTGTAAAAAAAAACAAGTTACTGCAAGACCACAGGTGTTAATTACCCAACACTGAGAAAGTGTAACAGCATCAGCTCTAATAAAGTGTTAATTACCCAACACTGAGAAAGTGTAACAGCATCAGCTCTAATAAAGTGTTAATTACCCAACACTGAGAAAGTGTAACAGCATCAGCTCTAATAAAGTGTTAATTACCCAACACTGAGAAAGTGTAACAGCATCAGCTCTAATAAAGTGTTAATTA
Organism: Oncorhynchus gorbuscha; assembly: GCF_021184085.1. Taxonomy (NCBI): domain Eukaryota; kingdom Metazoa; phylum Chordata; class Actinopteri; order Salmoniformes; family Salmonidae; genus Oncorhynchus; species Oncorhynchus gorbuscha. The sequence goes on along the minus strand of NC_060173.1, from coordinate 104,547,963 downwards.
CCCAACACTGAGAAAGTGTAACAGCATCAGCTCTAATAAAGTGTTAATTACCCAACACTGAGAAAGTGTAACAGCATCAGCTCTAATAAAGTGTTAATTACCCAACACTGAGAAAGTGTAACAGCATCAGCTCTAATAAAGTGTTAATTACCCAACACTGAGAAAGTGTAACAGCATCAGCTCTAATAAAGTGTTAATTACCCAACACTGAGAAAGTGTAACAGCATCAGCTCTAATAAAGTGTTAATTACCCAACACTGAGTAAGTGTAACATCATCAGCTCTAATAAAGTGTTAATTACCCAACACTGAGAAAGTGTAACAGCATCAGCTCTAATAAAGTGTTAATTACCCAACACTGAGAAAGTGTAACAGCATCAGCTCTAATAAAGTGTTAATTACCCAACACTGAGAAAGTGTAACAGCATCAGCTCTAATAAAGTGTTAATTACCCAACACTGAGAAAGTGTAACAGCATCAGCTCCAATAAAGTGTTCATTTTAAGTCAGAAAGTGCAACACCCCCATGGTGTTAGGGACACAATGCTCTTGAGGGGTTAGTTCATCAAGCTTTTGAAAAGTGTTGGTTTGACACTATTTCGGTGGGTCACAGTTCACACTAAGAAAGTGTTACATTTAACACAGTGGGTGTTAAAATTCTGATCTCAAATTATGTTTTTTTTGTCTTATTTTGGAAGTAAAAATATTTTAGGAGAGTGAGGTAAACATTCTTACGTCTTTGGATAAATAGCTTGAAAATTGAAACCATTATTTTATTGACTATAATTTTGTATTTGGACGATGAATATGACCATCAGTTTTCTCTCAAAATGACAGAATAAGACGTAAAACTATTAAATGCCTCGATTCAACAAATGTGTTGGAACCTTTCATGGTGTATACTAGGTTATAGGGACAATAGGTTTTCATACTTATTGTGTGAACACTATAGAAGACAATAGGATTGCAGGTGGACCTAACTTTATTTCATTTAAATGTTAGGCTCAGTTTCATGTTGACGATGTATTGCCTGTCAGTTTGGGTGAGCAACAGCACGTCTGATTGAACCAATCCTTGAATTGATGGCTCCCCAGTCACTGTATCTCCTGTACTCGCCAGGCCTCAGGAGGTACTGCCTGCCTCTGTAGTTGGGATGCTCATAGAAGAGCCAATACCCCTCCATAACATTGCAGGAGTGGATATCATCGTACTGGAATCGATCATAGAGGGAGGGGAGGTCATCGGCAAACTCCAACATCTGACCGCCAAAGTCAGAGCGCTCGTAGATTCTCATCTTGTGAGCTCCCTGATTCTGAGGACAAGGGAGAGAAGACAGCTACGTTCATTCAGTTTATTTACTATTAAGTTTCAAGTTTCATTTTTATTTACCATGTTTATTACTACCTACATCAATGATGGGTTAACTTGTATACCAGGAAAGAGGAATATGGGCTCACTTGAGGAATCATGCGGCAGGATTTCACACAATCATTAAAGCCCATCCAGCGCTGGTAGTCGGGATACTCTCCCCTTCTCAGAAAGTATTGGTAGCCCATGTAGTTTGGCCGCTCATAGACCATCCAGCTACCGCTCTCCACTTGGATGGAGTTACAGCGGCTGAAATGGGTGTGCAGGTCGGCACAGTCGACGCTGCACTCATAGGAGCGACCCTGGAAGTTCTTGTCCTCGTAGAAGATTATCTAAAAATAGTAATGGAAGTAAAACATGCTTACAGGTGTAGGATCTTAATTTTATCATTCTTTTGTTGCTGAGAATTTTCAAGCACCAAGCTTCGTGATTTACATAAATTCTCTGCAAATCCACACTAACACATGGTTATATTAACAGTATGGCACTTTTCATGTAGCCCACTTTTTGCCAGCTAATAGCCTAACCACCAATAAAGCTGCATTATGGACTAAATGTTCAAAACCTGTTGCTGCAGGATTATTTTGCCGTGACAATGTAGGTCAAATTAAGATCCTACATCTGTATGAACAATGGAAATAACATGTGTATGGCTGGTAAAACGACCCCATTCAGTTCAACGCAAAGGATCTCTCGCAGGTGTTCATTGTTCTGTGTTCTGTCAGACAAACAGTGAACAAGAACGTGTGACGGGACAGAATATGTGCAGCGAAACAACAATCCTTACCTTTCCCATTGTGTTGGCTAAATTTGGTCACACTGCAACACTGACTAGGCGAACCATGGCCCTTTTTATACCCTCTAGGAATAGAGACATTGATATGTTGATCAATTAACTTTAGATGTCAGCCTTTTTGAAAAGACAGTACGGCTGCCAAACTACAAAAGACAGTTGTTTTTCTTTGTCAGCAGGGTGAATGACCTTTTTGTTCCGTACACAAAGGCTTCAATGGTGCTAATTAACCCCTCATGTAATAGACATGTGTTTATCAGTGGCAAAACAAGATCTAGTAACTTAAAGAACGAATGACAGAATACCCAACCCAAAGCTGATGACAGAATACCCAACCCAAAGCTGATGACAGAATACCCAACCCAAAGCTGATGACAGAATACCCAACCCAAAGCTGATGACAGAGTACCCAACACAAAGCTGATGACAGAATACCCAACCCAAAGCTGATGACAGAATACCCAACCCAAAGCTGATGACAGAATACCCAACCCAAAGCTGATGACAGAGTACCCAACACAAAACTGATTTATCAAGCATTTATTTGATCTTTAAAAGTAAGCTCTCACAGATACACATGAATTGATTTATGTGATTCACCTTTCACTGGAGTGAATGTAAAATATGATCAGATGTGCACAAATATCACCATTATTGTTTGACATGTACTACTTTCTGAATCTCTAGCTACATACAAATATAATCCATTAACATTTCAAACACACTGCAAAATATAATAACAATATGATGGACTATAAGAAAAGGACAGATTTGACTACCCTTGCCTGGTGGTTTCCGTACTGTTTCAGGGGTGAGGTTTTGGAATATGTCCAGTCAACTTGTGCTCGTGCCACCTCTGGTCTCAGTTGATCCACAGCCAAGTGAGGGGCTGCTGGTGTGGCCAACAACCCAGGTCATGTGATTGACTGTATTGCTAGAATTTTACACTATAGTCACCAGGAGAGTGACTCTAGTGGCCAGCAGGAGAGTGACCTTGAATATTTACATTGGGACTCATTTTGACTGTAATGAATGGCTGCTTCCCGATTCTCCAGTCATTTCCAGAAGTGCGTAATGAAACCTGAATGACTGTGAATTGGAACAGGACAAACTGTTCAACAGTACCACCATGGTCACTACTCACATATTCAAATAGCAAACTGCTTCCACAACACATTGTGATTCCTCTCTGCAACAACTCTGTCAGCTGATAGACAATCACAAGTTGGTATCAAGGTAGTTTGAAGTTAAAAATACAATTGAGAGAGATTGCGGTTCCACTTTTTTTGTATTAAAATATTCATGTCTATGACTACAAAAGAAGCCAAACGAGTATTTTGCTTTCAAGGAAACATACATGTAGTGACTACAGCTGCAGAACCTAGGCCATATTCCCCAGGCTATTAGGCAATGCCAGATCTTGTGATGGTTGACTGCTTTATTCTAGCTAGATAATCGTTATTTAAATGTTTCTGTAGCAGTTGATATTTGAGCTCTCTGCTTCCTAATGCACACCATTAAAATGCATCACGACATGGTACTGTATATAAACAATGTGTTTGTTATTCATTACTTCTAATTGGCCTATTTTTTACATGTTATTTAGTATTAGTCAACATTTTTTTTATTAGAAATGTATACATATCTACATTATGCTTATTGACATTATGCATTATGTATATCTACATATACATTATGATATTCAAATTGTATGTGATATAAAATATAATTTATTATTTAGAAATCATAATAGCATCCCAGTCTTTGGATGAGTCTAACATCTATAAGGATTGCATCGAATGGTTTAGCCTATAAACTCATCATATTTGAGATACAATAATTCAACTGAATCATTTTTATTGACCCGTAATCCCTGTCCAAAATCCAGCACTCTGCTGTTATACTGTGTGCTGCCCTCTCCTGGGTTCCTGTGACTTTTCTAAGTGGCAGTATGTGTGTAAGGATGGCAGTATTCGTGGAGCATAAATGGTACAGTTTTGGAGGTGTTAATCACAATAAGACTTCACCTCAATAAATAATCAATAATGTTTCATAGCTGTTTAAAGGGGCAATCTGCTTTGGTAAACAGCTGAGGGAATGGGCTTGAAAAATGTATCCACTGATATCAACAGTACATTTTTGTTTTTTTATTTAACGAGGCAAGTCAGTTAAGAGCAAATTCGTATTTACAACGGCTGCCTACAGTGGGTTAACTGCCTTGTTCAGGGGCAGAACAACAGTTTTGATTTTTTTTACCTTGTCAGCTCAGGGATTCAATCCAGCAACCTTTCGGTTACTGGCACAACGCTCTAAACCACTAGGCTTCCTGCCGCCCCATGATGATATGATTTGCATGATATGATATGATATAAACAGTATATTTTTAACCATGTATTGGCTATACAGTGATTGTTTACATTTACAGAGGAGTTAAAACAAGCTTATATTGTTGGGTTCTGATGGGGCATTTATAATATATATTCTTCATGAATCAATGGGTGTATATCATTAATTTAAATGTCCCAAAATGTATGCAACTGCAGATTGCAGTTTAAACATCCACACAAGATGTATTCACAACAAATATCCACAATTCATTTTCTATCCTTCACAGTATGAATAATAAGAGTTGTTTCACAGTTGTGTCGTGTTGTTGCTTCTATTGCAGCTGAAGCAGGAGCTGTAATACAAAGTATTTCCAATAGAATATCTACTTACTACTAGAATAGACAGTACTTTAACATTTACTTCCACATTAACCATATATAATAATCAGTTGTTTTAACAGATTGAGATTTTTGAACATGTTCTGATACCATTAATTAATTCCACATCAGTTTTGAAATAGACTGACATTTCTGCTCCCATTGCACTTCTATGGGGAAACTAACCATATGAAAATGCAGATGTCTCTTCTGAATGCCCCTTTACCTCAAACCAAGGACTCAAATCAAAATTAAAGACACTTTCGTTTAAAAGTTAGGTGATTTTATTTATACTCGTAATTTTAGTCATTGGTGAATTTAATAACAAGAATCCAAAATACGCCTCATGCTGTTGAACCTCACAGTGTTGGAGCCCATTTGCATGCTCAACTCTCTCATGTTCCTGTACTCTCCAGGCCTCATGTACATCTGCCTGCCTCTGAAGTGGGGCTGCTCGTACATCAGCCAGTGGCCATCCATCACGTTGCAGGACTGCATGTCGTTCATGCGGAAACGATCGGTCATGGACTCACAGTCGTCGCTCAGCTCGTGCATCTGACCTCCAAAGTTCTCCTTCTCGTAGATCCTCATCCTGAAGTTTCCTCTGTGCTGTAAATGGGAAAAGTGTTTTACCAAATCATTCCAAATATACCATCACATTGCTTTTGCTGGAGTTGTACATGTGGCCTATGGCCTATCAAAATGAACAGGTTTAATATATTTACCATGGGGATGTTACGGCAGGACCTAATGCAGTCAGACATGCCCATACGCTGGTAGTCACCATACTCTCCCCTCCTCACAAAGTACTGGTTTCCCTGGAAGTTGGAACGATCGTACACCATGAAGCAGCCGCTCTCAACTCTGCAGGAGTTGCACCTGCTCAGGTAGGAGGTCAGCTCAGGGCAGTCGCTGGAGGTCTCATAGGAACGACCCTGGAAGTTCCTGTCCTCGTAGAAGATGATCTAAAAACACACAACAAAACCACAATTTATTAAAAATAGATGTAGTTCTAACAGTACAGTACAATTCATTGATGGTTTTAAACTGCTGCTTAAATGCCTAGTTTCATCAAAGCTCCACACACCTTGCCCGTAGACATGGTTGCGGTTACTGTGTTGGTCTCAGGATTGCACAAGTTTCTGTATGTCCCCCCTACCGCTTTTATACCTGAGCCGACCAATAAAGAATATGTGGCTCCATTGTTCAAACCCCTGACAGAGCAACATGGCATAGAGGCCCCCCTCCCTGTACAGTACAAAGTGGCCTTTGAAGGGTCATTTTTAAAGGGTCATTATTTCCAGCTGGGTCCATTTGTGAGGAGAGCCCATGCCTTTATTGTTTCTGTTGAATAACAATAGGAGGGGGAACTCTTCATATCGAGACTTTTCAGAGATATTCCACTAAGTTAACTGACATTTGTTCATGGGTATTACTATTCCAATCTTTTATTTAAAGACAAAACACAAAAAATGGAAGCATCATGATTCAAACATCAGTCTATTGGAAAAAATATAACACATGACTGAAAAACATGATTTCATATTAGCTGGTCTCGCCCAGTGTGAATCAATGTGGATGAAAATGAATATATTAACGTTCCCAATGTAATTAGATGGTTGTTGGGATTTTCCTTCCTCCAGCAAAATTGTAGGCAAACAATTCATAAATTGTGAAATTTTATATCTGGAATCCAAGAACATTCTAGTAGTGGTTAGTAAAGTGGAGCAACTATATGATTACTAAGTGCCTTCAGACAGTATTCCTACCCCTTGACTTTTTCCACATTTTGTTGTGCTACAGCCTGAATTTAAAATGGATTAATTATATATTTTTTCTCTCACATATCTAAACACAATACCCTAAAACGACAAACTGAAAACATGTTTTGAGATTTCTTTGCAGATTTATTGAAAAATTAAATACAGAAATATCTAATTTAATATCACACACCGAGTCAATACTTTGCAGAAGCACCTTTTGCAGCAATTACAGCTGTGAGTCTTTCTGGGTAAGCCTCTAAGAGAATTCCACACCTGGATTGAGCAACATTTGCCCATTATTCTTTTCATAACTCTTCAAGCTCTGTCAGATTGGTTGTTGATCATTGCTAGACAACCATTTTCAGTTCTTGCCATAGATTTGTAAGGTGATTTAAGTCAAAACTGTAACTCTACCACTAAAGAATATTCACTGCCTTCTTGGTAAGCAACTCACATGTAGATTTGGCCTTGTGTTTCGGGTTATTGTCCTACTGAAAGGTGAATTCAACCCCCAGTGTCTGGTGGAAAGCAGACTGAACCAGATTTTCCTCTAGGATTTTGCCTGTGCTTAGCACCATTCAGTTGATTTTTTATCCCCGAAAAACTCCCCAGTCCTTAACGATTACAACCATACCCATAACATGATGCAGCCACTACAATTCTTGAAAATATGGAGAGTGGTACTCAGTAATATGTTGTATTGGATTTTCCCCAAACATAACACTTTGTATTCAGGACAAACAATGTATTGTTTTGCCAATTTTTTTTGCAGAATTACTTTAGCGTCTTGTTGCAAACTGGATGCATTTTCCCTCTGTTAATTAGGTTATTATTGTGGAGTAACTACGACGTTGTTGATCCATCCTCAGTTTTAGCAGAGATAGACGAAAAACAAAATCAAAAAGAAAGGAGGGCACTCAGTGGGCTGCCCGGAGTAGCAAGGTGGGTTATTAACCCTGGGTTTCTTAACAGGTGGCACCGTAGTTGGAACTGTCAGAGGTCGGCAACTATCTTAGCCATTAAACTCAAACTGTTTTAAAGTCATCATTTTCCTTCTTCTCCGGCAACTGAGTTAGGAAGGATGCCCATATAGTTGTGGTGACTGGGTGTGTTGATACACAATCCAAAGTGTAATTAATAACTTCACCATGCTCAAAGGGATATTTAATGTCTGCTTTTTTAAACCGGTCTACCAATAGGTGCCCTTTGGGAGGAATTGGAAAACCTACCAGGTCTTTTTGGTTGAATCTGTAGTTGAAATGTACTACTCAACTGAGGGACCTTACAGATAATTGTATGTATAGGGTACATAGATGAGATATTCATTAAAACATCTATTTAAACACAAGTTTTGCACACAGAGTGAGTCCATGCAACTTATTATGTGACATGTTAAGCGATTTTTCCTGCTGAACTTATTTAGACTTGCCATAACAAAGGGGTTAAATACTTATTGACTCAAGTCATTTCAGCTTTTAATTTTGAATTCATTTGTACAAATTAAAATGAATAAAAATCCACTTTGACATTATGGGGTATTGTATGTAGGCCAGTAACAAAAATCTAAATTGAATACATTTTAAATTCAGGCTGTAACACAACAAAATGTGGAAGAGGTCAAGGGGTGTGAATACTTTCTGAAGGCACTGTATATAACATTTTACACTGACATGGAATAATTTTTAGGGGAATAATTCAGTACCAATTTAACATTTGGTAACTGCCTGGCACATAATGATGCCCATAAATGCTATTATTAATAGGTGTTTGGCCTTTTCTGACAATATTAACAGACCTTGAAGCAACATCTCAAGACATGAGTCAGGAAGTTAATGCTTGGTCGCAAATGGGTCGGGACAATGACCCCAAGCATATTTCAAAAGTTGTGGCAAAATGGCTTAAGGACAACAAAGTCAAGGTATTGAAGTGGCCATCACAAAGCCCTGACCTCAATCCGATAGAAAATTTGTGGGCAGAACTGAAAAAGTGTGTGCGAGCAAGGAGGCCTACAAACCTGACTCAGTTACACCAGCTCTGTCAGGAGGAATGGGCCAAAATTCACCCAACTTATTGTGGGAAGGTTGTGGAAGGCTACCTGAAACATTTGACCCAAGTTAAACAATTTAAAGGCAATGCCAATTTAAAGCCAATTTAAAGGCAATGCTAATACTAATTGAGTGTATGTAAACTTCTGACCCACTGGGAATGTGATGAAAGGGGAAAAAAGGTCAAATAAATAATTCTCTACTATTATTCTGACATTTCACATTCTTAAAATAAAGTGGTGATCCTAACTGACCTAAAACAGGGCATTTTTTACTAGGATTAAACGTCAGGAATTGTGAAAAACTGAGTTTAAATGTATTTGGCTAAGGTGTATGTACACTTCCAACTGCAACTGTATCTGGATAGCATTGCCATTTATAGACATACCTTGGAAGACCACCTCAAGCATCTTAACAGAGTCTGCAAGGTAGGTACTTGGGTAACCAACTGGGAAAGGGAGAGGTCAGACCCCAGGTGGACAAATTGGAGTTCATTCAAAGCCAAAACTCAAGTGAAGTTCTTGTTTGAGGGAATGTATATTTTGTGACATGGGAGTAGGGAGTTTGATGTTTTGTTTCAGTATTTCAGCATGGTGACTGGTAAATGTTCACACATTGAAAACAGAGTCATTTGATGTGCCTGATCATTTCCATATCTATCTCATTTTAAAACTACTATCTGACAATAGTTTTGCAAACACAAAGTTGTGTGTGCAAGATACAGGAGAACAAGAAAAGTTCAACCCAGAAAAAAGGTGTGAAGTGTGAAAAATCAAGGTCCATCTATTTAGGTGTGTTTTAAATATAATTGATTTATTATTCATTTATTAAGCGGTATATTGAGCATTAACATAATAATTTCGGTGTGTTTTAAATATAATAAGCATTTATTAAGCGGTATATTGAGCATTAACATAATCAAATTAAAATTAAACAAACACGAAAGGGAAGATGTGTATACCCTCCATTTCTAAATGTTTTTTGTAGGTTTGGCATACTCTAGAGCATGGTAAACACACTACTATTTAACCATTAAAAACAATTATATAGTTACCATATTATTTAATCAGTGAAGAAACTCTTATCCAGAGTGACTTACAGGAGCTATTAGGGTTAAGTGCCTTGCTCAAGGGCACATTGACAGATTTTTCACCTAGTCGGCTCGGGGATTCAAACCAACGACCTTTCGGTTACTGGCCCAGCGCCATTTCTCAGAAACACTCATATATCATACTGTGTTCAGTGTTGTCTGTCCCTACAGGTTCATGTTTTGGGTCAGACACTGACTGGTTCATTTTACCTTTTTAAATAGGAAATTGGAAGGAAATGCAAATAAAAATGGTATAAAATATACATTATTAGCTACATCCATTAGGTAAAAGCTATGCATTGATAGTTCTATTACGACTTCCAACACTTTCTCCTACTCTTTGTTTTGTATCTAATCATGGGTCTCTAGTTTTACATTGGGCTCCAGTAGTAGAGTGATGCATTGGCGTGCCTTGCAAAATGTGATGATTTTATTCAAAAGCAAAAGGAGTATAGGATCAATGTAGTTTCAACCACTTATGGAAAGTGTTTGAATCAGGACAAAGCAGGACACGACTGGACTGGTAAAATTGTGTTGTGTTGGGCCTCTGTGGACTTTTGCAGAACAAGACAAAAGACGATATTAAATAATAATTTTTTATTTAAAAGTCAACCGTTTCACTGAACAGGTGGGCCTGATAATTTAACAGGAGTCGGTGATCCTTCTAATGGAACTGAACTTCATTCCATTGTAACCCTGCATCTCTCTGAGGTTTCTGTACTCTCCAGGCCTCATGTATATCTGCCTGCCTTTGTAATGGGGCTGCTCGTACATCAGCCAGTGGCCATCCATCACGTTGCAGGACTGGCAGTCGGACATACGGTAACGCTCCTGGATGGAGTCACAGTCCTCGCTCATCTCATGCATCTGACCTCCGAAGTTCTCCCTCTCGTAGATCCTCATCTTGTAGTTTCCTCTGTGCTGCTAAGATACATTTTGTATATGGGATTAGTTTATTATAAACGTTACATTGTATTGGAATCTGTGATGTATCATGGTGCTTCATACCATGGGGATGTTACGGCAGGACTTGATGCAGTCATCGAAACCCATCATACGCTGGTAGTCAGGGTACTCGCCCCTTCGCATGAAGTACTGGTTCCCCATGTAGTTGTTGCGATCGTAGGCCATGAAGCAGCCGCTCTCAACCCTGCAGGAGTTGCACCTGCTAAGGTGGGATGTCAGCTCAGGGCAGTCCTGGCTGGTCTCATAGGAGCGACCCTGGAAGTTCTTGTCCTCGTAGAAGATGATCTGAAAACAAATACTCTTGCAATTAGCCAGAAGAAAATGTGACCAGAATGTGTTCAGAACTGTGTAGAACTTTCCTTTAATTGGTGGTTATAATAAAATGCTTAACACTGGACTGCATTATTCAATCAAATCAATAAAAAATGTATTTATGAAGCCCTTTTAACATCAGCCTATGTCACAAAGTGCTATACAGAAACTCAGCCTAAAACCCCAAACAGCAAGCAATGCAGATGTAGAAGCACTGAATTTTGATCTTTGTATAGTGTTATTACTTTATTTAATGTATATATTTCTATAAAACCACTGAATTACTGTATATACAGTAATAATCAGATCACATGACCTCTAAACTGCAAAGAACAATATTAACTCACCTTTCCCTGCATGTTTATGGTTATTTAGAGCGATGCTATAGCTATGCCGGTCTGCAGCCTGTTTTATACCTGATGTGACATCCACAGAATCTCTGGTTCCATTGTATGAAACACATGAGTCAGCTGTATGCTATGCAATGGTTGCTCCCACTGTTTGTCACCACAGACGGGAAAGCATTATTATGTACAGTCAAAAGGGGGGACAAATGAGAATGTTCTGCCGTAAAAGCAATTTTGAGGCTAATTTAGAGGCACACGTGTAGTTTTATATGTATTTGAGGCCAAATGGTCTTCGATTTCAGGAATGGCATTCTGAAATTGGTCCCTGTCATGTCTGTTTTAATAGCAGTCCTATTTTTGTTAATTTTTTTGTGTTTTTTTGGGGGGGACAAATGCTATACTGTACTTCAGAATCTCAAACCAAATACATTTGTATTTGTCACATGCGTGGACTTACCGTGAATGCTTACTTACAAGCCCAGTTTTGAGATAATAGAGTTAAGAAAATATTGACTAAATAAATGTAAGTAAAAAAAAAAGTAACTATAAAATAACAATAATGAGGCTATATACAGGGGGTACCGGTACCAAGTCAATGTGCGGGTTACAGGTTAGTTGAGGTAATTTGTACATGTATGTAGGTGTAAAGTGATTATGCATAGATAATAAAAAGTGAGTATCAGCAGTGTAAAAAACACTGTTTTAAAATGCATTTATGAGTCTTCAATTTCTTTTTGTATACATTTAATTAACATAGGTACTACAGTATGTTAAACCAACCATCAACATTTTCATATTTAAAACATTTTCATAGTTACCTATGCAAAAGTACCCACATGCCTACAAATGGCCAAAACGTCCCCAATGCCAAGGGCCGATAAAGAGGAGTGTCTATGTTCCACATGTTCTGAGGGAAGCACCTGTTTCAAGCAAAGCATGCTTCTGTTGGCTCCTGACCTGTCTGCCAGTCATGTACAACCTATCATCTTAGCAATCCTCTTGTGGGCACACCTAGCTTTTTTCAAACATGAGATGAAGGGAGAGACAAGGGAGGTCACTATCTATGACTCGTCAGAGCTGCTGGTTTCCAGCATTGTGGGTACATGTTCTCAACTGAGGGCTGAATCACAACTTGATGACATGGATCAAACATTTTCACACAATTGTATCATTGACTTCTATCAATGCATGATTTACATAGATATTTGAGCTACACATGCTTAGCATGTTTATATTTGGCAGGGGAGCAACTTTTGTTTTAGAAGTGGGGGGGGGATAATAGTAATAATCTTTTCTTTAGTCGTATAAACACTCCAAACAGATACTCGGAGGCGTTCGCATGGTCCTAAAGCACACCGTTGCCTCATTTTGTGTCACATTCCAATGAAAAACCTGGGGGGCACAAAAATGGCACTTCCTAATGCGCGGGGGGGGGGGGGGGGGGGGGGGGGTACATGACACCCCTGTCCCCAGTGAAAGTTGTGCCCCTGGTATTTGGTTGACCACCGGATTTATCTGATGTCATTGAGGAGTTTACCACATCCATCATCAGTGTCCGTACATATCCCAACCAGAAGCCATGGATTACAGACAACATCCCCACTGAGCTAAAGGCTAGAGCTGCAGATTTCAAGGAGCAGGACACTAATCCGGATACTTATAAGAAATCCTGATACGCTCTATGACGAACCATCAAACAGGCAAAGTGTCAATACAGGACTAAGATCAAATCCTACTACACCGGCTCTGACACTCGTTGGATGTGGCAGGGCATGCAAACTATCATGGGAAACCCAGCAGCGAACTGCCCAGAAATGCGAGCCTACCAGATGAGCTAACTGATTTATATGCTTGCTTCGAGACTAGCAACTCTGAAGCATGCATGAGAGCATCAGCTGTTCCGGACGACTGTGTGATCACGCTCTCTGTAGCCGATATGAGTAAGACTTTTAAACAGGTTAATATTCACAAGGCCGCAGGGCCAGACGGATTACCAGGACGAGTACTCAGAAAATGCATTGACCAGCTGGCAAGTGTCTTCACTAAAATGTTCAAGCTCTCCCTGACCAGTCTGTAATACCTACAGGTTTCAAGCAAACCACCATAGTCCATGCGCTGAAGAATGCCAAGGTAACCTGTCTAAATGACTATCGCCATGAAATGCTTTGAAAGGCTGGTCATGGCTAACATTAACATCATCATCCAAGACACCCTGGACCCACTCCAATTCGCATACCGCCCAACAGATCCAAGGATGATGCAATTTCTATTGCACTCCACATGGTCATTTCCCAACTGGACAAAAGGAACAGTGTCCGTATCACTAAGGACCTGAAGTACATTGAGAAAGTATTCATACTGTCACATCCTGACCTTAGTTTCTTTTTTATGTCTCTGTTCTAGTTTGGTCAGGGCGTGAGTTGGGGTGGGCATTCTATGTTGTGTATTCTAGGTTTTGTATTTCTGTGTTTGGCCTGGTATGGTTCCCAATCAGAGGCAGCTGTCGATCGTTGTCTCTGATTGAGAACCATACTTAGCTGTAATCGCTGCCAAAGGTGCTTCTACAAAGTATTGACTCAGAGGTGAATACCTATATACATTTGGTATTTCTGTATTTCATATTTAATAAATAATGCTAATTTAAAAAAAAGGTTGTCATTATGGGGTAAGTGTGTGTAGTTGGGTGACAATAATTGTATTTTTGATCCATTTTGAATTCAGGATGTAACACAACAAAATATGGAATAAGTCAAGCGGTATTCAAATTTTCTGAAGGCACTGTATTTCGGTCCAAACACACCAACACAGTCGTCAAGAGGGTATGACAACGCCTCTTCCCCCCCAGGAGGCTGAAAAGATTTGGCAATGGCCCTCAGATTCTCAAATTGTTCTATAGCTGCACCATTGAGAGCATCTTGACTGGCTGCATCACCAATTGATAAGGCAACTGCTTGGCATCCAACCGCAAGGCACAGAGGGTAGTGCATATGGCCTAGTAAATCACTGGGGCCGAGCTCCCTGCCATCCAGAACCTCTATACTAGGCAGTGTCAGAGGAAGGCCCTAAAATTGTCAAAGACACCAGCCACCAAAGTCATAGACTGTTCTCTCTGCTACCACATGGCATGCGGTGCCGGAGCACCAAGTCTGGGAACAAAAGCCTCCTGAACAGCTTCTACCCCCAAACAATAAAACTTCTGAACAGCTTCTACCCCCAAACAATAAGACTTCTGAACAGCTTCTACCCCCAAACAATAAGACTGCTGAACAGCTTCTACCCCCAAACAATAAGACTGCTGAACAGCTTCTACCCCCAAACAATAAGACTGCTGAACAGCTTCTACCCCCAAACAATAAGACTGCTGAACAGCTTCTACCCCCAAACAATAAGACTGCTGAACAGCTTCTACCCCCAAACAATAAGACTGCTGAACAGCTTCTACCCCCAAACAATAAGACTGCTGAACAGCTTCTACCCCCAAACAATAAGACTGCTGAACAGCTTCTACCCCCAAACAATAAGACTGCTGAACAGCTTCTACCCCCAAACAATAAGACTGCTGAACAGCTTCTACCCCCAAACAATAAGACTGCTGAACAGCTTCTACCCCCAAACAATAAGACTGCTGAACAGCTTCTACCCCCAAACAATAAGACTGCTGAACAGCTTCTACCCCCAAACAATAAGACTGCTGAACAGCTTCTACCCCCAAACAATAAGACTGCTGAACAGCTTTTACCCCCAAACAATAAGACTGCTGAACAGCTTCTACCCCCAAACAATAAGACTGCTGAACAGCTTCTACCCCCAAACAATAAGACTGCTGAACAGCTTCTACCCCCAAACAATAAGACTGCTGAACTGTTAATCAAATGGCTACCCTGACTACTTGCATTGACCCCCTTATATTTGCACTGAGTTTCTTGCACTATGCATACTCATTGGACTCTACTCAAACACTCATTGGACTCTACTCAAACACTTAATGGACTCTACTCACACACTCATTGGACTCTACTCAAACACTTAATGGACTCTACTCACACACTCATTGGACTCTACTCACACACTTAATGGACTCTACTCACACACTCATTGGACTCTACTCACACACTTAATGGACTCTACTCACACACTCAATGGACTCTACTCAAACACTTACTGGACTCTACCCACACACTCATTGGACTCTACTCATACACTTACTGGACTCTACCTACACACTCACACACTCACACATATTACACTGGCATTCCAACACATGCATACACGTATTACCTCAATTACCTCAACTAACTCGTACCCCTGCACATTGACTCGGTACCAGTACTCCTTGTATATAGTCGTTATTGTTATTTTGTTGTGTTGCTATTTCCTTTTAGCAATGTTTTCTTACTTTTGAACTCTGCACTGTTGGTTCAGAGTTCGAAGTAGGTATTTCACGGTAAAGTCTACACCTGTTGTGTTTGCCACATGGGACATAACATTTGATTTTTATTTAATATTGTGGCTGTAGAGGGTCATTTATCAAACTGGTCTCTCTATATTAATTTAAAAAAAATATGTTCTTGATTGTCTTATTAATCCTGCTGATTGGTTTTAATGTCTGTGTAAAAAAGCTGTACCTTTACCATACACAACAGTGGAGACTTCTGAGGGGATGATTGGCTCATAATAATGGCTGGAACGAAGCGAATGGTATCAACCATATGGAAACCATGTGTTTGATGTATTTGATACCATTTCATTTATTCTGCTGCAGTTGCATAATGAGAAGCTTAAGTGAACTGTATTAAAACGTATTACTGTTTATTGGAGATTGGTTGATGCGATGTTGGTGGAGTAGCGCAACGTGTATTATTAGTTAAGTTTGTTCACTCTACAAGTTGACCAATACATTAGTGTTAACATCAAAATCCCTCTTTATCATCTTAAGAACATTCATTTGAATGCTTTATGGCAGTCAATAAGTCATGCTCATAACAGCACTTAGTAGGTTTTATGGTATAAAGTACAATTGAAATGTTACGTATATCTTTCTGGTAAAAATAGAAACACAAAACGGCAAAATATTGAAATAATGTAGCACACTCAATTGTTTTGGATTACTAATCACTTTTATTTGGTCAATATGAGATGTCTAGCACATATCAGTGATACGCCTGATGCTCATAAACTTCATGCCACTCATGCCCATCTCTCTGAAGCTCCTGTACTCTCCAGGCCTCATGTACATCTGCCTGCCTCTGAAGTGGGGCTGCTCGTACATCAGCCAGTGGCCGTCCATCACGTTGCAGGACTGGCAGTCTGACATACGGTAACGCTCCTGGATGGAGTCACAGTCGTCCATCATCTCGTGCATCTGACCCCCGAAGTTCTCCCTCTCGTAGATCCTCATCTTATAGTTTCCACGGTGCTGTTAGGAGGAAAGAACATGTTGAATTATTTCCTGAATGCACCAGACTGTTGAATAGCTCAAATATGACTTGCATGATTAATTATGGAATTGTGGGCCGTTACAGCAGCCTGAATATCATATTTTACCATGGGGATCATGCGGCAGGACCTGAAACCATCGCTCATTCCCATCATACTCTGGTAGTCTGAGTACTCTCCCCTCTTCATGAAGTGCTGGTTTCCCATGTAGTTGGGGCGCTCGTACACCATGAAGCATCCACTCTGGACCCTGCAGGATTGGCACCTGCTCATGTAGGAGGAAATGTCGGGGCAGTCGGAGCTGCACTCATAAGAGCGGCCCTGGAAGTTTCTGTCCTCGTAGAAGGTGGCCTGAAAACACAATGTATTTATTTATAATTTCTAAATATATAATTCAATAAATGCAACAAATATAAGCTTTTTTGTACGTAAAGATACAAAGATAATATAGAGAAAAATGTGTTTTAGAATAAAATAAAAATAAATGCTTACTCTTCCCATGTTCATGCCGGTGCTGGTCATTGTTGGTCACTGACTTGCTGCTGTTGCTGCTGCACTGATGTCCTGTCTGTGGCAACCCTTACTTTTATACCTGACCTAATCCAAAGAATCTGTTAGACCCATTGTGTAAACCCCTGACCTAGCAACAGGGTATAGAGGCCTGTAGAGTGCTGAAGTACTGTACTCATATTTCCACGTGACTGGGTCCCAAAAAAAGACATAAAAGCCTATTTTCACTGTGAAACAGGTAACACAAAACCATTCAAAGGAACAATGGACTCTGACAGTGAAAACCATTGCATACATATATGCAAATGAGTGGGGTGGAGTCTACAAGTCAGTTACACAATTATAATTATATTTCAACATATGATTAATATTCCCTTGTGATCTTGTTCATTCAGTAAAGTCAGTTAAATATAACTCTTGTGTTAAATGTAACTCAATGCTAAAATTGAATCACCTGACTCCATAGATGTATTTTCTGTCAATATATATTTAAATAATTGTTCAGAGAAGTAAAACATTTATTTAAAGATAATTCTAATGAGAATGAAATGAACAGAGAATAAAAACACTTTTTTGATGACAATGTTTCAAAAATATTCCTGATTACTACTACTCAGTGTATCTAGATTGTGACTAACTGGGTTAGAAAACAGCACATTGTGTGGAATGAGGATTTGTTAAGTACATCACAACCATAATTCATGTCCATTCCATGAGTGTATGGTAGCCCTAATTCTGCATGCGTTTAAATGTTCAGAGTTATGTTTCAGTTGTTGAGGAGATGCACCATATATTATATTTCCTGACTAGAATGAAGATTACAACACACATAACTAACTAGCTATATCAATTAAACAAATATATTTTAAAAAGTGCAGTCGTGCCAACAAGTTAAATGTAATTTGACAACTTGGGACTGAGAATATGCCATGAGGGATGCTGGCGAGCTGGATGTCAAAGACTTGAGTTTGTAAAACATCAAAAACCCTTGTCAGTGACGTAATCACTAAAGCAGGTGTTTTTAGCCATAGCATCCGCTGGCTGCTTTAGCTAACCAATGTCTTCACAAGGTCCTAAACCATATCATAACAGCCATCGATAAGAGACATTACTGTGCAGCCGTATTCTTCGACCTGGGCAATCACAACATTCTTATCGGCATACTCAACAGCCTTGGTTTCTCAAATGATTGTCTCGACTGGTTCACCAACTACTTCTCTGATAGAGTTCAGTGTGTCAAATCAGAGGGCCTGTTGTGCGCACCTCTGGCAGACTCTACAGGGGTGCCACAGGGTTCAATTCTCGGTTTGACACTCTTCTCTGTATACATCAATGATGTTGCTCTTGCTGCTGGTGATTCTCTGATCCACCTCTACGCAAACGACACCATTCTGTATACCTCTGGCCCTTCTTTGGACACTGTGTTAACTAACCTCCAGATGAGCTTCAATGCCATACAACTCTCCTTCCGTGGCCTCCAACTGCTCTTAAATACAAGTAAAACTGTAACGGTATTCGTCGTCTGAAGAAGAGGAATCATCAGACCAAAGCGCAGCGTGGTAAGTGTTCATGCTTGTTTTATTAAAACTGAACACTATAAAAAAATAAACAAGAGCATAACCTAAACAGTCCTGTAAGGTGCAAACACTAAACAGAAATTAACTACCCACAAAAACCATGTGGGGAAAAAGCTACCTAAGTATGGTTCCCAACGATTGACAGCTGTCCCTGATTGAGAACCATACCCGGCCAAAACAAAGAAATACAAAAACATAGAAAAAAGAACATAGAATGCCCACCCAAATCACACCCCGACCAAACCAAAATAGAGACATAAAAAGCTCTAAGGTCAGGGCGTGACAAAACTAAATGCATGCTCTTCAACCGATCGCTGCCCGCACCTGCCTGCCCATCTAGCATCACTACTCTAGACGGTTCTGACTTAGAATATGTGGACAACTACAAATACCTAGGTGTCTGGTTAGACTGTAAACTCTCCTTTCAGACTCACATTAAACATCTCCAATTCAAAATTAAATCTATTCCTATTTGGCAACAAAGCATCCTTCACTCATGCTGCCAAACATACCCTCGTAAAACTGACCATCCTACCGATCCTCGACTTTGGCGATGTCATTTACAAAATATCCTTCAACACTCTACTCAACAAATTGGATGCAGTCTATCACAGTGCCATCTGTTTTGTCACCAGAGCCCCATATACTTCCCACCACTGCGACCTGTACGCTCTCGTTGGCTGGCCCTTGCTTCATACTTATCGCCAAACCCACTGGCTCCAGGTCATATACAAGTCTCTGCTAGGTAAAGCCCCCCTTATCTCAGCTCACTGGTCACCATAGCAGCACCCACTCGTAGCACGCGCTCCAGCAGGTATATCTCACTGGTCACCCCCAAAGCCAATTCCTCATTTGGTCGCCTTTCCTTCCAGTTCCCTGCTGCCAATGACTGAAACAAACTGAAAAAATTACTGAAGCTAGATACTCAATACCTCCCTCACTAGCTTTAAGCACCAGCTGTCAGAGCAGCTAACAGATCACTGCACCTGTACATAGCCCATCTGTAAATATCCCATCCAACTACGTCATCCCCACTGTATTTATTTATTTATCTTGCTCCTTTGCACCCCAGTATCTCTACTTGCACATCCATCTTCTGCACATCTACCATTCCAGTGTTTAATTGCTATGTTGTAATAACTTCGCCACCATGGCCCATTTATTGCCATACCTTGGGTACCTCCCTCATTTGCACATGCTGTATATAGATTTTTTAAATGCATTATTGACTGAATGTTTGTTTATTCCATGTGTAACTCTGTGAAGTTGTATGTGTCGAACTGCTTTGCTTTAGATGAATGTGGAGATTGTGTTATTTACTTAGCAAGAACTAATACAGGGCCAACTGGAATTTCAAAAACAGATTAATAAAAAAATGTAATTCTTAATAACCTGTTGCGACTCTAGGGGGCAGTATTTTCATATTTTTTTTTTAAACGTTCCCGTTTTAAACGGGATATTTTGTCAGGACAAGATGCTAGAATATGCATTTAATTGACAGCTTAGGATATAAAACACTCTAACATTTCAAAAACTGTAAAGATATTGTCTGTGAGTATAACAGAACTGATGTTACAGGCGAAAGCCTGAGAAAAATCCAATCCGGGAGTGCCCCATATTTTGAAAGCTCTGCATTCCAATGAGTCCCTATTGAGCTGTGAATGTGCTATCAACCAGCTTACGCTTTCTACGTATTCCCCAAGGTGTCTACAGCATTGTGACGTAGTTTTACGCATTTATGTTGAAGAATAGCCGTATGCGGCTACATTGCGTAAGTGGTCACCTGATGGCTCCCATGGTGACTCTCGAGTAAAATACAGAGGTAGCCATTACTCCAATCGGTCCTACTGAAAAACTAATTGTCCCGACGGATATATTATCGAATAGATATTTGAAAAACACCTTGAGGGTTGATTATAAACAACGTTTGCCATGGTTCTGTCGATATTATGGAGCTAATTTGGAATATTTTTCGCCGTTTTCGTGACTGCAATTTCCGGGCGATTTCTCAGCCAAACGTGAAGAACAAAGGGAGCTATTTCGCCTACAAAAATAATATTTTGGGAAAAAAGGAACATTGGCTAGCTAACTGGGAGTCTCGTGTGTGAAAACATCCGAAGCTCACCAAAGGTAAACGATTTAATTTGATTGCTTTTCTGATTTCTGTGACCAAGTTACCTGCTGCTAGCTGGACAAAATGCTATGCTAGGCTATCGATAAACTTACACAAATGCTTGTCTAGCTTTGGCTATAAAGTAGAGGTTTTATAGTAGAGGTTTTTACTTAAAATTCATACAATGTGATTTTATGGATTTTTGTTTTAGATTCCGTCTCTCACAGTTGAAGTGTACCTATGATATAAATTACAGACCTCTACATGCTTTGTAAGTAGGGAAACCTGCAAAATCGGCAGTGTATCAAATACTTGTTCTCCCCACTGTATATACGGTATATCCATATACATACATACATACACATACCCACAAACAGTTGAAGTCGGAAGTTTACATACACCTTAGCCAAATACATTTAAACTCAGTTTTCAACCATTTCTGACATTTAATCCTAGTAAAAATCCCTGTTTTAGGTCAGTTAGGATCACCACTTTATTTTAAGAATGTGAAATGTCAGAATAATAGAAGAGAGAATTATTTATTTCAGCTTGTATTTCTTTCATCACATTCCCAGTGGGTCAGACGTTTACATACACACAATTAGTATTTGGTAGCAATGCCTTTAAATTGTTTTTAACTTAGGTCAAATGTTTCGGGTAGCCTTCCACAAGCTTCCCACAATAAGTTGGGTTAATTTTGGCCCATTTCTCCTGACAGAGCTGGTGTAACTGAGTTAGTTTAGTAGGCCTCCTTGCTCGCACACGTTTTTTCAGATCTGTCCACACATTTTTTATAGGATTGAGGTCAGGGCGTTGTGATGGCCACTCCAATATCTTGACTTTGTTGTCCTTAAGTTATTTTGCCACAACTTTGGAAGTATGCTTGGGGTCATTGTCCATTCGGAAGCCCATTTGCGACCAAGCTTTAACTTCCTGACTGATGTATTGAGATGTTGCTTCAATATATCCACATAATTTTCCAGCCTCATGAAGCCATCTATTTTGTGAAGTGCACCAGTCCCTCCTGCAGCAAATCACCCCCATAACATGATGCCCCCCCCCCCCCGTGCTTCACGGTTGGGATGGTGTTCTTCGGCTTGCCAAACTGTTCTATTTTTCTTCATCAGACCAGAGGACATTTCTCCAAAAAGTACGATCTTGTCCCCAAGTGCAGTTGCAAACCGTAGTCTGGCTTTTTTTATGGCGGTTTTGGAGCAGTGGCTTCTTCCTTGCTCAGCGGCCTTTCAGGTTATGTCGATATAGGACTCGTTTTGACTGTGGATATAGATACATTTGTACCGGTTTCCTCCAACATCTTCACAAGGTCCTTTGCTGTTGTTCTGGGATTGATTTGCACTTTTCGCACCAAAGAAAGTTCATCTCTAGGAGACAGAACGCATCTCCTTCCTGAGTGGTATGACGGCTTCGTGGTCCCATGGTGTTTATACTTGAGTACTATTGTTTGTAAAGATGAACGGGGTACCTTCGGGTGTTTGGAAATTGCTCCCAAGGATGAGCCAGACTTGTGGAGGTCTACAATTTATTTTCTGAGGTCTTGGCTGATTTCTTTTGATTTTCCCATGATGTCAAGCAAAGAGGCGCTGAGTTTGAAGGTAGGCGTTGAAATACATCCACAGGTACTCCTCCAATTGGCTCAATTGTCTTCTGATGTCAATTTGCCTCTCGGATGCTTCTAAAGCCATGACATCATTTTCTGGAAGTTGTGGAGTGGTCTAAAAACTCGTTTTAATGACTCCAACCTAAGTGTATGTAATCTTCCGACTTCTACTGCATATACATATACATACACACTTTTTTTTAGAATATACCTTTTTTATTCCCCGAAAACCCTACCACGCCTCGCCTAATTGGAGTAAACTAATAAACACTTACAGTAGACTTCTTCTTTCAGTTTATACATACTATACACATTTTACAGACAGTCTATTTTACAATAGTTATATTTGGTTTGTTTTTAGTCCTGGCCTTCCTCAATTTCTGATGTTCATCCAGTTTGATTTCTATTTGTAACTGTGTTTTTTTCACAAAGGTTTTGTACATATATACATTTTACAGACCCTGTATACAGACATTTGTTATCTTGTTGTTATTAGTCCCACCCTTCAGCTCCATTCAACCCCTCCCATCGATCTCTCAACACCATCCATTTTGGATTTCTATTTGCCATGTATTTTTCAACTGTGCTGTGATGCTTCACAAAAGTCCTGAACATTTCTAGTCTCATAGCTTCTACAGATTGTAAATTGAAGATAACATTTTTTTCTAAAATAATAATTATATTATTGAACGATTGACTATGTCTTTTCAAAACAATAATGATGAGTTGTTGCTCAGTGAGCAACTGTGTGGAATGGTTTCCAAAGAGCGGCCAGCCACGTGGCCTTTAATGTCCCTGAGACAATTCTGGTTTGATGCTAAAATCTTGTATATCAGTATGTATATTTCTATTCAAAACGTTGTCTGTTATGTACGCTTAATAAATGTATATCAGTATGTATATTTCTATTCAAAACGTTGTCTGTTATGCTTAATAAATGTAAGATGATGAAGACCTTTTGTAGGCACTCTTCAAATAAAGTGTTACCCAAACGTATTTGCGAGTCAATGAAGCTGTTCAGCTAATCATATTGCCAATGATCCACTAGATACTGTACTGCATGTTGTATCATGTTAGCATAATTGGTCTCAGCTATATGACAATGAATGCAGGTGTGTGAACAAGAAATAAAATAAAATCAAATGTTACTAGATTTGATTTCTTGTTCACACACCTGCAATCATTGTCATATAGCTGAGACCAATTATGCTAACATGATACAACATGCAGTACAGTACATTATATTACATTTATTAATCAGTACATTTGTTGTCACACTTAAAAAGGGATACATTCAAGGGATCGTGTGAGACTTTGCGAATTAAAGACCTTTTCTACCCAGAGTCAAATGAACTGATGGATGAAATGTTTATGTCTATGGTAGTTGAACTAGCGTTAGTGCTATGACTGGAAGTCTACCAGAACAGCTAGCATGCGAGATTAGTCAGAGTTCATTTGATTTGATTTGAGTTCATCTGACTCTGAGTAAGTAGAAAAAGGGCTTAAAATCACTTAAATAGGTTTGTGAATTATTTTATTCAATGGTTTATTTATAGTAGCAAACTATATATTTAATGGTTTATAGTATATAGTAGCATGAGTCAATGATACACATCATGCTCATGAACCTAATACCGCTTACGCCCCAATACCAAAATATTGAAATAATGTAGCACACTCAAATGTTACGGATTACTAATCACTTTTATTTGGTCAATATAAGATATCTAACACATATCAGTGATACGCCTCATGCTCATAAACTTCATGCCACTCATGCCCATCTCTCTGAAGCTCCTGTACTCTCCAGGCCTCATGTACATCTGCCTGCCTCTGAATTGGGGCTGCTCGTACATCAGCCAGTGGCCGTCCATCACGTTGCAGGACTGGCAGTCGGACATACGGTAACGCTCCTGGATGGAGTCACAGTCGTCCATCATCTCGTGCATCTGACCCCCGAAGTTCTCCCTCTCGTAGATCCTCATCTTGTAGTTTCCACGGTGCTGTTAGGAGGAAAGAACATCATAGGGTTACTTTATTGATCAGTGAAATTATTAACAAACTAATTTTGTATGAGAATACCACCATCAAAACATACTTTATTTTCAAAGATTAATCTAAGTTCAACCTACCATGGGGATCATGCGACAGGACCTGAAACCATCGCTCATTCCCATCATACTCTGGTAGTCAGAGTACTCTCCCCTCTTCATGAAGTACTGGTTTCCCATGTAGTTGGGGCGCTCGTACACCATGAAGCATCCACTCTGGACCCTGCAGGATTGGCACTTGCTCATGTAGGAGGAAATGTCTGGGCAGTCGGAGCTGCACTCATAAGAGCGGCCCTGGAAGTTTCTGTCCTCGTAGAAGGTGGCCTGAAAATAAAATATAATCATTTCTTGAAATTAAACAATTGTACAAAACAAACATTTGAGATACATTTGCGATGCTATTCAGTCACAATGGTAACCAGGTTATCGGGATAAGTACAACTATCATGTTGTAGTTTAGGGTGCGAGAGCATTGCAGCCCTTTTGTAGAACAATCTATGAAAATGAAAGAATAAGTTAAAAAAAATTAACTTCCCCGTGCTTACCCTGCCCATGTTCATGCTGGTGTTGGACATGTTTGCTCACTGTACTGCTGGTTGCTGCTCCTGAACTGCCTTCCTACCATGTTTAACCCTTTCTTTTATACATGACCAAACCTAAAGAATCCCTAGCTCCATTGTTTAAACCCCTGACCCAGCACCATGCTATAGAGGCCTATTGAGGCCACTGAGGTGACGTCCACATTTCCAGGGATCCCTCAGGTCCTATTGTAACCATCGATGGCCACTAGATTATCACCAGTTGATCTCTCCTTAAACCATAAATATGTGCTAAAATCCCCTGCACAGCTTATTTCAATTGCAACCATTATTGACCACCAAATTACTGCTCCCTAAAGCTGATGTCACTGTTAACATTTTAGTCCTGCTTGCTGTCAGAATCTTTGAAGACTTTTTCGGCCTCTGCTCTACATACATACATTCAATATAAGGAAGGTGTTCTTGTTTTGTACACTCAGTGTACATCGAAGTAAATAAACAGATCTCTCTGTTTCACTGTAGACAGGGTTCCTGGATGAAGATTGAATCGAATCCTGAACTATAAAGAATGGTGCTATGATAGCTAACGTTTGATACTGTAGCTATCTGATAGAAAATGTTACCAGACTAGCAAGCTAGAAAACAACTTTGTCTGGCTTGTTATGAAGCACATTGAACACTGGAAATTAAACTACAAGGTGTGTATTTTGGGTCATCTTTAAATTAGAACAGTTGGACAAACTGTTTGCCTCTTTATTTCCTGTGTTTGCTGCTGCCCACGATACTGGGTAAACCGTGAGGAAGCAGGTAACCTAGTGGTTAAGAGTGTCGGTGCCAGCAACAGAAAGGTCAGAAATTCAAATCTCTGCTCTGACTAGGTGAAAAATCTGTCAATGTGCTCTTGAGCAATGCACTTAACCCCAATTGCTCTTGTAAACGGCTCTGAATAAGAATGTCTGCTAAATGACATACATGTAAAATCCATCTAATGCTATAAAGTGGCTCTGGGTACACCTTGTGACTCAGCAAACAAATTGGTTCTGGCTCCTCCCACAGCTTCTCCGAGCTTCTCTCGGGGTTGAGTCCCTCGGAAGTATAGTAAATCAGCTACATTTGTTCAGTGACTTGGCAGATTGTATATGCTTGCTTATCCTTCCTTCCTCTTTAAAATAGCATAATTAAGTAGCACAAAGTCACCTTAATAACGTCAATGATGCATTGTCTGTAATTCTGAAGACATCTCAAAAATGTATTCAAATAAAAGTTCCCAGATGTCAAATATAAGGCTTTTAGCACACTATGTTGTATGTTTCTTAAAATAAAAACACATACATTTGAATATGGTTGTGTAATATCAGATATCTCTTCACATATTACATTTCATAATATATTTAGTATGATATGTTACGTCCTGCATTTTTTTGGTGTTGCCAATTTCCTGTTATTTGTACAGTGCATTGGAAAGGTATTCAGACCCCTTGACTTTTTCCTCATTTTTTTTACCTCATAGCCTTAATTTAAAAAAACATACCCTCATCAATCTACACACAATACCCCATAATGATGAAGCAAAAAAACTTTTTAAAGATTTTTTTGCATATTTAAAAAAACAAAAATCAGATATATCACATTTACATAAGTATTCAGACCCTTTACTCCGTACTTTGTCGAAGCACCTTTGGCAGTGATTAAAGTCTCAAGTCTTCATGGCACACTTGTATTGGGGGAGTTTCTCCCATTCCTCTCTGCAGATCCTCTCAAGCTCTGTCAGGTTGGATGGGGAGCGTTGCAGCACAGCTAGTTTCAGGTCTCTCCAGAGATTTTCAATCGGGTTCAAGTCAGGGCTTTGGGTGGATCACTCAAGGACATTCAGAGACTTGTCGTGAAGCCACTCCTGCATTGTCTTGTTTGTGTGCTCAGGGTCGTTGTCCTGTTGGAACTCTCTATACTTTGCTCCATTCATCTTTGCCTCGATACTGACTGGTCTCCCAGTCCCTGCCGCAGGATAGCATCCCAACAGCATGATGCTGCCACCACCATGCTTCACAGTAAAGTACTTAATTGTTACCCAGAAATGATTTGATATTGAGACAAAAACATCTGCATTGGGTATTTTAAATATATTTAATTAACATTCAATCTATTTAATTAAATCATTCAATCAATTTAATTAAATCATTCAATCTATTTAATTAACAAATTAATACATTACTGATGTATTTGATTTAGAAATACATAATACGATTGTAAGTTTTATACAAATGTATTTAGTATCACAGTTATCAACTATAAAGGATAGTTAAGTAACAACTCACTTTTAATGATGTATTCACTGGTTACCCACTAGGCACACACTGGATACCCACTAGGCACACACTGGTTACCCACTAGGCACACACTGGATACCCACTAGGCACACACTGGTTACCCACTAGGCACACACTGGATACCCACTAGGCACACACTGGTTACCCACTAGGCACACACTGGTTACCCACTAGGTACACACTGGTTACCCACTAGGTACACACTGGTTACCCACTAGGCACACACTGGTTACCCACTAGGCACACACTGGTTACCCACTAGGTACACACTGGTTACCCACTAGGTACACACTGGTTACCCACTAGACACACACTGGTTACCCACTAGGCACACACTGGTTACCCACTAGACACACACTGGTTACCCACTAGGCACACACTGGTTACCCACTAGGCACACACTGGTTACCCACTAGACACACACTGGTTACCCACTAGGCACACACTGGTTACCCACTAGACACACACTGGTTACCCATTAGGCACACACTGGTTACCCACTAGACACACACTGGTTACCCACTAGGTACACACTGGTTACCCACTAGGCACACACTGGTTACCCACTAGGCACACACTGGTTACCCACTAGGCACACACTGGTTACCCACTAGGCACACACTGGTTACCCACTAGGCACACACTGGTTGAATCAATGTTGTTTCCACGTCATTTCAATGAGTAGGAATGTCGGTCTACGTTAAGCCACTTTGAACAAAATATACATTGATTCTTGAAGAATATAACTTATAAATGCATCATGACTTTAGTTTAACTGTTGTTCCCCATCAGAATCCACAATATGAGCTTGTTTGAATCCAATGTTTGTAAATATTATACATATGAACAAATGCTGTATAGCCTCCAAACATGTTTAAAACAGTAATTATCATATATTGGATAGTCAGTTCTTAAATACAGAGCTCTGTCTATGAATCTGAGAGTGATTACATTTCTCCAGACACATCTTTCAGCTTTTTACCAACACAGAGGTGGGGTGTGCTTTGTTATTGTTTCAACTGTAGATTTCCCATTTAAGTCAAAATGTGTAATTTATTTTAAATGTCTTAAATCATGTACAATCTTTTTTTTTTAAAGTAATGCTCAATGTATGGAGACCCTTCCATTTCAAGGCTGTTACTAGCTACTCTCAAAAGTCTTTATGTTACTTTGTTTGAGAAACAGCCAATTGAGAAGCAGCCTTTCTAAAGACAGTGAGGGATCCAGTCCCTGGAAATGTGGCCTCAATAGGCCTCTATAGCATGGTGCTGGGTCAGGGGTTTGAACAATGGAGCTAGGGATTCTTTAGGTTTGGTCAGGTATAAAAGAAAGGGTTAAACCCGGTAGGTAGTCAGTTCAGGAGCAGCAACCAGCAGTACAGTGAGCAAACATGTCCAACACCAGCATGAACATGGGCAGGGTAAGCACGGGGAAGTTTGTTTTTTTAAACTTATTCTTTCATTTTCATAGATTGTTCTACAAAAGGGCTGCAATGCTCTAGCACCCTAAACTACAACATGATAGTTGTACTTATCCCGATAACCTGGTTACCATTGTGACTGAATAGCATCGCAAATGTATCTAAAATGTTTGTTTTGTACAATTGTTTAATTTCAATAAATTATTCTATTTTATTTTCAGGCCACCTTCTACGAGGACAGAAACTTCCAGGGCCGCTCTTATGAGTGCAGCTCCGACTGCCCCGACATTTCCTCCTACATGAGCAGGTGCCAATCCTGCAGGGTCCAGAGTGGATGCTTCATGATGTACGAGCGCCCCAACTACATGGGAAACCAGTACTTCATGAAGAGGGGAGAGTACTCAGACTACCAGAGTATGATGGGAATGGGCGATGGTTTCAGGTCCTGCCGCATGATCCCCATGGTAGGTTGAGATTTAATCTTAAACTAGAATAATCTTGTCATTGAATTAGAAATCTCTCATATCACACAAGTTTATAAATCATTTATCTGAACAAGGGAACCTGTTCTTTCCTCCTAACAGCATCGTGGAAACTTCAGGATGAGGATCTACGAGAGGGAGAACTTCGGGGGTCAGATGCACGAGATGATGGACGACTGTGACTCCATCCAGGAGCGTTACCGTATGTCAGACTGCCAGTCCTGCAACGTGATGGACGGCCACTGGCTGATGTTTGAGCAGCCCCACTTCAGAGGCAGGCAGATGTACATGAGGCCTGGAGAGTACAGGAGCTTCAAGGATATGGGCATGGGAATGGGAGGCATGGGCAGCACGAGTGGCATGAGGTTCATGAGCATGAGGCGTATCATGGACAACATGTCTATGTAAATTCTTCAAATGTTGTATGAACATTGTTGATTAAATTTGTTCCAATTTCAAAACTGCTAAATTGTCTTCTGTTTGTGATGCTTTTAGTCAGAGCATTTCATGTTTGAGCGTTTCACTATTTCACTCCCCACATCTTTAACATTTCAAAGTTTCTGTGTAGATATGATTATGTACAGTAGATTTAAAAAAACTGTATTTAATTAGTTAAGTCAGTTAAGAACAAATTCTTATTTACAATGACGGCCTACACCTGCCAAACCCGGACAACGCTGGGCCAATTGTGCGCCACCCTATGGGACTCACAATCACATCCGGATGTAATGCAGCCTGGAATCGAACCAGAGTGTCTGCAGTGACACCTCAAGCATTGAGATGCATTGCCTTAAACTACTGCACCACTTTGGAGCCTAATGTACTGTAGGCTAGATGTAAAATAATATCCAGTGATATCTCAGATCTTTAATTTAGAACATATTACTCGATCCTGCCATGCTATTTTGCAGTGCACAATTTTAAGGATTTTCAAATAAACAAACTTTCAAAATCAAGGTAACAGTTATCGAAAACAATAAATATAGGGTGAGGGGAATGTGAGCCACAATGAATTAGCATTGGTTTCCTTATCTAATATCTACAAAAGTAAGTATAAAAGTAGAAGAAAATAAGTACTATGTAACAATGTGTACCTAAATGTGTACCTACATATGTACCTTACTGTGTACAGTACCTAAATGTGTACCTAAATGTGTACCTACATATGTACCTTACTGTGTACAGTACCTACATTTGTACCTAAATGTGTAGTGTACTGTATCTACATTTGTGCTTTACATAAATGTTTACCTAAATATGTATTGTACCTCAATGTGTACCAAAACGTGTACTGTACCTACTGTAAATGTGTACTGTACCTAAATGTGCACCTAAATGTGTACTGTACCTAAATGTGTACTGTACCTAAATGTGTTAAAAATTTAGAATTTCAAGAAGCGATAATTGAGAATTTCAACAAGCATTTTTCTACGGGTGGCCATGCTTTCCACCTAGCTACCCCTAACCCGGTCAACAGCCCTGCAATCCCCACAGTAACTTGCCCAAGCCTCCCCTATTTCTCCTTCACCCAAATTCAGATAGCTGATGTTCTGAAAGAGTTGCAAAATCTGGACCCTACAAATCAGCCGGGCTAGACAATCTGGACCCCCTCTTTTAAAATTAACTGCCAAAATTGTTGCAACCCCTATTACTAGCCTGTTCAACCTCTATCGTATTGTCTGAGATCCCCAAAGATTGGAAAGCTGCCGCGGTCATCCCCCTCTTCAAAGAGGAGACACTCTAGACCCAAACTGCTACAGACCTATATCTATCCTACCATGCCTTTCTAAGGTCTTCGAAAGCCAAGTTAACAAACAGAACACTGACCATTTCGAATCTCACCGTACCTTCTCCGCTATGTAATCTGGTTTCCGAGCTGGTCATGGGTGCACCTCAGCCACGCTCAAGGTCCTAAACGATATCATAACCGCCATCGATAAGAGACAATAATGTGCAGCTGTATTCATCGACCTGGCCAAGGATTTCGATGCTGTCAATCACCACATTCTTATCGGCAGACTCAACAGCCTTGGTTCTCAAATGACTGCCTCGCCTGGTTCACCAACTACTTCTCAGACAGGTCAGTGTGTCAAATCGGAGGGCCTGTTGTCCGGACCTCTGGCAGTCTCTATGGGGTTGCCACATGGTTCAATCCTCGGGCCAACTCTATTCTCTGTATACATCAATGATGTTGCTCTTGCTGCTGGTGACTCTCTGTTCCACCTCTCTGCAGACGACACCATTCTGTATACTTCTGGCCCTTCGTTGGACACTCTGTTAACTAACCTCCAGACGAGCTTCAATGCCATACAACACTCCTTCCGTGGCCTCCAACTGCTCTTAAATGCAAGTAAAACTGAATGCATGCTTTTCAACCGGTCTCTGCCCTCACCTGCCCGCCTGTCCAGCATCACTACTCTGGACAGTTCTAACTACAACTACAAATACCAAGGTGTCTGGCTAGACTGTAAACTCTCCTTCAAGACTCAGATTAAGCGTCTCCAATCCAAAATTAAATCTAGAATCGGCTTCCTATTTGGCAACAAAGCATCCTTCACTCATGCTCCCAAACATACCATCCTACCATCCTACCGATCCTTGACTTTGGCAATGTCATTTACAAAATAGCCTCCAACACTCTACTCAACAAATTTGATGCAGTCTATCACAGTGCCATCTGTTTTGTCACCAAAGTCCCATATACTTCCCACCACTGCGACCTGTATGCTCTCGTTGGCTGGCCCTTGCTTCATATTCGTCGCCAAACCCACTGGCTCCAGGTCATCTACAAGTCTCTGCTAGGTAAAGCCCTGCCTTATCTCACTGGTCACCATAGCAGCACCCACCCGTAGCACGCGCTCCAGCAGGTATACTTCACAGGTCACCCCCAAATCAAAATTCCTCCTTCGGCCGCCTTTCCTTCCAGTTCCCTGCTGCCAATGATTGGATTTTGCTCCTTTGCACCCCAGTATCTCTACTTGTACACTCATCTTCTGCACATCTATCACCCCAGTGTTTAATTTGCCATAATGTAATAATTGCGCCACTATGGCCTATTTATTGCCTTTCTGCCATTATCTTACCTCATTTGTACACACTGTATATAGACTTTTTCTATTGTATTATTGACTGTATGTTTGTTTATTCCATGTGTAACTCTGTGTTGTTGTTTGTGTTGCACTGCTTTGCTTTATCTTGGCCAGGTCGCAGTTGTAAATGAAAACTTGTTCTCAACTAGCCTATCTGGTTAAATAAATGTGAAATAAATAAAATAAAAATAGAAGTGTACCTAAATGTGTACTGTACCTAATTGTGTACCTAAATGTGTACTGTACCTTCATGTGTACCTAAATGTGTACTGTACCTAAGTGTGTACCTAAATGTGTACTGTACCTTTGTGTACCTAAATGTGTACTGTACCTAATTGTGTACTTAAATGTGTACTGTACCTAATTGTGTACCTAAATGTGTACTGTACCTAATTGTGTACCTAAATGTGTATTGTACCTAAATGTGTACCTAAATGTGTATTGTACCTAAATGTGTACCTAAATGTGTATTGTACCTAAATGTGTACCTAAATGTGTATTGTACCTAAATGTAGACCTAAATGTGTATTGTACCTAAATGTAGACCTAAATGTGTATTGTACCTAAATGTAGACCTAAATGTGTATTGTACCTAAATGTAGACCTAAATGTGTATTGTACCTAAATGTGTATTGTACCTAAATGTGTATTGTACCTACATGTAGACCTAAATGTGTATTGTACCTAAATGTAGACCTAAATGTGTATTGCACCTAAATGTAGACCTAAATGTGTATTGTACCTACTGCACCTAAATGTGTACCTAAATGTGTAGCTAAATACATGCATTTTATATTTTTCCTACCAATCTACACAACCTGATTTGATTTGATTTGATTTGAACCTTCTCTTTTTCAAAATGAAAGAAAAATTATAGAAAATGTTCCTAATACAAAATAAAATAGAACAAATAATTTGGAAAATATTCTATAATTTTTGTCTAATTTTTGTCTAATATAATTATATTTTTAGATGACATTGTAAGGCTTTGCAAGGGATGTGTAGACTTTCACTAGGCACTGTAGCTACACATTGATACATAGTACTTACAACTTTTATACTTGTTTGCGATATGTGTAATTACACCTTGACTGGTTTCATAGATATACGATTTTGTAAACAAATGCAAATGAATTGTTGCCAATGTTCCTCTCACCCTATAATCATTGTTTTAGTCTGTTATTTTGATTTTGAAAGTTTCTTTGAAAATCCTTAAAATTGTGTATCGCAAAATAGCATGTAAAGATCTGAGATATCACTGGATATTATTTTACATCCAGCATTCATCTATTGTACACATTCATGTCTACAGGACACGTAAACTTTGACATGTTAAAGATGCAGGGAGTGAAATAGTGAAAGGCTTAAACATGGAGTGCTCTGAGTGTAATAATCACAAAAGAAGACAATTTAGCAGTTATAGAATTTGAAAACAATTTAATCAACAATTTTCATACATTTGAGGAATTTACATAGACATGTTGTCCATGATACGCCTCATGCTCATGAACCTCATTCCACTCATACCCATATCCCTGAAGCTCCTGTACTCTCCAGGCCTCATGTACATCTGCCTGCCTCTGAAGTGGGGCTGCTCGTACATCAGCCAGTGGCCATCCATCACGTTGCAGGACTGGCAGTCGGACATACGGTAACGCTCCTGGATGGAGTCACAGTCCTCGCTCATCTCGTGCATCTGACCTCCGAAGTTCTCCCTCTCATAGATCCTCATCTTGTAATTTCCACGGTGCTGTTAGGAAGAAAAAACAGGTTTCATTGATCAGAGAAATTATATGTTAAACTTGTGTAATAGGAGAGTTTTATTTTCAATAACAAGATTATTCTATTTTAAGATGACATATTTTCAACCAACCATGGGGATCATGCGGCTGGACCTGATGCAGTCATTCATTCCCATCATACTCTGGTAGTCAGAATACTCTCCCCTCTTCATGAAGTACTGGTTTCCCATGAAGTTGGGGCGATCGTACACCATGAAGTTGCCGCTCTCAACCCTGCAGGAGTGGCACTTGCTCAGGTAGGAGGACATGTCAGGGCAGTCCTGGCTGGTCTCATAAGAACGACCCTGGAAGTTCTTGTCCTCGTAGAAGATGATCTGAAAACACAACAATAAAATACATGGAAATATTATTAGCAAATAAATATTTTGAAAGCTATTGCAATTATGATTTCCTTAACCAGCCATTAGTCAAGCATTACATATACAATTTAAAATTATAGGATGAAACACTCTGCCTACCTTGCCCATCATGGTTGCGGTTGTTTCTTTGAGCTGTGCTGCTGCTTCACTGGTGTCCTGCCTGTTTTAACACTTACTTTTATACCTGACCTAAGCCAAAGAATCTGTGTGTCCCATTGTGTAAACCCCTGACCCAGCAACACAGTATAGAGGCCTGTAGAGTGCTGAAGTGCTTTCCCTACATTTCCATGTGACTGGGTCCCTAGAAGACTTTAGAATGGGTTTTTCCATTTAGAAGTCAATACAACTGATCTTTTCAAAGCAGTATACAATGGTCTGTTTTACACATTTCAAAACACACCAGGTATTTAGTGAAACATGTTCAGTAAAAGTGTTATTTTGCTTGAGTTCATGTTTAATGCTATAGGTAAAAATACAATTTTCATTTTTAAAAGTTCATTTTTAATGCTAT
Organism: Oncorhynchus gorbuscha; assembly: GCF_021184085.1. NCBI lineage: Eukaryota > Metazoa > Chordata > Actinopteri > Salmoniformes > Salmonidae > Oncorhynchus > Oncorhynchus gorbuscha. The sequence goes on along the minus strand of NC_060173.1, from coordinate 104,512,742 downwards.
AGATAAAAATAAAAATAATATAAATCTATACCAACAGCTTTCATTTTGGTTTCACATGCCAGATAACTACTGTGTATAGATGCAAACAAATGAGTTAAGAAAATAGATAACAATCACATAGTTTGATGGATGTGATATTAATAGATACATATTACAGTGTCGTTAAATAGTCACTCTTAAAGAAAATGAAATTGCCAGAACATTTATAATTGATTATAAATGTATTAATGATATATTTCCCTCATTCAACCATAAAAGATGACCTATAATCTTCCCTATAGTTCACTGCCTCATTTTCTCTGTATTCGAGGTGTAAGATAGCTTGAATTCCCCATATTTATCACTGCAGTGTTCATATGAATTATAACATGGTATTTGCTATTCAGCAGACACTTCTGTCCAAAGAGACTTTCATCAGTGAAAGAATACATTTTCACATGGGTGACCCCAGGAGCAGTTGAACCCACGACCCTGACGTTGCTATGGAAATGCTCCTACCAAATGAGTCACACAGGACCACTATGCATCATTTCCTGGGGCAGAATGCTAACTTGAATTCTGCTTACATACCTCAATCTATAACCTAAAACTCCAATTCAGTGTATGACTTTTGTAAAAGTCGAAGCTAAGGCGTTAAATTAGGATTAAGCCATCGTAGAACACTGTAACATATTCTGTAGTCTTGGAAACCTTGCTTTAGGATGTTTTATTCTGGCCTTTGGTTTTTGTTATTGCCTAATTATTATACTATATTTGCTTCAACCTCTAAAAGTCTAAGCCGTTAGGAGGGATGAATGGGATGAAGAGTAACATGATTTAAAAATCCCCATCAAAATCCATCAGTTTAAATCCTCAGCATTTTCCTATGTCGGCCTTCTGCATCTATGGTGGAAGGTGTTCGAGCTACAGCGATGTTAGTCAGACCATGAGACTTCCCTAAAATCGGTCTTCTAACGAATACTCGTAAGGAGGCCCAATGCAGCCATTTCTATCTCAATATCAAATCATTTCTGGGTAACAATTAAGTACCTTACTGTGATAGAATTCAATTCAAATGGTCAAAATGAAACAAAAATTCATTCTTAGCAAAGAGCCATTTCTGTATGTATATATAATACCCCCCCCCCCCCACTTCTTAAATTAAGATGCGCCCCTGTGTAAATGTGATATTTCAGTTTATTCTTTTTTAAAATAATTTTGCAAAAAAATATATTAAAAAACAGTTTTTGCTTTGTCATTATGGGGTATTGTGTGTAGATTGATGAGGGGAAAAAACAATTTATTCAATTTTAGAATAAGGCTATAACGTAACAACATGTGGAAGAAGTCAAGGTTTCTGAATTACTTTCCAAATGCACTGTAAGTGGTGAAGATGTATGCACTTGATGGTGTTGGAAAATTGCATGTATTGTCTGATTTGAGGATTAATAATGGTATATTTTGTTGAAGTTGAAGCTACTGTACATAACCGCTCCATTGTTGGCAACTTAACGTTTTTCTTTGCATCAGCTATTTGAACAACTTTTATTAGCATAAAGGCAGCAGGGTAACTTTGAAATATAGATACGTAATACACTGCTTTGTTGAAATGCTATCAAAAGTGATGTCAAATCAGGAAATCAAGTTGAGATTGGAAAAAAATGAATAACAGACAATATAACATTTTATTTAAGTCTGGTAACTAATCTTTTAAAGTTGAAACAGTTAATATTTTTATGGTAAGATTGTTTGACATCTTATCAGCCAGTAACAACTAATAACAGAGATTTTCACTTTGTGAATTCCCAATTCCACGTACCCATCCCCATTTCACCACTGCTGGTGTAACCGCGGAGAGTTTAACACAAAACATGCAAAAAAAATTTTTTAACAGGCAACTGTTACAATCTTCAGGACATATTACATGTCTAATTATTTGCTTTCATTAAAGGTCCAATGCAGCTATTTTTATCTCAATATCAAATCATTTCTAGGTAACAATTAAGTAACTTCATGTGATTGTTTTCAATTAAAATGCTCAAAAAGAAACAAACATAGCTTCTTAGCAAGAGCAATAACTGCAATTTGTGTGACTTATAGATCTTTAATTTTGATTGAAAGCAAGTCCAAGAAGCGGTAGATCTGTTCTATATGTGCTATTTCTATGCTTCCCATTAAGTTTAGTTTTTGCGTACACCAGCATTCAAACAGCTGAAAATCCAATTATTTTGGATATAAAAAATATATTTCACAGCGGTTTAGATTGAATAATGATTTTCAACACTGTCAAAAAAACTGAAATTAGGCAAACTATTAGAATTTTTGCAACCAGGAAATTGCATGCGATTTCTGCATATTGCACCTTTAAGGTAGTCCTTGTGCCTTCCTATAGTACTCGACAATCCATTTATTCATGTCACGTAGAGTCGGCCAGAAGGCTATACTGGAAAACCTAACCTCTATCAAAATAAAAAGATGGCGGAGACGCAAATGTTCTTCTGCGCTTCAGGGTGTTTATTTACAAAGTGATTCCGGAACAAAAACAACAGTACTACCATCAAACATATACCTTATGGGCCAGCTTTAAAAATAATAATAATAATAATAAAAAATAAATAATAAAAAAACAAATAAAATAAAAACCAATGCTACCCCATTTACAGCTCAATCCAAAATGCCTCTCAATGAACTGAAAGAGAGGCTCATTTTGTAGGGCTAGCCCCTCCCATCAGAACAATTAACACTAATTAATTAATTAAGCAATTACCTATACAGACCTACATTTTCCATTTAACTAAACAAACATACTAAAGTATATACATTGCAACATGTTTATGAAACAATATCACAACATAACATTTACAAAATGACATCACTACTGACAGTGTCTTTCAATATGCACATTTAGATTAATGAGCCATTTGGGACAGGCACTACAAAGTCAGCCCAATTCCCTTTGCTCGGGTCCTTATTCAGCATACCCGGAAGCTACAGAGATAGAGATTGAGAGGGAACAGAACAAACAAACAAACAAACAAACAATGCGCTTATCCACAACATAGATAAGTATAATACATATCGCTTATCTTAAATATGATCACTGACAAGTGTGAAATGTATGTACTAAGACAGAAGTTAATTTGTGTGTTGACCCACATGGTTAACTTATCTTATAACAGAGCAGGGAGGAGTGATGAATGTGTGCGTGCGTTCAAGAACCAAATGCGGCCAGTGACGGACTTCTACGTCACAATTCACAAACTATTTTGATAAAAGTATTGTAAGCAACTATTTTATGGTGATGAAACTAGCTAGCTTGTAAAATTAATTTATGTTTTTAATTATACACCAATTGTTATAGATGTAATTATGTTGAAGTAAATCAAATTCAACTATATTTTTTTCTGTAAATGTAGGTTAAGTAACCATGTCTCAAAATGTTGTTCCTTTTCAAAAGCACAAAAATGCTCCTTTTTCACTCTTTATATTATTTTCTTATTATTTGTACGTATTTTATTTATTGCTTTTTTGTATAACAATATATTTTGTATTAGTATGTAGTAGATAGTTATGATTTTTAACAACATTTTATGTGGTATTTCAATTAAAGTAAATATACCATGTTACTGATAACAAATCACTCAAACTCAATTTTGTTTTTATTTTTTATTTTTTTAACCTTTCATGAATCGTCCCACAGAGACCAAACAGAAATACATTTTTCATTAAACATTGGAGCATTTACATAGACATGTTGTCCATGATACGCTTCATGCTCATGCACCTCATGCCACTCGTGCTGCCCATGCCTCCCATTCCCATGCCCATATCCTTGAAGCTCCTGTACTCTCCAGGCCTCATGTACATCTGCCTGCCTCTGAAGTGGGGCTGCTCGTACATCAGCCAGTGGCCGTCCATTACGTTGCAGGACTGGCAGTCTGACATACGGTAACGCTCCTGGATGGAGTCACAGTCGTCCATCATCTCGTGCATCTGACCCCCGAAGTTCTCCCTCTCGTAGATCCTCATCTTGTAGTTTCCACGGTGCTGTTAGGAGGAAAGAACATCATAGGGTTACTTTATTGATCAGTGAAATTATTAACAAACTCATTTTGTATGAGAATACCACCATCAAAACATACTTTATTTTCAAAGATTAATCTAAGTTCAACCTACCATGGGGATCATGCGGCAGGACCTGATGCATTCCCTCATTCCCATCATACTCTGGTAGTCAGAGTACTCTCCCCTCCTCATGAAGTACTGGTTTCCCATGAAGTTGGGGCGATCGTACACCATGAAGTTGCCGCTCTCAACCCTGCAGGAGTGGCACCTGCTCAGGTGGGAGGTCAACTCAGGGCAGTCGGAGCTGGTCTCATAGGAACGACCCTGGAAGTTCTTGTCCTCGTAGAAGATGATCTGGGGATGACATAGAGTCTGTGAGTAATACTGTCATGAAGAGAGAAGCTACAATAGATAATTAACTAAATCAAAATTGAACTTGAACTACATTTACTCTGAAACTATGTCTGACATTATGAAATTGTTGTCAAACAGTCTATCACATATAGATAGACGAAACAGAGGGAAAATTCATACCTTGCCCATCATGATGACGTTTGTTCTTCAGGACTGCACTGTGACTGCACTGAATTCCTGTCTGTGTTAGCCCTAACTTTTATACCTGTCCAACACCCAAAGAATCTGTGGCCTCTCATTGTGTAAAGTCCTGACTCAACAACACGGCACAGGGCCTACCGCTCAGTGTGGACTCAAAGGGTTATTATCTGTCTCTGTATGCATCTCTGTCGCAGGTGCATCGGTGTCCATATTGTGTTCAACATATAAAGAGTAAAACAGAAGATTCTAAACATTCACGACAACGTATTATACCTATCGTGTATATTATTGACTCTACGTATGTAAAAACATATGGTTGTTACATCAGGTATTATAGCAATATGGCGATTGAACTTGACATTCGTGTCTGTCTTTATTCATTATTGTCGAATACATTCTGAAACATATTCCTCAGAAATATGGTATTAAATACTTAACACTTTGTCATTATTCTGGCCTAACCCTAGCCCAGTCCCAAGTATGGCCACTATGTTCATTCCAAAACAAGAAGACAGATGGGTGTTGAACAATGGCCTGTGAGATACATTGACCATTGTTGTTGTTTCAAATTAAAAGAAGGGGGCTGAAGATGGGCGGGGGTTACACCGGAACTAGTACACTATACGTGGGGTGTATGGGGACATCATTAAGTGTGACACAAGATGCACCACGTATGAAATGCTAATGGTGAAGTAAACATTGGACATTTACACCAGCAGTAACGTTGTCAGACTCCCTTATTCGCGATCGCATTGCAACATGTCCATTCCATACACAGTCCAGTCTAACTCTCTTGGATTACATACTAATGTTACATACTAACTCTCTTGGATTACATACTAAAATCTCTTATTTTCACTCTCAAATGTCATCATGTGAACATTTGGGAAGCGGGACAACTGTTAGTATTCTAGCTCCAGTTTAAGGTCAGGGTTAGGTTAAGTTTTTGGTCAGGCATGCTAGTGACTGGATAAGGTTAGGGTTAGCTTAAAAGTTAGTTAACAAAAATATGACACTCACCGAGTCAAACAAAAACATGTCTGGTGTTTCAGTAACCTGTTGTCCAACTTCCCATATACTGTATCCACATGTTGACTTCTCTTTTGTAATACTTAAACATATACTGTATCCACATGTTGACTTCTCTTTTGTAATACTTAAACATATACTGAAGAAACAAAACATTAGGAACACCTTCCTAACATTAAGTTGCACTCCCTTTTTCCCTCAGAACAGCCTCAATTCGTTGTTACATGGACTCTACAAGGGGTCGAAAGTGTTCCACGGGGATGCTGGCCCATGTTGAATCCGATGCTTCCCACAGTTGTGTCAAGTTGGCTGGATGTCCTTTGGGTGGTAAAGCATTCTTGATACACATGGGAAAGTGTTGAGCATGAAAATCCCAGCAGCATTGCAGTTCTTGACTGCAATCCATGTTTCAATTGTCTCAAGGCTTAAAAGCCTGGTTATGTGATTTACAAGGATTTACCGCCCAAAACCAGTCCTTTTCCCGGGATAAATAACTGTGAAACCAGTCAATTATAATACATTATTTATATGAACAGCATGGCGTGAAATGAAACAGTTAAATTACATGTCTAAATCTGTCTTCTCTAACGCCTCTGCATGAATCATCAACGCTCAGGGTGGGAACAGACAGGCCATCTCAGTATGGAGCGCTGTTCACTATGCATGTGTAGACCTATCATCTCATCTTGGTAACTTTTTGTTGTTGTTGTGACATGTAGGCCTACATTTGCTGCAGCATAGCCTATGCTATAGTAATATAAAGACCTTATACTTGTCTAATTTACCCATCTCCATCTGGCATTCGGGGGTCACCTTGTTTTTGAATTATAAAGATGTTTTATGTTTTATTGCAGCTGCAGAGTTTTAGAACAGCCTATAACTGGAATATCTTTCATTGCTTTAAATCAGTGCACGGTTGAGCTCTCTTTCACGGAAAAGCTAGACTAGAATAGCTTGCTAGACATAATTTTTGTCTTGCATTTCTGATATCAATACAGAATTTGAACAGGGACGCAACCTATTTTTTTTGCTGAATGCGGAATACAGCAGCCAATAGAACTCACGGATATAGCAGTTATTTATTCAGACCCGTAACCATTCAATCTTCATGAACAGAAGTGAAAGCCTTATGCATCTAATTCTAGTCCTGTATTATTCAAGGATGTCATTTGAATGATGAAGATAAGGACAATGAAACGTATTTCAATTAACTGTTGAAAGTGAGAAAGGAATGAAGCAACAACAGAGAGAGAAAGAGGAGGTAGGCTAATAACATTCAGGGAAATATTATGAAAGGTACAGTTGAAGTTGGAAGTTTACATACACTTAGGTTGAAGTCATCAAAACTCGTTTTTCAACCACTCACAAATGTCTTGTTAACAAACTATAGTTTTGGCAAGTCGGTAAGGACATCTGCTCTGTGCATGACACAAGTAATTTTCCAACAATTGTTCACAGACAGATTATTTCACTTATAATTCACTGTATCACAATTCCAGTAGGTCAGAAGTTTACATACACTAAGTTGACTGTGCCTTTAAACAGCTTGGAAAATTCCAGAAAATGATGCCATGGCTTTAGAAGCTTCTGATAGGCTAATTGACATATATTTGAGTCAAACGGAGGTGTACCTGTGGATGTATTTCAAGGACTACCTTCAAACTTATTGCCTCTTTGCTTGACATCACAGGAAAATCAAAAGAAATCAGCCAAGTCCTCAGAAAATAAATTGTAGACTTCCACAAGTCTGGTTCATCCTTGGGAGTAATTTCCAAACGCCTGAAGGTAGGCTCATCTGTACAAACAATAGTACGCAAGTATAAACACCATGGGACCACGCAGCCGTCATACCGCTCAGGAAGGAGACGCGTTCTGTCTCCTTGAGATGAACGTACTTTGGTGCGAAAAGTGTGAATCAATCCCAGAACAACAGCAAAGGACCTTGTGAAGATGCTGGAAACAGGTACAAAAGTACAAAAAAGACTACGGTTTGCAACTGCACGTGGGGACAAAGATTGTACTTTTTGGAGAAATGTCCTCTGGTTTGATGAAACAAAAATAGAACTGTTTGGCTATAATGACCATTGTTATATTTGGAGGTAAAAGGGGGAGGCTTGCAAGCCGAAAAACACCATCCCATCCGTGAAGCCCGGGAGTGGCAGCATCATGTTGTGGGGGTGGTTTGCTACAGGAAGGACTGGTGCACTTCACAAAATAGATGGCATATTAAGTGAGGAGAATTTGGTGGATATATTGAAGCAACATCTCAAGACATCAGTTAAAGCTTGGCTGAAAATGGGTCTTCCAAATGGACAATGACCCCAAGCATGCTTCCAAAGTTGTGGAAAAATGGCTTAAGGACAACAAAGTCAAGGTATTGGAGTGGCCATCACAAAGCCCTGACCTCAATCCTATAGAAATGTTGTGGCAAGACCTGAAAAAGTGTGTGAGAGCAAGGAGGACTACAAACCTGACTCAGTTACAGCAGCTCTGTCAGGATGAATGGGCCAAAATTCACCCCACTTATTGTGGGAAGCTTGTGGAAGGCTACCTGAAACGTTTGACCCAGGTTAAACAATTTAAAGGCAATGTTACCAAATACTAATTGAATGTATGTAAACTTCTGACCCACTGGGAATGTGATGAAAGAAATACAAACTGAAATTAATCATTCTCTCTACTATTATTCTAACATTTCACATTCTTAAAATAAAGTGGTGACCTTAACTGACCTAAGACAGGGAATTTTTCCTAGGATTAAATGTCAGGAATTGTGAAAAACCGAGTTTAAATGTCGTTGGCTAAGGTGTACGTAAACTTCCGACTTCAACTGTATTATAAGCGTCAGCCTGCTAATTTTTACAAATAAGCCCTATTATACAGTATTTCAGAATTAAAATCAAATTCGCTAGCCAATACTTGTACCTTCATAGGTAACATGTGCTGCACCAGTATTGCATTTTCTCTTATTCTTTATCATTGTTTGAATGATGTATAATTCCAGTCCATAAAATACAGTATAATACAGTACAGTAATACAGTTGATACTAAAAAAAGTTTAGCCTACTGAAGCTTGTTTAATTTATTTACCCAAGAGAACATATATAGCTTGCTACATCTATTGGCTTTTATGTTTTTCTGTCGTGCGTAATGTGCCTATATCACATATGTATTGAATAACGGCACAATCATTTGGGCTTCTTTGGGCTTGGGCTCATTAAATGTTGTTAGTAGGGCTCATAATAATGTATTTAATATATGGCACATCAGGTTCAGATAGCATCAGATTTTTATGTTCATGCTGATTAAAGCTCTAATCAAATCTAGACATTTATATGATAAATAATGCTTTATAAAGCTTTAGAATTACATTTCTGGTTTTGGTGGGAAATACCGGGTTACCTGGGAGAAAAAGGGATTTATTCTCAGGATTGAACCCTAACCAGAACATCTCTCAAACCTAGAGTACAATCCTTTAAAAAAATAAATATGCATTGTACATCTCAAGTATGCGAGATCTGGTTGAAAGGGAATTCTTAATGCAGTATCTATTGATGTAAGGCTCCTACATGAAGTCTACACTATTATACAAGTACAATACTGAACACGTGTTGTGAAGGAAGTAAAAGAGCATAAGTCTTACAACAGATAAAAGCATATATTTATTAGGTGGAGTTTGATGGGGGTTTAACAGGAGTCTATGATACGTCTGGTGGAGCCGATTCTCATGTCCACGGGGCCCAAGCCCATATCCCTCAGGCTCCTGTATTCTCCAGGCCTCAGGTAGATCATTCTGCCTCTGAAGTGGGGCTGCTCGTACATCAGCCAGTGGCCGTCCATCACGTTGCAGGACTGGCAGTCTGACATACCGTAACGCCCCTGGATGGAGTCACAGTCGTCCATCATCTCGTGCATCTGACCTCCGAAGTTCTCCTTCTCGTAGATCCTCATCCTGAAGTTTCCTTTGTGCTGTTTTGGGGAATTTGATTAGAATTTCTTATCCATGTGTGGTAAATGAAATAAACAACACTGAATTGAGCCATGACACGTTAGTTCTTCTTACCATGGGGATCATACGACTGGACCTGATGCAGTCGCTCTGGCTCATGCCCATCAGCCGCTGGTTGTCGGGGTACTCTCCTCTTCTGACCAGCATCTGGTGTCCCATGAAGTTGGGGTGCTCGTAGACCATAAAGCAGCCGTTCTCAACCCTGCAGGAGTTGCACCTGCTAAGGTGGGAGGTCAGCTCAGGGCAATCATTGCTGGCCTCATAGGAACTACCCTGGAAGTTCTTGTCCTCGTAGAAGATGATCTAGGAAGTTATGTTTTTTTATAAAGTTATTAAAATATGATCACATACATAAATGTGAACTCGATCTAGGTGTGTTCACTCACATTTCTGTATTTTAGAATTTACATGATTTTTACTTAATAACCTATTGAATTGTTTGCGTCAGCGTCTTTGACCTACCCATGGACGTCCACAATATATATAGTTATCCTACCTTGCCCATGACGTCTCCTATCACTGACAACACTGGTACTTTGCTTAGTCATCCTCCCCTGTCACTTTTATACTCAACTTGATTGCTAAATGATCAATGGTCCATTGTTTTTAATGCCTAACTCAGCAACACAGCATAGCGTGCTGTAAAGTTTGTTAAATCAGTTTGTAAATGGTTATTTTTCCAGATTGTGTGCATCTGGGGCAGTGCCAACTGAAACCCGCTGCTATGGGGAACAAGTGCATGGGGGCAGCGAATGAATCGACTGTTCTATCTTTTTTGTGTTTTTACCTTTATTTATACAGGTTAGTCAATTAAGAACAAATAAATGACACTATATATATCTATATACACAAATTACATTATACATATCTATATACACATCAATTACACTATACATATCTATACACACATCAATACACGAAAAGCAAAACACAATCATATGAAACAAACACATTCTTCAAGGGGGAGTGAAGGGGAAGTATATGGACCCTGGGGATGGTACCAGAAATCATTTAAAGATTAAATATGTGTTTAAGATGCTGCAATCAGAGGAGCAGAAAGCTGGACCAAGGAAGGATCAAGCAAATCATCCCCATTTTAATTTTTTTATTACAATCTTGAGCAAGCCGTCTAGCACATCGCATGTAGAACATTGCTGAAATAAAAACAAAGATTCAAATCTGAGGGATTGGCCTGGAGAAATGTAACCACTCAAAATCATAGACAAAGCTATGGATGCAAGAACAGAACATCCATGATATCAACATTATCGTTTTAACCATGTTTTGAAGCTATACAGTGTTTGTTTACATTCACATTGTTTACAAACATTATAGTAAAATAACCTTATGTTTTTGGTTCTGATGGGGTAAGACAACTAAGCTCATAGGGCATTTCTAAGTTATATTCTTCAAGCATCATGGAGTGTGTATCACATATTTATAAGTACAAAAATAGATGTAGCAACTGCAGATTGCCCCTTTAAGGCACTAACTTTGGTTAAGGTTGGGATCCAGTGGTGTAGTGCAGGGTCAATGCAAGTAAACACAGTTTACCCAACAGTTTACCCACCGTTGGCAGAAAAATGTATTGAAAGTAAAGGGAGTGTTACTTTTTTCACCGTGACCGGCAAACAGAGTTTACCCACCTATTTTCTACCACTACATCACTGTTGGTATTGACCTGCTTTGTTTTATTTTTTTTAATGTTATTTTATATATATATATATATATATATATATATATATATATATATATATATATATATATATATTTTTTTTCTTCAACCTACTTTGTTGTAATGTTTCATCTAATTCTTATGTTTTTCAATAATTTTGTGTAAAAATAGTCACATCAAACCTCGGGAACTTCATTGTATTTTGCTTAAAATAAGTTTGAAAAAGCACAACACAAAATAGAATCAAATGGAAATATTAGTAATTCCTTTGGTGCCAATAATGGCACTAGGGGAGGATGGGATACCAAGTGATCTTCATTAAATCCGTTTACAATGTCTTCCCAACCCTGCTTATGTTGATGGTATTTGAGGAAATACAATAACTCTGTCTCTTGAACTGAATCATTTTTTAAATATTACATAATGCTTGCATTCAACACATTACTATTGACTCCAAGTGATTTAGCTTAGACTAGGGAATATTGTACTTTAGTCCTAGGCCTGGGGGCACACACTTAATGTGTTGTGAAAAGTTTTACGAAATGTAATGCCATGTAATATTTGTAATTGTATATAACTGACATAATGTTGCTGGACCCCAGGAAGAGTAGTTGCTGCCTTGGCAGGTAGTAATGCAATCCTTTTTAATTTGTTTTTTCTTTTGGTACATTTTAAGTGTGAAGTGTTCAATTTAGTACCAACAATGAAGTTATAATCACAATTGCGTGCACTTTCTGTGGCCAAAAATGGAAAACTTTAGCAACAGGTGTCATGAGATTGCAACCCCAGGTATCACAGAGTTATTTCCTGCAACGTAGCGAAAATAGGGGCAGACCAATACTCTGTGTTCCAGTGAAGCGGCTTTTTGCTTTGCTCAGTTGGCACAGTTGGCAGTGTGCCAATCTCCATCTCTACTTCTAGGTGATGTACGAATTGTTTAGAGTTAGGAATCATAATTAACGTTCCATGATCATCAGAGACATAGGCAAGACATTTACATGTTTAATTTACTACGGTATACTAACTCTTTAAAATATTATGCAAACACTACTAAAACCAATCATATTGACCCTGCTTTAGTTTACAGTAGATTACATGGTGATGACTCAGGAATTGAACACAATGTGGTTACATATAGATATAGATGCTGTGGGCATCTAACAAAGTATAAAAGGGCAAGGGTGGCACAAGCATTTACAGTCAAGTTTAAACAACCAACAGCCACCATGACCATGGGCAGGGTAGGTGGCATTTAAATAAATGTTCATGTCATTCTAACTAAATGACTGCTTTTGATGTGTGTCTGCACCTTAATTCTGCTTAGGTGTTGTATAGCATTCTAAAAACTTTTCTACAGATCACCTTCTACGAGGACAAGAACTTCCAGGGTCGTTCCTATGAGACCAGCCAGGACTGCCCCGACATGTCCTCCTACCTGAGCAGGTGCAACTCCTGCAGGGTTGAGAGCGGCTGCTTTATGGTCTACGAGCGCCCCAACTTCATGGGACACCAGATGCTGGTCAGAAGAGGAGAGTACCCCGACAACCAGCGCCTGATGGGCATGAGCCAGAGCGACTGCATCAGGTCCAGCCGTATGATCCCCATGGTACGGAAGAAATAGCATTTCTTCCTTGAAATTACAAAGTAGGCTTCTAAAACTGTCATACTTTGGAATTAATAAAAAATTAAAAAAATTCTCCACCAACAGCACAGAGGATCCTATAAAATGAAGATCTACGAGAAGGAGAACTTTGGAGGTCAGAGCATGGAGCTGATGGATGACTGTGACTCCATCCAGGATCGTTACCGCATGTCTGACTGCCAGTCTGCCCAGGTTATGGATGGCCACTGGCTGATGTTTGAGCAGCCCCACTTCAGAGGCAGGATGATGTACATGAGGCCTGGAGAGTACAGGAGCTTCAAGGATATGGGCATGGGGGCCAAGGGCATGAGGTTCATGAGCATGAGGCGTATCACCGACATATGCTAAATCATCTGATTGTCAATTGTTCAAATAAATGCAAAAACACTATGTACAGTATTTGTCTTACTTGATCATCACATACCTCTTCATTCTGAAATATAACTTACATTGTATAATATATGATATGACATGGTATACAACATTTATTCTATCTGTGAAAATGAGAAAATACCTAAAAGCATCAATTAAGAGGGCCAAGCACCATTGCTATCAAATATATAGCATTGCAGAGGGCATCATAAAAAAAGATAGAACAAATTGATAATAAGAGATAAAACTGTATACCAAAAGCCCAATCAAATCACTGGCTGTAGCTTGTGCTGAAAATACTTTGTCTTTAATGTATCCTCTGATTGTATTGACAAGTAGATTTGTCTTTCATCTGCATAGCAATGAAATAGCATTCATTGTTTACGGGTTATTTCAAAGGGATTGCATATATGGAGAGAATATTAAGGATCCAAGCACTGAACCTTGCAGAACACCAAATTCAACTTTCGGTGTTCCGCAAGGTTTAGTTTATGGACGCTTATTGTTCAATGTAAGCTAAGCCTTGAAAACAAAACATATTTCCATTTGTTTCTTGAAGCCTAAATGCAGGCCCTGCATGTCCCCAGGCACCCTCATTTGTTGACTTCTGTGATCGAAAAAGCCTTGGTTTCATGCATGTCAACATCAGAAGCCTCCTCCCTAAGTTTGTTTTACTTTAGCACACTCTGATAACCCTGATGTCCTTGCCGTGTCTGAATCCTGGCTCAGGAAGGCAACCAAAAATTCTGAGATTTCCATACCCAACTATAACATCTTCCGTCAAGATAGAACTGCCAAAGGGGGAGGAGTTGCAGTCTACTGCAGAGATAGCCTGCAAAGTAATGTCATACTTTCCAGGTCCATACCCAAACAGTTAGAACTACTAATCTTGAAAATTACTCTCTCCAGAAATAAGTCTCTCACTGTTGCCGCCTGCTACCGACCCCCCTCAGCACCCAGCTGTGCCCTGGACACCATTTGTGAATTGATTGCCCCCCATCTAGCTTCAGAGTTTGTTCTGTTAGGTGACCTAAACTGGGATATGCTTAACACCCCGGCAGTCCTACAATCTAAGCTAGATGCCCTCAATCTCACACAAATCATCAAGGAACCCACCAGGTACAACCCTAAATCTGTAAACAAGGGCACCCTCATAGACGTCATCCTGACCAACTGGCCCTCCAAATACACCTCCGCTGTCTTCAACCAGGATCTCAGCGACCACTGCCTCATTGCCTGTATCCGCTACGGAGCTGCAGTCAAACGACCACCCCTCATCCCTGTCAAACACTCCCTAAAACACTTCTGTGAGCAGGCCTTTCTAATCGACCTGGCCCGGGTATCCTGGAAGGACATTGACCTCATCCCGTCAGTTGAGGATGCCTGGTCATTGTTTAAAAGTAACTTCCTCACCATTTTAGATAAGCATGCTCCGTTCAAAAAATGCAGAACTAAGAACAGATATAGCCCTTGGTTCACTCCAGACCTGACTGCCCTCGACCAGCACAAAAACATCCTGTGGCGGACTGCAATAGCATCGAACAGTCCCCGCGATATGCAACTGTTCAGGGAAGTCAGGAACCAATACCCGCAGTCTGTCATGAAAGCTAAGGCGAGCTTCTTCAGGCAGAAGTTTGCATCCTGTAGCTACAACTCCAAAAAGTTCTGGGACATTGTGAAGTCCATGGAGAACAAGAGCACCTCCTCCCAGCTGCCCACTGCACTGAGGCTAGGTAACATGGTCACCACCGATAAATCCACGATTATCGAAAACTTCAACAAGCATTTCTCAACGGCTGGCCATGCCTTCCGCCTGGCTACTCCAACCTCGGCCAACAGCTCTGTCCCCCCCGCAGCTACGCGCCCAAGCCTCTCCAGGTTCTCCTTTACCCAAATCCAGATAGCAGATGTTCTGAAAGAGCTGCAAAACCTGGACCCGTACAAATCAGCTGGGCTTCACAATCTGGACCCTCTATTTCTAAAACTATCCGCCGCCATTGTCGCAACCCCTATTACCAGCCTGTTCAACCTCTCTTTCATATCGTCTGAGATCCCCAAGGACTGGAAAGCTACCGCAGTCATCCCCCTCTTCAAAGGGGGAGACACCCTGGACCCAAACTGTTACAGACCTATATCCATCCTGCCCTGCCTATCTAAGGTCTTCGAAAGCCAAGTCAACAAACAGGTCACTGACCATCTCGAATCCCACCGTACCTTCTCCGCTGTGCAATCTGGTTTCCGAGCCAGTCACGGGTGCACCTCAGCCACGCTCAAGGTACTAAACGATATCATAACCGCCATCGATAAAAGACAGTACTGTGCAGCCGTCTTCATCGACCTTGCCAAGGCTTTCGACTCGGTCAATCACCATTTTCTTATCAGTAGCCTCGGTTTTTCGGATGACTGCCTTGCCTGGTTCACCAATTACTTTACAGAGTTCAGTGTGTCAAATCGGAGGGCATGCTGTCCGGTCCTCTGGAAGTCTCTATGGGGGTGCCACAGGGTTTAATCCTCGGGCCGACTCTTTTTTCTGTATATATCAATGATGTTGCTCTTGCTGCGGGCGATTCCCTGATCCACCTCTACGCAGACGACACCATTCTATATACTTCCGGCCCGTCCTTGGACACTGTGCAATCTAACCTCCAAACGAGCTTCAATGCCATACAACACTCCTTCCGTGGCCTCCAACTGCTCTTAAACACTAGTAAAACCAAATGCATGCTTTTCAACCGTTCGCTGCCTGCACCCGCACGCCTGACCAGCATCACCACCCTGGATGGTTCCAACCTTGAATATGTGGACATCTATAAGTACCTAGGTGTCTGGCTAGACTGTAAACTCTCCTTCCAGACTCACATCAAACATCTCCAATCGAAAATCAAATCAAGAGTCGGCTTTCTATTCTGCAACAAAGCCTCCTTCACTCACGCCGCCAAACTTACCCTAGTAAAACTGACTATCCTACCGATCCTCGACTTCGGCGATGTCATCTACAAAATTGCCTCCAACACTCTACTCAGCAAACTGGATGCAGCTTATCACTGTGCCATCCGTTTTGTCACGAAAGCACCTTATACCACCCACCACTGCGACTTGTACGCCCTAGTCGGCTGGCCCTCGCTACATATTCGTCGCCAGACCCACTGGCTCCAGGTCATCTACAAGTCCATGCTAGGTAAAGCTCCGCCTTAACTCAGTTCACTGGTCACGATGGCAACACCCATCGGTAGCACGCGCTCCAGCAGGTGTATCTCACTGATCATCCCTAAAGCCAACACCTCATTTGTCCGCCTTTCGTTCCAGTTCTCTGCTGCCTGTGACCGGAAAGAATTGCAAAAATTGCTGAAGTTGGAGACTTTTATCTCCCTCACCAACTTCAAACATCTGCTATCTGAGCAGCTAACCGATCGCTGCAGCTGTACGTAGTCTATCGGCAAATAGCCCACCCATTTTTACCTACCTCATCCCCATACTGTTTTTATTTATTTACTTTTCTGCTCTTTTGCACACCAATATCTCTACCTGTACATGACCATCTGATCATTTATTTGCCTACCTCATGCCTTTTGCACACAATGTATATAGACTCCACTTTTTTTCCTATTGTGTTATTGACTTGTTAACTGTTTACTCCATGTGTAACTCTGTTGTCTGCTCACACTGCTATGCTTTATCTTGGCCAGGTCGCAGTTGTAAATGAGAACTTGTTCTCAACTAGCCTACCTGGTTAAATAAAGGTGTTCTCAACTAGCCTACCTGGTTAAATAAAGGTGTTCTCAACTAGCCTACCTGGTTAAATAAAGGTGTTCTCAACTAGCCTACCTGGTTAAATAAAGGTGTTCTCAACTAGCCTACCTGGTTAAATAAAGGTGAAATAAAATAAAAAATAGTCCAATGATCTGAGTAAAAATCTAAACAAAAGAACTAATATATGTACACCTATTTTATAGTAGCTACAACATTTGCATTGGTATTTTTTCTACTCTAGAGCTGTGCTGCCAGAAAATCTAATTTATCCATAAGTAATACAATTGTATTTGAAATAGTCTTTCATAACTTTTCATGCTATTTGGTCATTTTGTTTTGATCCAATGCTTATTCAAACAGTGATACATAATCTGAATGTGATTGAAATGGTATTTAAATGTTATTGATAAGTCATGTCATTATGTTATATTTCACTTAAAATGTGATTTTAGATTTTATAGCACATCTGAAGCAACCCCCAAAAAATGAAATAAATAAATTGACTTGAGTATCTCAGTAAGGGAACTAAATACCCACGGTTTGTCTTGGGGAATCAACTACAGCCAAGTGGACAAATCATTTTCGCTTGTATTTTGAGAGGAACAACCAAAGTCATTCAATTCTAAATAAATCAGAAAATACAACAAAAACCACAATAATTTACAATAAAGATGGGCAGATACAAAAATGTTCTTAGATGGTATTTTATTGCATTTCCACTACGTGTTTCACAATTGAAAAGGGCTACAAATTAAAATATGTATTTATTTACCTTTATTTAACTAGGCAAGTCAGTTAAGAACAAATTCTTATTTTCAATGACAGCCTAGGAACAGCAGGTTAACTGCCTGTTCAAGGGCAGAATGACAGATTTGTACCTTGTCAGCACGGGGTTTTGAACTTGCAACCTTCCGGTTACTAGTCCAGCGCTCTAACCACTAGGCTACCCTAACAGGATTCCATGATGCATCTCCCATGAGAAACCCTGAGGTTTCTGTACTCTAACGGGCCTCATGTAAATCATCCTGCCTCTGAAGTGGGGCTGCTTGTACATCAGCCTGTGTCCCTCCATGACCTGGGTAGACTCGCAGTTGGCCATGCGGTAACGCTCCTGGAAGGACTCACAATCCTCCATCATCTCGTGCATCTGACCTCTGAAGTTCTCCTTCTCGTAGACTCTCATCCTGAAGGATCCTCTGTGCTGTTGTGCAAAATAAATCATGCTCATAATCACCACTCCTTTACATCTGTAATTCCAATTAAAGTGTGCCAGGTAGCCTAGCGCTTAAGAGCATTGGGCCAGTAAACCAGAAAGTCACTGGTTTTGCATCCTAGCACCGACTAGGTGAAAAATCTGCCAATGTGCACCTAGGTAAGGCACTTAAACCGAGTTGCTCTTAGAAAGTGTTGCTCTCTGCTAAAGTGTAGGGAAAATTAAGTTTGTCATGGCTGTTAAATCCCGTTTGGAACCTAGATGAATTAAGACTTGTGTATTATTAAGGTTTCATATTATTACCACATACCACATAGCGTTGATTTTAAATGTTCCGTCATATTCAACTGTATCTGTGTAGACATCAATAGCTCCTTACAGCATCTATTGTAACATGAATTAGAGGCGTTTGGAGATCGCGATTTCACAGAAGAAAATCACATTAGTTTATAAAACAACACAAGCAAGCCAAACCAATATACATAGGAAATTACAGTTACAGTATGTCAATTGTAAAGTTTTTTGACTTTAATGTATTTTTCGCTATATGTCGGACCCCAGTAAGACTAGCTGTTGTCGTTGGCATCGGCTAATGGGGAACCTAATAAATCACATCAAATCAAGCTGGTTTAAGCAGAAATACACAGATGATAAAATATCCCCAGAGATATTGAATTGAGTTATATGGATCACTGAGACTTTCTCCTACCTGAGGGATCATACGGCAGGAGAGGACCGAGTCACTCATTCCCATATGCATGTAGTCTGAGTACTCTTCCCTCCTCAGGAAGAACTGGTTTCCCATGAAGTTAGGGCGTTCGTACGCCATGAAGCAGCCGCTCTCCACCCTGCAGGACTGGCAGCGAGACATGTAGGAGGACATGTCAGGCCAGTCCTGGTTGGTCTCATAAGAGCGGCCCTGGAAGTTCCTGTCCTCGTAGAAATGATCTAAAAGAGACCACACATCAAACGTTCAATTCACTTTTAAAAGTTGTTTGCTGAAGTTCGGAGAAGTTTTGTTACTAATACACAGGATTTGTGACACTAAGCTGTTGCTTTCATCATGCCCGAAAAGACTCAGTCACCCTGCTATATGTATTGATCTAATTAACCATCTTTGTTTATCTTCATCCCATTTCAAGCTGTCTGCTGTTCCTTTAGTTGAATCCCAGATGAATGACTGTGTTGCGTTAGGGGACTGACAGGTTGACCCACATTTGGCTGATCTGTACATACCATGCCCATGTTTGATGTTGTTTGTGGGTTTCTGTCCAACGACCTGGAGCTGTGAGGGGGCTTTTATATGGACAGCAATGGGGTTTTGTTATTCACATTTTCTGGAACCTGATGAATAAGCAGGTCTGCAATCGTCATAACATTTTTTTTGTACTATCGTGACTTACCATAAAGGAGTGTCCATGGCACTGAGGACCAGCTGAAGACACACGGAGGAAGCAGGAATGTAGAGAACAGAGACCATTTCTTACCGTTTAGGAGTAAACCTTTTAGGAGTCTACCTTTTATTAGTCTACAAAATGCTGTTTTTTATCATGATAATAATCAGCACATTTCAGGAAAGTGAGTTTAAACATTGAACTGCCAATAATATACTGAATCAATTGTTCTCTTTCTCAAGAGAAATACAAATGTCAGTCCCATTTCCCACAATAAGTCACCTAAATATGTGGGAACTGACATAATGCAAATGTCTTAATGAAAAATAGAAGTTTGTTTTACTCCAGTGTTTATGTTTGTGTTGTCATGTGAGTATTTGTAAACATTCAAACCTATCATTTCAATCTCATGGACAGTCAACCCTGGCATCCATAGCTCTGTGGTTACATTTCCCAAGCCCCAGCCCCATCCCCCATACAATGTCAATGTTTGTGGCTTTAATCAAGGGCTTCAAAATGCCAACAGTGGTTCAAAAAATTAAAGGTGCTCTATGCATAAACTGCTCCGCCATTTCCTGGTTGCTGAAATTCTAGTAGTTCGCTTAATTTCATTTTATGTGACTAAACAAGCAAGTATAGTTTAGAGAATCATTGTACCATCTAAACCGGGAAGCATAGAAATAGTGTACATAGAACAGATCTACCGCTTCTTAGACTTGCTTTCAATTTGAATGACAGATCTACAGTATAACTAAGAGACAGTCCATGAGATCGGCATGATCGTTTTCAACATGTTGAAGCTATACATTGTTTGTTTAGAAATACTCAACGGACTAATACAGGCCTAGATTCAGAGTTAATACACTCCTCAAAAAAATATAGGGAACACTAAAATAACACATCCTAGATCTGAATGAATGAAATATTCTTATTCAATACTTTTTTTCTTTACATAGTTGAATGTGCTGACAACAAAATCACACAAAAATGATCAATGGAAATCAAATTTAGCAACACATGGCGGTCTGGATTTGGAGTCACACTCAACCCAGGGCCAACCGCACCAGCACATGGTCTCACAAGGGGTCTGAGGATCTCATCTCGGTACCTAATGGCAGTCAGGCTACCTCTGGCGAGCACATGGAGCGCTGTGCGCCCCCCCCCCCCCCCCCCCCCCCCCCCCCCCCCCCAAAAATGCCAACCCACACCATGACTGACCCACCGCCAAACCGGTCATGCTGGAGGATGTTGCAGGCAGCAGAACGTTCTCCATGGCATCTCCAGACTCTGTAACGTCTGTCACATGTGCTCAGTGTGAACCTGCCTTCATCTGTGAAGAGCACAGGGCGCCAGTGGCGAATTTGCCAATCTTGGTGTTCTCTGGCAAATGCCAAACGTCCTGCACGGTGTTGGGCTGTAAGCACAACCCCCACCTGTGGACGTCGGGCCCTCATACCACCCTCATGGAGTCTGTTTCTGACCGTTTGAGCAGACACATGCACATTTGTGGCCTGCTGGAGGTCATTTTGCAGGTCTCTGGCAGTGCTCCTCCTACTCCTCCTTGCACAAAGGCGGAGGTAGCGGTCCTGCTGCTGATGTGTACTGGCCTGTCTCCTGGTAGCGCCTCCATGCTCTGGACACTACGCTGACAGACACAGCAACCCTTCTTGCCACAGCTCGCATTGATGTGCCATCCTGGATGAGCTGCACTACCTGAGCCACATGTGTGGGTTGTAGACTCAGTCTCATGCTACCACTAGAGTGAAAGCACCGCCAGCATTCAAAAGCGACCAAAACATCAGCCAGGAAGCATAGGAACTGAGAAGTGGTCTGTGGTCACCACCTGCAGAACCACTCCTTTATTGGGGGTGTCTTGCTAATTGCCTATAATTTCCACCTGTTGTCTATTCCATTTGCACAACAGCATGTGAAATGTATTTTCATTCAGTGTTGCTTCCTAAGTGGAGAGTCTGAATTCACAGAATTGTGATTGACTTGGAGTTACATTGTGTTGTTTAAGTGTTCCCTTTTGAGCAGTGTATATCTAAATCACATTTTTCACATCGTTTTGTTATAGAACGGAGTCACAAATACCCTATATAATCATCCAGGAACTCTCTACTCTGCACAGAGCTCACAGAGGAGTTCCTTTGTCATTCTTGAAATATGTCAATACTATTTCACAATCCGAGTGAGACATTCATTGAAAGATTGAAGAAACTAAGTCATAGTGGTCACACTTGCAACCTGAGAAAATATCCTTGCTTTGGTTTGGAGTTCATGCTGTGTCATCAATAATTTCAGGCAGTTTTGTTAACAATCCATTGGCATGCTCATTCCTCTGTATCTACTGTAAATTAAGAGCACAGTGAAAGTCACAAAAGGAACACATCAATTACTACTAAATGATGACTCGATAACTAATATTGGGATGAAAGTTCAGTCGTTAGAGTTGTAGCGACTTCATGCCGCGCCACTGACAAGGAAGGACACCTCCTCCCAATCTACAGTCGACACCAAGATGGAGAAGGACAAACAACCTTCAAATAAGGAGACACCGCTTCATGGGGGAGGAAGATCACCATTCTTCTTCCATGGCTTCACCTTATCCAGGAAGACACCCAGTTGAGAGGGAACCATTCTTCCTCATCTTCCTCCTTTTCAAGATCAGATTACTGACAACCGTCAAATGGCCACCATTTAATAACAAAGGAACTAGCCCTGGAAAATTATAAAATACTGTGAAGTACATTATTCATGTCCTTCAGAAACTGTCCCGGTCCCCACAGGGGACTCCCTCCTGGATGACCTCTGTAGCACACATAGAACTTTGGGCTAAAGCATTGCTGCCTATCTTCCGTTTCACTCGTCCTTTGATATCGCCTTGAGATTGATTTTGTCTCGATCTCAGTGGACGAAAATCAAATATCAACCATAGATTATTGAACAGGGACAGTTTTCCTTTGTGAATGAAAGGAGCCATTCGGACCTCGACCTGAGATTACAACAGAATTTTCAAGTAAATTCAATATTGTCTTCTCATTCCGAAGATCCCTGATTGGTTTGAGCGTGTGAAATATGTGTGTACCTCTGTATTAGTTAGGCTATCTTTCTCCTAGTGATTCTTGCCTTGTTCCGTCCTAGAATTATTTGAATAACTGCTTGCCTGATGCCTTTGGGCCATCTGATTCCCTTTTCCCCTTGAGATGCTGTGTCTGTTATATATATATATATATATATATATTAACCTTTATTTAACTAGGCAAGTCAATTAAGAACAAATTCTTATTTTCAATGACGGCCTAGGAGCAGTGGGTTAACTGCCTTGGAGCAGTGGGTTAAAATCAGATTTTTACCTTGTCAGCACATGGGTTCAATCTTGCAACTTTCAGTTACTAGCCCAACACTCTAACCATTCGGCTACCTGCCAAATCCTTCATTGATTATTCAACAATGAGACTAGACAGTTGTACAACTTCAGACGATGAGACCAGACAGTTGTACAACTTCAAAAAACGATTATAGATCACACAATACTAGACGCCAATAGAAAACAAAAGAGGTTCCTTGATAGCAGACTGATTGAAAGCAATCCATATAACGCATTTAGGGGACAGGTTGGGAGACTTGGCTTTTATAACTTTCACATCACAGTTCTGGCAATTCTTTGATACAGAGCCATTACATTAGGACAAAGGGAAATCAAACTTGAACAAACCATTTTGATTATATGCAAATCAGACAAATTTAGGTAACAAAGGCGTTTCCCTTGTCGGCACATTCTGGATTTGGATATAAACCTTGGCAGTGCTGCTGGTCAGTGGGAGGTGAACAATAACAATACAAACATTTGGATATAAACCTCGGCAGTGCTGCTGGTCAGTGGGAGGTGAACAATAACAATACAAACATTTGGATATAAACCTCGGCAGTGCTGCTGGTCAGTGGGAGGTGAACAATAACAATACAAACATTTGGATATAAACCTCGGCAGTGCTGCTGGTCAGTGGGAGGTGAACAATAACAATACAAACATTTGGATATAAACCTCGGCAGTGCTGCTGGTCAGTGGGAGGTGAACAATAACAATAAAACAAATGGGAAAGCTAAGAAGAGCCTTTGGATTATAGAATACACTAAAAACTTAACAAAAAAGTTAACATTAGATTTTTGTAACTTCTGTAACTTCAAGCAGCATTGTATGTATTGCAGTATTGCAGCTTCGCCAGAAGAGCAATTGTGACAGCCCCAGATTGGAAGACATACTGTATGAAACGTATGGCTTGTATCTTACCAGGCTTTTCTCTCTCTCTCTTCATATTCTTTGAGGATAAGAATTTCCAATGTCATAGTTATGAGGGCAACAGCGACTGCCCAGACCTGCACTCCTACTTCAGCCGCTGTAACTCCATCAGGGTGGAGAGCGGCTGCTGGGTGCTGTACGAGCGCCCCAACTACAGAGGCTACCAGTACGTGCTGACCCCTGGAGAGTACCCTGACCACCAGCAGTGGATTGGCTTCAATGACAACATCAGATCCTGTCGCTCTATTAAAAGTGTAAGCGTTCCTACCAAACGTAGGCTACAAACTGTAAGCCTACTAACTTTATCGATAAGTTTGAAGATGGCACTGATGGATCGGATGTGTGTCAGTAGATAGATACTGACGACTTGAGGCAAGAAGTTGATCATCTGTGCCGTTTCTTGATTTACTATATTTCCAGCATGTTTTGCTTTTTGACAGATCTTTCCCATATCTTAAAATGTTCTACATTTTATATCAGAGAGACATCATAAACTTGTAATTTATATTACACTTGTATATTTAGGTTTTGGCAATTAGGATGTTAAAAAAAGTGTCTGACCAGATTTGGATGCAGGGCAGTGAATGGAATGCCCCAGGGTGCACCAACCAGGCAATGATCAGTCAAAAGCACACAGACAATAAGGATAGATAAAAGGCTCATGTTTTGGCAGCAGTTTCTCTCACGTCCAGGTCCATGCTGTCATGCGGGTGAAAGAGGACCCAAAAGCGACTTGGCGAAAACAGAGTCTTTAATCCAGTAAAGTAAATACAAACAAAAAACACAACTTTCACTCGAAATGACGAGGACAAACTGGAGACTCGATCTTGAACAGCAGGTGAACAGCAGGTTGCCTCGGGAAGGCACTTGAACCAGACAGACTCAGACACCTGCTCACCACGCAGCATCTGAGGAAAACACGACACGACAGGGCGATACACAAACACAGCACGGTGAATTCTAGACAAGGAACCGACAGGACAGGAACGGAACACAAAGGAAGAAATAGGGACTCTAATCAGGGGAAAGGATCGGGAACAGGTGTGGGAAGACTAAATGATTGATTAGGGGAATAGGAACAGCTGGGAGCAGGAACGGAACGATAGAGAGAAGAGAGAGCGAGAGAGTGAGAGAGGGAGGGGGAGAGAGAGGGATAGAAAGAGGGAAAGAACCTAATAAGACCAGCAGAGGGAAACGAATAGAATGGGAAGCACAGGGACAAGACAAGATAATAAATGACAAAACATGACAGTACCCCCCACTCACCGAGCGCCTCCTGGCGCACTCGAGGAGGAATCCTGGCGGCAACGGAGGAAATCATCAATGAGTGAACGGTCCAGCACGTCCCGAGACGGAACCCAACTCCTCTCCTCAGGACCGTAACCCTCCCAATCCACTAAGTATTGGTGACCCCGTCCCCGAGAACGCATGTCCATGATCTTATGTACCTTGTAAATAGGTGCGCTCTCGACAAGGACGGGAGGGGGGAGGGAAGACGAACGGGGGTGCGAAGAAAGGGCTTGACACAGGAGACATGGAAGACAGGATGGACGCGACGAAGATGTCGCGGAAGAAGCAGTCGCACAGCGACAGGATTGACGACCTGGGAGACACGGAACGGACCAATGAACCGCGGAGTCAACTTACGAGAAGCTGTCGTAAGAGGAAGGTTGCGAGTGGAAAGCCACACTCTCTGGCCGCAACAATACCTTGGACTCTTAATCCTGCGTTTATTGGCGGCTCTCACAGTCTGTGCCCTGTAACGGCAAAGTGCAGACCTCACCCTCCTCCAGGTGCGCTCACAACGTTGGACAAACGCTTGAGCGGAGGGAACGCTGGACTCGGCAAGCTGGGATGAGAACAGAGGAGGCTGGTAACCCAGACTACTCTGAAACGGAGATAACCCGGTAGCAGACGAAGGAAGCGAATTGTGAGCGTATTCTGCCCAGGGGAGCTGTTCTGCCCAAGACGCAGGGTTTCTGAAAGAAAGGCTGCGTAGTATGCGACCAATCGTCTGATTGGCCCTCTCTGCTTGACCGTTAGACTGGGGATGAAACCCGGAAGAGAGACTGACGGACGCACCAATCAAACGACAGAACTCCCTCCAAAACTGTGACGTGAATTGCGGGCCTCTGTCTGAAACGGCGTCTAACGGGAGGCCATGAATTCTGAATACATTCTCGATAATGATTTGTGCCGTCTCCTTAGCGGAAGGAAGTTTAGCGAGGGGAATGAAATGTGCCGCCTTAGAGAACCTATCGACAACCGTAAGAATCACAGTCTTCCCCGCAGACAAAGGCAGACCGGTAATGAAGTCTAGGGCGATGTGAGACCATGGTCGAGAAGGAATGGGGAGCGGTCTGAGACGACCGGCAGGAGGAGAGTTACCCGACTTAGTCTGCGCGCAGTCCGAACAAGCAGCCACGAAACGGCGCGTGTCACGCTCCTGAGTCGGCCACCAAAAGCGCTGGCGAATAGACGCAAGAGTGCCTCGAACACCGGGATGACCAGCTAACTTGGCAGAGTGAGCCCACTGAAGAACAGCCAGACGAGTGGAAACAGGAACGAAAAGGAGGTTACTAGGACAAGCGCGCGGCGACGCAGTGTGCGTGAGTGCTTGCTTAACCTGTCTTTCAATTCCCCAGACTGTTAACCCGACAACACGCCCATAAGGAAGAATCCCCTCGGGATCAGTAGAAGCCACAGAAGAACTAAACAGACGGGATAAGGCATCCGGCTTGGTGTTCTTGCTACCCGGACGGTAAGAAATCACAAACTCGAAACGAGCGAAAAACAACGCCCAACGAGCTTGACGGGCATTAAGTCGTTTGGCAGAACGGATGTACTCAAGGTTCTTATGGTCTGTCCAAACGACAAAAGGAACGGTCGCCCCCTCCAACCACTGTCGCCATTCGCCTAGGGCTAAGCGGATGGCGAGCAGTTCACGGTTACCCACATCATAGTTGCGCTCAGATGGCGACAGGCGATGAGAAAAATAAGCGCAAGGATGAACCTTATCGTCAGACTGGAAGCGCTGGGATAGAATGGCTCCCACGCCTACCTCTGAAGCGTCAACCTCGACAATGAATTGTCTAGTGACGTCAGGAGTAACGAGGATAGGAGCGGACGTAAAACGTTCTTTTAGAAGATCAAAAGCTCCCTGGGCGGAACCGGACCACTTAAAACACGTCTTGACAGAAGTAAGAGCTGTGAGAGGGGCAGCAACTTGACCGAAATTACGAATGAAACGCCGATAGAAATTAGCGAAACCTAAAAAGCGCTGCAACTCGACACGTGACCTTGGAACGGGCCAATCACTGACAGCTTGGACCTTAGCGGAATCCATCTGAATGCCTTCAGCGGAAATAACGGAACCGAGAAAAGTAACGGAGGAGACATGAAAAGAGCACTTCTCAGACTTTACGTAGAGACAATTCTCTAAAAGGCGCTGTAGAACACGTCGAACGTGCTGAACATGAATCTCGAGTGACGGAGAAAAAATCAGGATATCGTCAAGATAGACAAAAACAAAGATGTTCAGCATGTCTCTCAGAACATCATTAACTAATGCCTGAAAAACAGCTGGCGCATTGGCGAGACCAAACGGCAGAACCCGGTACTCAAAATGCCCTAACGGAGTGTTAAACGCCGTTTTCCACTCGTCCCCCTCTCTGATGCGCACGAGATGGTAAGCGTTACGAAGGTCCAACTTAGTAAAGCACCTGGCTCCCTGCAGAATCTCGAAGGCTGATGACATAAGGGGAAGCGGATAACGATTCTTAACCGTTATGTCATTCAGCCCTCGATAATCCACGCAGGGGCGCAGAGTACCGTCCTTCTTCTTAACAAAAAGAACCCCGCCCCGGCCGGAGAGGAAGAAGGCACTATAGTACCGGCGTCAAGAGACACAGACAAATAATCCTCGAGAGCCTTACGTTCGGGAGCCGACAGAGAGTATAGTCTACCCCGAGGAGGAGTGGTCCCCGGAAGGAGATCAATACTACAATCATACGACCGGTGAGGAGGAAGGGAGTTGGCTCGGGACCGACTGAAGACCGTGCGCAGATCATGATATTCCTCCGGCACTCCTGTCAAATCGCCAGGTTCCTCCTGAGAAGTAGGGACAGAAGAAACGGGAG
Source organism: Oncorhynchus gorbuscha (assembly GCF_021184085.1). Lineage (NCBI taxonomy): Eukaryota > Metazoa > Chordata > Actinopteri > Salmoniformes > Salmonidae > Oncorhynchus > Oncorhynchus gorbuscha. The sequence goes on along the minus strand of NC_060173.1, from coordinate 104,484,617 downwards.
GGATGGCAGACATTAAACACTTCACATGACAAGAAACGTTCCAGGATAGGATAGAATTACTAGACCAATTAATAGAAGGATTATGACATACTAGCCAGGGATGACCCAAAACAACAGGTGTAAACGGTGAACGAAAAATCAAAAAAGAAATAGTCTCACTGTGGTTACCAGATACTGTGAGGGTTAAAGGTAGTGTCTCAAATCTGATACTGGGAAGATGACTACCATCTAAGGCGAACATGGGCGTAGGCTTCTCTAACTCTCTGAAAGGAATGTCATGTTTCCGAACCCATGCTTCGTCCATGAAACAACCCTCAGCCCCAGAGTCTATCAAGGCACTACATGTAGCACCCGAACCGGTCCAGCGTAGATGGACCGACAAAGTAGTACAGGATTTTGATGGAGAGACTTGAGTAGTTGCGCTCACCTGTAGCCCTCCGCTTACAGATGAGCTCTGGCTTTTACTGGACATGAATTAACAAAATGTCCAGCAACTCCGCAATAGAGGCACAGGCGGTTGGTGATCCTCCGTTCCCTCTCCTTAGTCGAGATGCGAATCCCTCCCAGCTGCATGGGCTCAGACTCTGAGCCAGAGGAGGAGATGGTTGCGATGCGGAGCAGGGAAACACCGTTGATGCGAGCTCTCTTCCACGAGCCCGGTGACGAAGATCTACCCGTCGTTCTATGCGGATGGCGAGAGCAATCAAAGAGTCCACATCTGAAGGAACCTCCCGGGAGAGAATCTCATCCTTAACCACTGCGTGGAGTCCCTCCAGAAAACGAGCGAGCAGCGCCGGCTCGTTCCACTCACTAGAGGCAGCAAGAGTGCGAAACTCAATAGAATAATCCGTTATGGACCGTTCACCTTGGCATAAGGAAGCCAGGGCCCTAGAAGCCTCCCTACCAAAAACTGAACGGTCAAAAACCCGAATCATCTCCTCTTTAAAGTTCTGGAACTTGTTAGAGCAATCAGCCCTTGCCTCCCAGATAGCTGTGCCCCATTCTCGAGCCCGGCCAGTAAGGAGTGAAATGACGTAAGCAACCCGAGCTCTCTCTCTAGAGTATGTGTTGGGTTGGAGAGAGAACACAATCTCACACTGCGTGAGAAAGGAGCGGCACTCAGTGGGCTGCCCGGAGTAGCAAGGTGGGTTATTAACCCTAGGTTCTGGAGGCTCGGCAGGCCAGGAAGTAACAGGTGGCACGAGACGTAGACTCTGGAACTGTCCAGAGAGGTCGGAAACCTGAGCGGCCAGGTTCTCCACGGCATGGCGAGCAGCAGACAATTCCTGCTCGTGTCTGCCGAGCATGGCTCCTTGGATCTCGACGGCAGTGTAACGAGCGTCTGAAGTCGCTGGGTCCATTCCTTGGTCGGTTCCTTCTGTCATGCGGGTGAAAGAGGACCCAAAAGCGACTTGGCGAAAACAGAGTCTTTAATCCAGTAAAGTAAATACAAACAAAAAACACAACTTTCACTCGAAATGACGAGGACAAACTGGAGACTCGATCTTGAACAGCAGGTGAACAGCAGGTTGCCTCGGGAAGGCACTTGAACCAGACAGACTCAGACACCTGCTCACCACGCAGCATCTGAGGAAAACACGACACGACAGGGCGATACACAAACACAGCACGGTGAATTCTAGACAAGGAACCGACAGGACAGGAACGGAACACAAAGGAAGAAATAGGGACTCTAATCAGGGGAAAGGATCGGGAACAGGTGTGGGAAGACTAAATGATTGATTAGGGGAATAGGAACAGCTGGGAGCAGGAACGGAACGATAGAGAGAAGAGAGAGCGAGAGAGTGAGAGAGGGAGGGGGAGAGAGAGGGATAGAAAGAGGGAAAGAACCTAATAAGACCAGCAGAGGGAAACGAATAGAATGGGAAGCACAGGGACAAGACAAGATAATAAATGACAAAACATGACACATGCACATCAATTGTTGAAGGAAACCAGGACAACAGCCAAGAAACCCATTTAAAGAGGCATTCCAAAGGCCTAATATTGTTAAGAACATACAGAGTGATGGCAATTTAAATAATTCAAGTGATTACTTTTATATTAATAATTAGGGATACTGGCATTTATGTATTTTTGGTTGAATTTATTTTGCAGGTCTATGGAAATTCCTACAAGATCAGGTTCTATGACAGGCCAGATTTAGCTGGCCAGATGGAAGAGTGGAGCGAAAACTGCCCATCGGTCCACGAAGCCTTCAAGTTTTGTGAATTGCACTCTGCTGTAGTGATGGATGGTGCCTGGGTCTTCTATGAGCTGCCCAACTACAGGGGTCAGCAGTACTTCCTGGAGCACGGAGAGTACCGTAACTTCACAGACTGGGGCGCCACCTCCCCTGTCGTGGGCTCCCTCCGCAGGATCACAGAGTTCTGGAACCTTAAGACCCCTAGTGTTTTAGTTCTAGAGCCCAAAATAAAGGAAACACCAACATAAAGTGTCTTAATAGGGTGTTGGGCCACCATGAACAAGAAAAGATTTAATGCACCTTGGAATATATTCTACAAGTGTCTGCAACTCTGTTGGAGGAATGCAACACCATTTTTCCACAAGAAATTCTATAATTTGGTGTTTTGTTAATGGTAGTGAAAACCGCTGTCTCAGGCGCAGCTCTAGAATAAGTGTTAATATGGGTTGAGATCTGGTGACTGAGATGGCCATGGCATATTGTTCACATCATTTTCATGCTCATCAAACCATTCAGTGACCAATCGTGCCCTGTGGATGGAGGCATTGTCATCCTATAGGGCCATAGCCATGGTAGCCAAGATACTTGCAAAAATAATGGCATGACCAGCATTTTTATACAGTTGAAATGGGAAGTTTACAGACACTTAGGTTGGAAACTCGTTTTTCAACCACTCCACAAATTTCTTGTTAACAAACTATAGTTTTGGCAAGTCGGTTAGGACATCTACTTTGTGCATGACACAAGTAATTTTTCCAACAATTGTTCACAGACAGATTTTTTCACTTATAATTCACTCTCACAATTCCAGTGGGTCAGAAGTTTACATACACTAAGTTGACTGTGCCTTTAAACAGCTTGGAAAATTCCAGAAAATTGTGTCATGGCTTTAGAAGCTTGTGATAGGGTAATTGACATCATTTGAGTCAATTGGAGGTGTACCTATGGATGTATTTCAAGGCCAACCTTCAAACTCAGTGCCTCGTTGCTTGACAACATGGGAAAATAAAAAGAAATCAGACCTCAGAAAATAAATTGTAGACCTCCACAAGTCTGGTTCATCCTTGGGAACAATTTTCAAATGCCTGAAGGTACCACGTTCATCTGTACAAACAATAATACGCAAGTATAAACACCATGGGACCACGCAGCCGTCATACCGCTCAGGAAGGAGACGCGTTCTGTCTCTTAGAGATGAACGTACTTTGGTGCGAAAAGTGCAAATTAATCCCAGAACAACAGCAAAGGACCTTGTGAAGATCCTGGAGGAAACAGGTACAAAAGTATCTAAATCCACAGTAAAACGAGTCCTGTATCGACATATCCTGAATGGCCACTCACCACTGCTTCAAAACCGCCATAAAAAAGCCAGACTACGGTTTGCAACTGCACATGGGTACAAAGATCATACTTTCTGGAGAAATGTCCTCTGGTCTGATGAAACAAAAATATAACTTTTTGGCCATAATGACCATCGTAATGTTTGGAGGAAAAAAGGGGTGGCTTGCAAGCCTAAGAACACCATCAGGAACACACCTACATGAAAGCACCTGCTTTCAATATACTTTTTTCCCCTCATTTATTCAAGTGTTTCCATTATGTATCTGAACAAACACACACCACATCTAATATTCAAGTCAAGAAACACGGAATTTATAATACAATGTCATTTATGATGGATGTATACATAAGTTCCTGTGACAGTTGGCATGTTAAATGCGATGAACTACAGTAAATATTACTGCTTTATCCAGGATCATATTCCAATGTTCTGACTGTGAAACAAGTTCACTTTGATCTAACTCCTGGATCGTCATTAAGCTGTGTTGATCCTGGATCGTCATTAAGCTGTGTTGATCCTGGATTGTCATTAAGCTGTGTTGATCCTGGATTGTCATTAAGCTGTGTTGATCCTGGATCGTCATTAAGCTGTGTTGATCCTGGATCGTCATTAAGCTGTGTTGATCCTGGATCGTCATTAAGCTGTGTTGATCCTGGATCGTCATTAAGCTGTGTTGATCCTGGATTGTCATTAAGCTGTGTTGATCCTGGATTGTCATTAAGCTGTGTTGATCCTGGATCGTCATTAAGCTGTGTTGATCCTGGATCGTCATTAAGCTGTGTTGATCCTGGATTGTCATTAAGCTGTGTTGATCCTGGATTGTCATTAAGCTGTGTTGATCCTGGATCGTCATTAAGCTGTGTTGATCCTGGATCGTCATTAAGCTGTGTTGATCCTGGATCTGTCTATAACAATTTTGTAAATCAGTGCAAATAAAATGAATAACTTATTAACCAATAGCTAAAGCTAGCGACAATCAGAATCATAGAACTGGATCGCCTTACTAAAGTTGTTAGAAATCTGTCTTGGCATTGTGCTGGTGGGCTTTTCTGTAAGTTAAATACTTTAAGCACAGTTGCTTTGGTTTGACTGGCCTAACTGTAAAGTTTTCTTAAAATGTTACATTTTTTCACGTTTTAATAGTAATTTCAATGTAAATGTAAAGGATTATATAAATTAGGGGATACTGTCAGGGTTTTCTTCTGGATCAAAATGGGGCTTAGGTGGTGGGTGCGGCGGGGTGTGGCAGTGGGCTTGGCCATTAGCGTGGTCGCCAGCCGAACGGTTTAGAGGCCATCCTCTTGGCCGCAAAGATAACATTTAGCTATTTTAAAGTTCTTATGCTCTCGGAGTGACTCAAACATTCTAACAAAATCAATGGGGGCCCCATGCCATGGAAAAAAATACTCCTGAATGGATCATTTTGGGAATTATACATACAAGTTCTCAAAGATGATCATATTAAAAAATATAATGACCTATTATCTTTTCTATATACTGTATAACTGTTTTTTGTTGTTTAAGTGTACAATGAAGACCTTTTACCATTCATATTTTTTATATATACAGTATACTAACTTAGGCGACCCATCCAATACTTTTCTATGCAGAAAAATCCTGTACTTTAACAGAGAACTACCGTTTGTAACATTTAGTTTGTTGTGCATTAGATAAAGACAGCATTTTAAGAGCCTGTTAATAAATCCTGGACTAAATGCATCATGACATGGCTTTTCATGAGTTAAAACAGTGTTACTCATTAGATTTATACGATCCATGTTTATCTCCAGCTGGCCTTGATGGCCCTAGATTGATTTTGATCCCACATTAACTGAGGTTTGACACTTTCCACCTGCTATTGTGTGATTCAGTGCTTTTGAACAATGCGTAGAGCCTACATAAATATTTGAATATCTGATTGAAATATCTGATTAGTTTGGTGCTAATCATGTGCTTGGTGTTAGTGTCTCTAAGATGTATAAAAAGGATACCTGCATACCCTGAGCCTTAATGTTGTCACTGCGCCTGGTGTTCTGAACTCTGGAGGAATTAAGGTGAGATGTGTTCTGGTGAAGATTCCTGTAATGAATAAGTACCTGTTCCATAGTACTAATTCCATAGTTCCATACTTCTACATCCATAGTTCCATAGTTCTGGAATTCTGAATTCAGAAGAGTGACCGACTGCCTTTTCTCCTCCAACAGAAGACAGAAACTTTCAGGGGCGGTCGGATCCAAAGGAGACTCCGCTGACCTGGAGGGCGGCTGATGGGTCCTCTATGAGCGCTGCGACTACATGGGCTATCAGGGGGGTATGCAGACTGCCAGCACTGGATGGGCTTCAACGACTGTATAGGTTCCTGTCGGGTCATCAGAAAAGTACAGTATGTCATGTAGACGTGGGGACCAAAGACGATGTGGAATGATAAAGGCTCAGATATACACTGAACAAAAATATGAAGGCAACTTGCAACAATTTCAAAGATTTTACTGAGTTACAGTTCACGAAAGTTAACCAGTCAATTTAAATATATTAATTAGACCCTAATCTATGGATTTCACATTGCAGGGAATACAGATTTGCATCTGATGGTCACAGATACCTTAAAGAAAAAGTAGGGCGTGAATCAGAAAACCACCATTTGCCTCATGCAGCGCTACCATCTCCTTCGCATAGAGTTGATCAGGCTGTTGATTGCGGCCCGTGGAATGTTGTCCCACTCCTCTTCAATGGTGGGAACTGTAGCACGCTGCCGTACACTTCGATTCAGAGCATCCCAAACATGCTCAATGGGTGATTTGTCTGGCGAGTATGCAGGCCATGGGGCTGTGCATTATCATGGTGAAACATGAGGTGACGGCAGCCAGATGAATGGCACTTACAATGGGCCTCAGGATTTCATCACTGTATCTCTGTGTGTTCAAATTGCCATCGATAAAATGCAATTGTGTTCGTTGTCTGTAGTTTATGCCTGCCCATACCATAATCCCACCGCCGCCATGGGGCACTCTGTTCGCGATGTTGACATCAACAAACCGCTCACCCACACGACGCCATACACGTCTGTGGTTGTGAGGCCGGTTGGACATACTGCAAAATTCTCTAAAACAATGTTGACGGCTTACAGAAGAAATAGTTCAACTGTTTGTATTCTGCAATATTGGTTTGCGGTTTCAGTTTTGCGTGAATGCTGCCAGCTATCCATGGTTTCTGGTTAAGATAGGTTTTAATAGTCACAATGTTATTCTCGGATGCTTCCCGGAACATATCCCAGTCCGCATGATCAAAACAATCTTGAAGCGTGGATTCCGATTGGTCAGACCAGCGTTGAATAGTCCTTAGAACGGGTAAATCCTTTTTGAGTTTCTGCCTATAGGAAGAGAGGCGCTAGATGGAGTCATTATCAGATTTGCTGAAGGGAGGGCGGGGGAGGGCCTTGTAGGCATCCCGGAAGTTGGAGTTGCAGTGGTTGAGTGATTTAGCAGCGCGAGTACTGTAGTCAATATGTTGATAGAACTTCAGTAACGTTTTCCTCAAATTTGTTTTGTTAAAACCCCTAGCAACAATAAATGCGGTCTCAGGATATGTGGTTTCCAGTTTGCATAAAGTCCAGTGAAGTTCTTTGAGGGCCGTCATGGTATCGACTTGAGGGGGAAAATACACGGCTGTGACAATAACTGAAGAGAATTATCTTGGGAGTTCATACAGTCAGCATGAAGACATCAAAACAATGAAATAACACATATGGAATCATGTAGTAACCAAAAAAAGTGTTAAACAAATCAATACAAATTGATATTCTTCAAAGTAGCCACCCTTTGCCTTGATGATAGCTTTGCACACTCTTGGCATTCTCTTAACCAGCTTCACGAGGTAGTCACCTGCAATGCATTTCAATAAACATGTGTGCCTTGTTAAAAGATAATTTGTGGGGAATTTCTTTCCTTAAGGCGTTTGAGCCAGTAAGTTGTGTTGTAACAAGGTAGGGGTTGTATACAGAAAATAGCCCTATTTGGTAAAAGACCAAGTCCATATTATGGCGAGAAGAGCCCAAACCCTTGAACGAGTAGGTGTGTCCAAACTTTTGACTGGGATTGTATGTCTATTTGCTCTCCTCTTCTCACCTTTTCCTTGCGCTCGTGGACTTCAGTGCACAACACATTAGCTGTCTGTGACTAAGCAAAAAAAACCTTTCCAGCCCAAACCTTCCTGTCAGTACCGCTAACCGCAACACACAGCTTACACATTGTCACGTCATTGTCGACATAGCTACTAGAACTAACGTGGTAGTAAACACTCTACAAACATGCAGTACAGTGTACAGTCAGAAAGCAGTTTAGCAGTTACACCGAAAGTTTTCCTTGACCTGGAAGAGTTTCAGTGTTGGATAGCCATAGCCAGCTAGCTAACATATCATCCCTCTCTGTCGGGTGTTTGAGTAGGCTAAACTAGCCTAGTGAAAGAAAAAAAATACAACCAAATATCTCTTTCTCTCCCTCGATTCTTAATTTTGGAAGAAATTAATTTCTTCAAAACTGTTCAACTATTGTCCTTCTCTCCCTTTGATCAATTACTCACCACATTTTATGCCCTGCAGTGTTAGCTATTTGTAGCTTATGCTTTCAGTAGTGGATTCATTCTCTGATCTACTGATTAGGTGGACAACATGTCAGTCCATGCTTCAAAATCTCTGATAGGTTGGAGGACGTCCTCTGCATGTTGTCATAATTACTGTGTAAGTCAATGGAAGGGGGTGAGAAACATGAGCCTCCTAGGTGTTGTGTTGAAGTCAATGTCCGCAGAGGAGGACAGAAGCTAGTTGTCCTCCAGCTACACTGTCATGTTACCCTAAAGAGTTCCGTTGAGGCTACTGTAGATCTTCATTGCAAAACAGTGTGTTTTAATCAATTATTTGGCGACGTGAATATATTTAGTATAGTTTTATCTAAAAATGATAACTTTAATGTTTCACTATTTAGATTTTTATGAAATTCACTGAGGAGGATGGTCCTCCTGGTTCTTCCTCCGAGGAGGTTCTTCCTCTGAGGAGCCTCCACTGACTCCAACACACACTCACATACAATCATAATTTACGGTGCTGCTACTCTGGTTATCATATATACTGATTGCCTAGTCACCTTACCCTTAAACATATCTACCTCTATCCCTCCAATATCCCTTCCGAGTGGCGCAGTGGTTTAAGGCACTGCATCACAGTGCTAGATGAGACACTACAGACCTGGGTTTGACCCTGGCTGTATCACATCTGGCCGTCATCGGCAGTTCCATAGGGTGGGGCATAATTGGCCCAATCGTTCAGGTTTGGATGTCATTGTAAATAATATATTTTTTAACTGACTTGCCTACTTAAATAAAAAATACAAATAAATCCCTGCGCATTGTACATATGGTATTGGAACTGACCTTGGATATAGCTTACTTTCTCTTTTTCTTATGTTTTTGTTCTACCTTATGTTATTTTTTAGTGCTATTCATTTCTGCATTTTGGGGTTTGGAGCATGCAAGAAAGGCATTTCACTGTACTTGTGCACGTGACATTGAAACTTGAAACATCCATTTAGGTATCAAAGTTCTTTGCTGGAGAGAGTTTTGAATCCTGATCGAAATATGCAATTTGCATAGGTAGACATTATTATTAAGTCCAAGCAAATATGAAGTTGGGTATAAAATGGCCTAACTTGTCAGGCCTGCTCCCGCTCTCCCTCCCTGGCACTCGAGGGCACCAGGCTGCCCTGCATTACACATTCCTGCCACCATCATTACGCACACCTGCTTCCCTTGTCACGCGCATCAGCGATTCATTGCATTCACTTCTGCATTAATTGTTGTATGTCGTTATGTTACCCGGAGCTCACGCTGTTCCTGTCCTGTTCAATGTCTGTGCTATTGTAACCGATGTGAAATGGCTAGCTAGTCAGCAAGGGGAGGGTTATTGGCGTTTCAATCGGCGACGTCACTCACTCTGAGACCTTGAAGTAGTTGTTCCCCTTGCTCTGCAAGGTCCGTGGCTTTTGTGGAGCGATGGGTAATGATGCGTTGATAGTGGCTGTTGATTATGTGTGCAGAGGGTCCCTGGATCAAGCCCAGGTAGGGGTGAGGAGAGGGACGGAAGCTATACTGGCACATTGATGCTGTTGATCAACATCACTGGTTGCTTTGGAAAAGGAGGTCAAAAGGGGGGGGGGTGAGTGTAACCGATGTGAAATGGCTACTTAGTTAGCGGTGTGCGCGCTAATAGCGTTGATGACATCACTCGCTCTGAGACCTTTTGTGGTGTGATGGGTAACAATGCTTCAAGGGTGGCTGTTATCGATTTGTACAGAGGGTCTCTGGTTTGAGCCCAGGTAGGGCCGAGGAGAGTGACGGAAGCTAAACTGTTACACTATGTTAAAATGTTCTGCTTCTCATCTCCAGCGTTGGTTCTTCTATAAGACAGATATATAAAACATACCACGAAGTTGTACATTTTCAAAAATGTACTTTCTACTAGAAACACTTTACACATGTAAAAATGTATGAAGTGTCAAAATGTTAAAGGATTTATAAAGGGTTTATCTGTAGTTTTAAATAAGTGAATTATTAGCTTATAAATCTTTAATAAACAGTTATATTGAACATTGATTGAAGTTGTACATTGTGCGACTGTCATTTAGATTCTTGCCCAATGCTGAACCTATTCATGATCAGGTGTAAAGTCATTTAGTGTGATTAACTACAAGAACACTGATCAGAAATTATAATCCGTCTACTCTATATGAGTTAAGAGAACCCCAAAGTTAGCTAACCCCGACTCGTTCTAAATGTTGTAGATGGAGGGTGGGGCATGGGTGTTGGAATCTTGAGGTGTATTGAACTGTAAGGGCATTCCAAGACTAAGATTATAATCCTTCTACTCTATATGAGTAACTCCATGTTGGTAGACTCATTCTACAGTAAATGTGGTGTGCTGTACAGTAGCCAAGATGTTGGGTGGGGCATGATGGCTGTTGGAAATATCAGTTCCATTGCACATGTTAAAGCTTACAGGACGCTGAGGCTATTCAAATGACAATGATTCCCCTGGCATTTCATTTCAATGTCCCACATATAGAAATATGGTCCACGCCAGTAGCGATACTGCTGTACATGATAGGGGGGGTATAAACATTCAGTTATCAAAACAGTCAGAGATAAGCCCCAATCATGGACCGCATCGGAAAGGTAGGTCCTTTAACTGTCATTTTCCTTTTGACACCACCTCTATATTCTTACCTAACAGGGTTGCAAAACTCCAGAAACTTTTCCATGTTCCCTGGTTTTTCAGAAATCCTGGTTGGAGGATTCCCGGAATCAGGAAGGAATGAGCGGCTTGGGAATCCTCCAACTAGGAATCCTCCAACCAGGATTTCTGGATATCCTGGGAACTTTGTGAAAGTTTCAGAAAATATGCAACCATCTAATTTACCTTGCATACTCTCTCTCACCCACTAGCCTGGTCAAGCAGACTGACCACTGTGCTCACGTTTAAGTTTGTCTTGAAGTGAAACAAAAAGTGAGTTATCGCAAGATTAGTTTGGTTTCTCAAGGCTACTCACCCACTTCCCTTCTTCTCAATCCACAGATCATCTTCTATGAGGACAAACACTTCCAGGGTCACCACTTTGAATGCAGTAGCGATTGCCCTGAGCTGAGCTCCCACTTAAGCCACTGCAACTCCATCCGGGTGGAGAATGGGAACTGGGTGCTGTACGAGAGGCCCGACTACCTGGACTCTCAGTACATCCTGACCAGGAGGGAGTACCTTGATTACCAGAGCTGGATGGGCTACAATAACAACATCAGGTCCTGCCGCATCATCCGCAATCTAAGTCCCACCCAGGAGGCCAAGGGTTTGGCTTCAAGACTGGGGGCCATGCCGGGCAGCGTTGGTTTGGGTTAATGCCAATAGAGAATGTAATTCTATTTTTTTTTCTCTCCCTACCTCTCTCTCAACCCTCCTCTCTCAATCATACACATGCGCACACAGAGGTTGGCACACACAAACCTGCGTGTTACATGTGTCCTGTGCAGCCGAACGGCAGTCTTATGATAATATAATAATATAATAATAATATATGCCATTTAGCAGACGCTTTTATCCAAAGCGACTTACAGTCATGTGTGCATACATTCTACGTATGGGTGGTCCCGGGGATCGAACCCACTACCCTGGCGTTACAAGCGCCATGCTCTACCAACTGAGGAGACTGATAAATACACAGAAATAGTAGATAGTAGATAAGATCAATGTTGCAGCAGCTAATGGGGATCCATAATAAATACAAATACCCTCTCTGTTCCCTCTTTGTATTCTAAACCTCTGGCATGTTCAGGATCTGAATCTACAAGCGTCCTGACTTTGCCAGTCAGATGATGGAGTTCCACGAAGCCAAGCCTAACCTCCCCAAGCGCTGGCATCACCGCGAGGTGCACTGGGTGTTCTACGAGCACCCCAACTACTGCGGCCGCCAGCACCTGCTGGAAAGGGCAGAGTAACGCCGCTTCACCAAGTGGAACGCCATGCACCCTAAAGTGGGGTCCATCCACTTTAGAACTTTCAGAACACGTTCAGAACTTTTAGAGTTGCCTCACTACATGCCTGTTAATAATCATAACTTATTTCACATTTATTAATAAAAGTAAAACATTGTCTTCAAATGATAGATGAACCTCTGTCTTTCTTTTGGTATTCGTTTCGGTAGTCCATTGTTGTCATAGAAACAAAAAAAGTTGTCAAGATATGTAAATTTCAAAATAAAGAAATCATTCACTTATGATGCAAAATGCATAATTCTTCTAAATCAAGGGGTATATTTTATTAATTAAAATTACTTTAATGGGTTAGAAAGGAGTCAATTCAATTAACTTCAGTCATGCAAAGATTGGATGCTGAAACTATCATGACTTATTGCAGTCAGACTAACAATACTTATTGCAGACTATAAACTCCTTGCAGATAATCAAAACTTATTACAGACTAACAATACTTATTGCTCACTATCAAGACTTATCACAGGCCATCAAGACTTATTGCAGGCCAGCAAGATTTATTGCGTACTATCAATATTTGTTAGACTATCAACACTTATCGCAGACTATCAAGACTTATTGCAGAATCAGACTGGCAAAGCATTCCACTCTTCTCTTTGTTATTGATGTTCTACTCTCTCATTGAGCCAGCACCTACTGTACATTGACTCCCAGTCTGGTTATCAACGGGAAACTCTCTCTACTGGAATAGTTCACCATATACTTTAATACCCAAATTTCAGTGGAAAATAAATAAATAGACTCTACTTCTGGTCAATAAAGTTGTTTTCTGTCAATAACATGAAATGCTAAATACTTAAAAAAATGTGACTAAATCTTTCAGATAGAGATTGGGTGTAACTAGGGAAACTATGACATTTTGCAAAAACATATGTGGTAAAGGTATTAGGCCTATGTATTGTCTCTGTTTATAGGGCCCAGGTGGGAGGGTTGGAGATGCGTGTGTGTGATGCGTCAGGTCAGGGGGGCAGGCCTGTGTGTGTCCGCGGCGCATGATGTGGTATGCCAGGAGTCCAGCACCGTTACCATAGAAAGTGGTCAATAGGCAGCATGCAGTTAAACCATCTAACAAAGAGTTCGGACCACTGTGCTGATGACTCATGGGATTTGCCAATAAGGGCCCAGCGCATGCCAGTCCCGCTTGGTGCTGATACTAGCAGGGTTCTCTGAAACAACACAGGCCTTTTCAACAAAAAGGCCCTACGCCAGCACTTTTCCCCAGTGGGGTCACTGGCCTCCACCATACCCTTGTTAACCTAAACAGGTTTAGAAAGACAAACAGATTATACATGGGGGTGCAGTTACACTGAGTTACACGGACAGCGACCCCTGCTGTTTGGTGTTGTGTGTCACACCTGGGTCATATAGTGATAGCATAATGTCCTCCAACCAGATAGGGGAGCCAGCCGTGCTTGCTCGGGTCAACAACTGAGAGCAAATACGCTTGAATAACATTGCTAAATGGTTAGTGCAATGTAGAAACCTTGGGACATTCCTACCTTAAACCCCTACCCTTAACCATTACCATTTTAAATGTCAACTTCAATGGTGTAATGTCAGGACATCCCAAGGATCTCGGATAGCTGGGACCATTTTTAAATGTATTTTATCTTTATTTAACAAGGCAAGTCAGTTACAGTTTCTCAGTCGCTTTGGTGCATTTCTTAGATGAAAAGTGCAATTCTTGATACTACTTGTACAAATTCCAAATCTCGTCACTTGTGCACATAATTAAATCAATTTCTTATTCCTTTGAACAAATTGCAATTGATAATGTACAAGTGTCAGCTTTTTTCCACATTATCAATTGCTCATGTCATGTTGATCAAAATATAGTAGATGGTTCTGTGTTGAATAGTCTTACCCCTCAAAACATCTAGGCATTAGTTCCTTGCATAAGCCATTACATGCAAAATTGTTGAACTATTTGTCATAAACTGTCAAGCATAGTTTTACACATTTCTATTAGACCTTTTGTACAAAAATTTGAATTGATGAATTGTGCAGGTGAAATTGACCCTCACTCATGAATGTAAAGTGTTAGTTCAACCAACAATCAACCAGTTGTCTAAATTGCTCAAAGGTGCATCTCATGAAGAATCAATTGGCAAGCATATATAGACAGACCACAACACAGAGTTGCAATTTTCCAATAATGGATGGACCAGGAAACAAACAGGGTCAACAGCCAAGAGGAGGAAGAAGAGGAGCAAGGATGCGTGGTGGAAGGCAAAATAGAGGAAGAGGCAGAAGAGGACATAGGCGCATATCTGATGACATAAGGGCCACTATTGTAGACCATGTTGTCAATCATGGCCTTACAATGGCTGAGGCGGGTCGAAGGGTGCAGCCGAATATTGGGAGATCAACCGTGTCCTCAATAGTTCAAACGTTTCGAAGAGAGAACCGGTATGTCCACCAATGTACAGTGCACTGTTACTGTATATAAGCAGTATACTGTATACTTCCTACAATGCTTCATATTACAGTAGTTCACTTGTATTTCACAGCATACAGAAATGTACTCTATACAGATACATACTGCACCTTACATGCACCCACCTGTATGTTTTACAGTAAAATGTGTGTTCTCATGTGAAAGTGTGCGATGCATCACTGCATTTTTCCCCACATAGGACTGCAAGATTACTTCAAACCGGTGGCAGAGGACTCCTTTTCACACCTCAACAGGAGGAAGCTATTTGCACCATGGTCCGAGCAAACAATGCCATGAGACTCAGGGACATACAAAGGACCATTATAGAAGACAACGATGTCTTTGAAAACATCCATACGGTTAGCATCTCAACCATCGACAGGGTGCTGCATAGAAACCAGATGAGTATGAAACAGCTGTACCGCGTACCATTCCAAAGGAATGAGGACAGAGTTAAGGAGCTACGGTATCAGTATGTACAGGTAAAACATATATCTATGTAACTACTTTACAGCAACATTTTATAGTGATACATAGTACAGTAATCATAAACTGCACACATTTCCATTGCTGTGGAAGGAACATGCAATATATGTACATTTTATGTCACTCTTCCTTACCAAAACAAATTCAACTGTGTGTTCTGGGATATAACGTATAATGGAGTTTGAATCAAGTGAACCCTCTCACAACTTTGTATACGTGGATGAGGCTGGCTTCAACCTGACCAAATGCAGAAGGCGGGGTCAGAATATCTTCGGTAACAGAGCTACTGTGGATTTGCCAGGCCAATGGGGAGGAAATATCACCATGTGTGCTGCTATTTCGGAGCATGGTGTCCTAACCCATATCCCCCTTATAGGGCCATACAACACCCAGCATCTACTCAACTTTTTAGAGACTCTCTACAGGGCTCTCATCCCTGATGATGAGAGGGGTCTGTTTAGAGAGGATTTGCCAATGTATGTGGTCATTTGTGATAATGTGAGTTTCCATCGATCAACCATCTTAAGGCAATGGTTTGTGACCCACCCGAGGATGCTCATAGAATTCCTCCCACCTTATTCACCGTTCCTTAACCCAATTGAGGAGTTATTTTCAGCATGGAGGTGGAAGGTGTACGATCGTCAGCCACACACACAGATGACCCTGCTGGCTGCAATGGATGCAGCTTGTGAGGACATCACAGTAGACGCCTGCAGAGGATGGATAAGGCATTCCAAAATATTCTTTCCACCTTGCATTGGAAGGGAAAATATCCGATGTGATGTGGATGAGAATATGTGGGCCGACAGACAGGAACGTCTGGATGTGTAGAGACAGCACAACAGTGCTGCGGGCAAAGTTGTGCCTTAGGGGTGGTTTCCTGTGTTTTTCTAATTTAGTTTTTTTTTCCTTTGTGCCCCCTGGGTTGTCCAGTCTCTTTCAATCAATAACCCGCATACAGTGATATGTAAATAGTACTGTTGAAATTGATATATGCCATAGAAGTGCAGCCTTGTGCATTTTCAATACAGTAACTGTCATCCAAACTGTAGCCTAAGTTTACATCAGGTAATACTGTCAAAGTACACAGTTACATTGACAACATGCCTAAACATTTTGACAACCTTGTTCGTGAACAATGACTCAATGACTTATCATGCTGATGACACTGACATGATCATTGGCATGAATATTTACTTTTGAGAGATGTACTAAGGATTTTTAGTGACTGACTAGCTTTAGAAACATATCTATTGTATATTGCAGTTTGTACAAATTGTTCTGAGAAATGCACTTATTATTTTGCACATGTTAGGGATGATGTGAAAAATGCACCAAAGCGACTGAGAAACTGTAAGAACAAATTCTTATTTATAATGATGGCCTAGGAACAGTAGGTCAACTGCCTTGTTTAGGGGCAGAACAACAAAGTTGTAACTTGTCAGCTCAGGGATTTGAACTTGCAACCTTTCGGTTACTAGCCCAACGCTCTAACCACTAGGCTACCCTGCCACGCCCCATTGCCAAATACAGGGAATGTTTCAGGGTTTTCACTTTGGTAATGGATAAGAAGAACTTACAGGAAGATGTACACTCTTAGAAAACAGGCGCTCTCAAGAATAAAAAAAAGATCATAGGACAACCAACATGGGTCTACCTGGAACCAAAGAGGTTCTTCAAAGGGGTTATCCTATGAGAACCCTTTTGGAACCCTTTTTTCTAAGAGTGTACCAAGCCAAAGCCCTGTCACAAGGCCAACTCAGGGGTTAATTACCTGGTACCTGTGGGGTCTGCCACTGCATCTCATGCCAATAGAGAATCTCTCCATTGAAGACATCTGACACAACGTCCTAGCAGGCTGCCACCATAACATCACAGCTTGGGGATTTAATCTACAGAGTTTTGCTTCTAATACCCAGGCCCAGGGAATGACAATAGACAGAGAAGGACCAAACTACCAGGAGATAGAGTAGAGACGTGCACCCAGTGGCAACCCGTCATTCAGGCAATACAGTACAGACATGCATGCACGCAGCGGACACTCATTTAGAGCCCCAGCTGTTATAACTCAGCAACAAAAAAAAGTCCCTTTTTCAGGACCCTGTCTTTCAAAGATAATTCGTAAAAATCCAAATAACTTCACAGATCTTCATTCAGCTCCAACAGTGCAGTAGTATCTAACTAAATGCTTGTGTTCCTAGCTCCAACAGTGCAGTAGTATCTAACTAAATGCTTGTGTTCCTAGCTCCAACAGTGCAGTATTATCTAACTAAATGCTTGTGTTCCTAGCTCCAACAGTGCAGTATTATCTAACTAAATGCTTGTGTTCCTAGCTCCAACAGTGCAGTAGTATCTAACTAAATGCTTGTGTTCCTAGCTCCAACAGTGCAGTAGTATCTAACTAAATGCTTGTGTTCCTAGCTCCAACAGTGCAGTAGTATCTAACTAAATGCTTGTGTTCCTAGCTCCAACAGTGCAGTATTATCTAACTAAATGCTTGTGTTCCTAGCTCCAACAGTGCAGTAGTATCTAACTAAATGCTTGTGTTCCTAGCTCCAACAGTGCAGTAGTATCTAATTAAATGCTTGTGTTCCTAGCTCCAACAGTGCAGTAGTATCTAACTAAATGCTTGTGTTCCTAGCTCCAACAGTGCAGTAGTATCTAACTAAATGCTTGTGTTCCTAGCTCCAACAGTGCAGTAGTATCTAACTAAATGCTTGTGTTCCTAGCTCCAACAGTGCAGTAGTATCTAACTAAATGCTTTTGTTCCTAGCTCCAACAGTACAGTAGTATCTAACTAAATGCTTGTGTTCCTAGCTCCAACAGTGCAGTAGTATCTAACTAAATGCTTGTGTTCCTAGCTCCAACAGTGCAGTAGTATCTAACTAAATGCTTGTGTTCCTAGCTCCAACAGTGCAGTATTATCTAACTAAATGCTTGTGTTCCTAGCTCCAACAGTGCAGTAGTATCTAACTAAATGCTTGTGTTCCTAGCTCCAACAGTGCAGTAGTATCTAATTAAATGCTTGTGTTCCTAGCTCCAACAGTGCAGTAGTATCTAACTAAATGCTTGTGTTCCTAGCTCCAACAGTGCAGTAGTATCTAACTAAATGCTTGTGTTCCTAGCTCCAACAGTGCAGTAGTATCTAACTAAATGCTTGTGTTCCTAGCTCCAACAGTGCAGTAGTATCTAACTAAATGCTTTTGTTCCTAGCTCCAACAGTACAGTAGTATCTAACTAAATGCTTGTGTTCCTAGCTCCAACAGTGCAGTAGTATCTAACTAAATGCTTGTGTTCCTAGCTCCAACAGTGCAGTAGTATCTAACTAAATGCTTGTGTTCCTAGCTCCAACAGTGCAGTATTATCTAACTAAATGCTTGTGTTCCTAGCTCCAAAAGTGCAGTAGTATCTAAATGTTTGTGTTCCTAGCTACAACAGTGCAGTAGTATCTAACTAAATGCTTGTGTTCCTAGCTCCAACAGTGCAGTATTATCTAACTAAATGCTTGTGTTCCTAGCTCCAAAAGTGCAGTAGTATCTAAATGTTTGTGTTCCTAGCTACAACAGTGCAGTAGTATCTAACTAAATGCTTGTGTTCCTAGCTCCAACAGTGCAGTGGTATCTAACTAAATGATTGTGTTCCTAGCTCCAACAGTGCAGTAGTATCTAACTAAATGATTGTGTTCCTAGCTCCAACAGTGCAGTAGTATCTAACTAAATGCTTGTGTTCCTAGCTCCAACAGTGCAGTAGTATCTAACTAAATGCTTGTGTTCCTAGCTCCAACAGTGCAGTAGTATCTAACTAAATGCTTGTGTTCCTAGCTCCAACAGTGCAGTAGTATCTAACTAAATGCTTGTGTTCCTAGCTCCAACAGTGCAGTAGTATCTAACTAAATGCTTGTGTTCCTAGCTCCAACAGTGCAGTATTATCTAACTAAATGCTTGTGTTCCTAGCTCCAACAGTGCAGTATTATCTAACTAAATGCTTGTGTTCCTAGCTCCAACAGTGCAGTAGTATCTAACTAAATGCTTGTGTTCCTAGCTCCAACAGTGCAGTATTATCTAACTAAATGCTTGTGTTCCTAGCTCCAACAGTGCAGTAGTATCTAACTAAATGCTTGTGTTCCTAGCTCCAACAGTGCAGTAGTATCTAACTAAATGCTTGTGTTCCTAGCTCCAACAGTGCAGTATTATCTAACTAAATGCTTGTGTTCCTAACTCCAACATTGCAGTAGTATCTAACTAAATGCTTGTGTTCCTAGCTCCATTGCAGTAGTATCTAACTAAATTCTTGTGTTCCTAGCTCCAACAGTGCAGTATTATCTAACTAAATGCTTGTGTTCCTAGCTCCAACAGTGCAGTAGTATCTAACTAAATGCTTGTGTTCCTAGCTCCAACAGTGCAGTAGTATCTAACTAAATGCTTGTGTTCCTAGCTCCAACAGTGCAGTATTATCTAACTAAATGCTTGTGTTCCTAGCTCCAACAGTGCAGTAGTATCTAACTAAATGCTTGTGTTCCTAGCTCCAACAGTGCAGTATTATCTAACTAAATGCTTGTGTTCCTAGCTCCAACAGTGCAGTAGTATCTAACTAAATGCTTGTGTTCCTAGCTCCAACAGTGCAGTAGTATCTAACTAAATGCTTGTGTTCCTAGCTCCAACAGTGCAGTATTATCTAACTAAATGCTTGTGTTCCTAACTCCAACATTGCAGTAGTATCTAACTAAATGCTTGTGTTCCTAGCTCCATTGCAGTAGTATCTAACTAAATTCTTGTGTTCCTAGCTCCAACAGTGCAGTAGTATCTAACTAAATGCTTGTGTTCCTAGCTCCAACAGTGCAGTAGTATCTAACTAAATGCTTGTGTTCCTAGCTCCAACAGTGCAGTATTATCTAACTAAATGCTTGTGTTCCTAACTCCAACATTGCAGTAGTATCTAACTAAATGCTTGTGTTCCTAGCTCCATTGCAGTAGTATCTAACTAAATGCTTGTGTTCCTAGCTCCAACAGTGCAGTAGTATCTAACTAAATGCTTGTGTTCCTAGCTCCAACAGTGCAGTAGTATCTAACTAAATGCTTGTGTTCCTAGCTCCAACAGTGCAGTATTATCTAACTAAATGCTTGTGTTCCTAGCTCCAACAGTGCAGTAGTATCGAACAATTCACAATAATACACACAAATCTAAAAGTAAAAGAATGGAATTAAGACATATATAAATATAAGGACAAGCAATGTCGGAGTGGCATTGACTAAAATACAGTAGAATAGAGGCGTAGGTGTTGGTAATCTTCTCTAGTTGCACCGTGATTGGCTCAGTGTTCGATGGGACTGATCATGTCAACATCATACTTTCAAAATCTTAGCTAGCAAGCTAAACAAGCAGTCATCATCATGAATCAAGTTGACAATCTACTGGCAAATCCTTTTCAATCCTTGTCATAAATATGAAGATAAATTATATATAAAATGTATCGGTGCTCATCTGCCTTTGGATAAAAACATTACACAACAAGTTTAAAATGGCAAATTCAGCAATGAGTGGTTTGGAAGGAATCAGTGGCTGACTGCAAGAGGTGCAAAGCAATCACTATTTTGCTTCCGCTGCTATTCGGTGGAGAGGGGGTGCGGTCCAAGTCTGGGTTTATGGGTCTCTTTTCCAAACTTAAAAGGATAAACATTCACACACAACACCATGAGCCAGAAAAGGTTGACTACATTGGCCATACGGTCAGTCCAGCATGACGTCTGCGCATTCCAAAAAACTGGAAACTCGGAATTGGAAATCGCACACTTCAGTGAGTTCAAGACAACTGGGAAAATACGTTTTGAACAGTCATCCAACTCGGAATTCCAAGTCGGGATCTCTGGCCTCGACTTTGATTTTTTTTCAGATTTCCCAGTTGTCTTGAAAGCACCATCAATCTAGAGAATGCCAGACTTGATGACAAAGTTTAATGAAAAAAATTTGCCCACAAAAAGGATGACTACGCCACTTTCCTGTTCAATTGAGCACAGCGCAACAGTGAGCCCAAAAATGTATTGTATGCTGCTGCATAAATGATGTGATATGCCAGGAAGATAAGTAATACTATGTGTATGTTATGTAGTAAGCTGTTGTGCCTCACCCTAATAATTTGGTCTATTTAGCCCTCTTAATTTCACCTACTGTTCTGACTTGGTGGTGCACATGTAGCCCATAGCCTGTTTTAGAGAAATGTCACCATCAAATATTGTAATTGCTTTCATTGTCTGCTTATAAGCCCCCTTTATTTATCCTACGGTTCTGACTTGGTGTACAGGGAGAATACTGTAAGAACGGCCCATGTTCTGAATTCTGTCACTGTACATTTCAAAAGTGCTGAACAAATAGTTATTTTGACTACGTCAGTCTTAGCTCGCTCATGAATGTCTTAATCAAAATTACGTATTGCCTCTTATCCACTCATCATTCCCTTATGCCATAGTTTGTACATCTCAATTGTCATTAGCAACCAAATTTGTTTAAGCAAGTCATCCATATCAGCTTTTTTGAAAGGCAGTAAATGAGGCTGAATGAACTGTTTCTCTGCCAGACAAGGCTCCTCTGATAGCCAGGAGTAGCGGTGGTAAGGATTCACTCCATTGTGATGAAAAGAGAACTCAGCGTTATGTAGCCCCTAACAGTTTGTAGACACAGTTTGTCATTGTTATAGTGCAATGAATGTATTACCTAGTGTTGTTTTGTGTTGTATAGTGGCTTTGCTGGCATACATTTTTTTTTAAATCAAGTTGAGTTTGCCCCACCAAGATTGACATACTAACATCGCCACTGCAGGCACCATAGAGCTAATACTGTAAAAGCCATTAAGACATAAACAAACATGTCCCTCTCCGATATGGTCATCTTCTTTGTGGTTCGGAAGCTGGACCACACTGGCCAACATCCCCCATCCTCTGAGCTATTTATCTCTGTTGAGGTCGGCTAAAAGGTTCTAATCCCAGGGAAAGGATGTGAAAATAAACTTTCTAGACCAGAGATTTTCCATGTCTGGCAGCTATGGATTGAAGGGAAAATAAAGTAACTTTGCTATAGAAAGAGTAAGTGGAGAGAGAAAATTATCATCTAAAAAGAGAAAGGGAGAGAAGCGAAAAAGAGAGAAAGTGAGTGCTGAGGCAACTCCTTGACAAGGGGCTAACCTTCTCTGTGGGTTGACTGAGTATGACTAAAACAATAGTGTTATATACACTATATATATACAATAGTATGTGGACACCACTTAATGATTGGATTTGGCTATTTCAGCCACACCCGTTGCTGAACAGGTGTATAAAATTGAGCAAACAGCCATGCAATCTACTGTAAGTGCTGTTATTGTGAAGTGTAAGCAACTAGGAGCAACAACGGCTCAGCAGCGAAGTGCGTAGGGCGTAAAACTTGTCTGTCCTTTGTTACAACACTCACTACCGATTTCCAAACGGCCTCTGGAAGCAACATCAGCACAATAGCTGTCCGTCAGGAGCTTAATGAAAGTGGTTTCCGTGGCAGAGCAGCCGCACACAAGCCTAAGATCACCATGCGCAATGCCAAGCGTCTGCTGGAGTGGTGTAGAGCTCGCCTCCATTGGACGTTCTCTGGAGGGATGAATCACGCTTCACCATCTGGCAGTCAGACAGACAAATTTGGGTTTGGCAGATGCCAGGCCAGGAAAATGCATAGTGCCTGAATGCATAGTGCCAACTGTAAAGTTTGCTGGAGGAGGATTAACGCTACAGCATACAATGTAATTCTAGACGATTCTGTGCTTCCAACTTTGTGGCAACAGTTTGGGGAAGGCCCTTTCCTGTTTCAGCATTGTAATGCCCCCATGCACAAAGCGAGGTCCGCATAGAAATGTTTTGTTCAGATTCGTGTGGAAGAACTTAACTGGCCTGCACAGAGCCCTGACCTCAACCCCATCGAACAACTTGAGATTAATTGGAACGCCGACTGCGAGCCAGGCCTAATCACCCAACATCAGTTCCTGACCTCAGTAATGCTCTTGTGGCTGAATGGAAGCAAGTCCCCGCAGCAATGTTCCAACATCTAGTGGAAAGCCTTTCCAGAAGAGTGGAGACTGTTATAGAAACAAATAGGGGACCAACTCCATATTAATGCCCATGATTTTGGAATACTTTTGATCATGTAGTGTATCTGCTTAGGATAAGATTTCTGTCACGTAGAGTAGGCCAGAAGGCTAAACTGGATAACCTAACCTCTATCAAAATAGATAGTGGTCCTGTGTAGCTCAGTTGGTAGAGCATGGCGCTTGTAACGCCAGGGTAGTGGGTTCGATCCCCGGGACCACCCATACGTAGAATGTACGCACACATGACTGTAAGTCGCTTTGGATAAAAGCGTCTGCTAAATGGCATATATTATTATATTATTATTATTATATATATTAAAATAAAAAGATGGCGAAGCCGCAAAAGTTCTTCTGTGCAAAGGTGTTTATTTACAAGTGATTCCGGAACAAAAAAACAACAGTACTGCCATCAAAGTCTACCTTATGGGACAGCTTAAAAACAATGCTGCCCATTAATAGCTCAATCCAAAAACGCCCTCCATGACTGAAAGAGAGGCTCCTTTTGTAGGGCTAGCCCCTCCCATCAGAACAATTAACTCTAATTAATTAATCAATTAACAATACAAACCTACATTTTCCATGAACTAAACATACTAAAGGATATACATTGCAACACAGTTTTAAACAATATCACAACATAACATTTACAACATTACATCACTACTGACAATATCTTTCAATATGCCCATATGCATTAATGAGCCATTTGGGACAGGCACTATAAAGCCAACCCAATTCCCTTAGCTCGGGTCCTTTTCCAGCATACCCGGAAGCTACAGAGATGGAGAGAGAGGAACAGAACAAACAAACAATGCGCTCATCCACAACATTGATAAGTATAATAATTATTGTATCTCTCAAATATGAACATTGACAAGTGTGAAATGCATGCACCAAGACAGAAGTTAATTTGTGTGTCGACCCACATTGTTAACTTATCTTATAATGGCGCAGGGAGGAGTGATGAATATGTGTGTGCGTTAAAGAACCAAATGCTGCCCGCGGCCAGTGACGTACTTCTACGTCACATTACCTTCCTCCTCTCCTGAAGCGACTATGTTCGGGAGCCTTGATAGGTAGTCCGCAGTAATGTTCTCTTTTCCTGCCTTGTGACGGACACAGAACCTGAAGGGCTGGAGCTCCAGATACCACCTGGTCACACGAGAATTCCAGTCCTTCATGGTCTGGATCCAGGTCAGTGCTCTGTGGTCCATGTGCAGGTCAAATTCCCTCCCAAGAAGGTAGTAACGGAGGCTATCTAGGGCCCACTTTATAGCCAGGCACTCCTTTTCGATTGTAGAATACCTGGTTTCCCTGGGCAACAGCTTCCGACTCAGGTACAGCACAGGAAGCTCTTCTCTTGGCTCCCCTTGGGCCAGTACAGCTCCAATTCCTACAGCCAAAGCGTCCACCTGCACGAGAAATCTCTTCTGAAAATCAGGGGTCTGGAGAACAGGGAATGAGCAGTCGTTTTTTCAGTATCATGAAGGCTTCCTCACACTCCTCAGTCCACTTCACAGGGTTGCTGGCCCCCTTCGAAGTGAGGTTGGTCAGAGGGACAGCGATGGTCGAAAACTGTGGAATGAATCTCCGGTACCACCCTGCCAGACCTAGGAAGGACTTCACCTTTGTCTTGGTTCTGGGTTGAGGGCTATTCCTGATGGACTCCACTTTCTCCACCTGAGGCTGAACTTCACCCTTACCCAGCTGATAACCCAGGTACTTTGTCTCCTGTTTCGCCCACTCACACTTCAGGAGGTTAAGCATGAGGCCTGCTTCATGGATCTTCCCCAGGATTCTGCTAAGATGCTGTATGTGCTCCTCCCAGGAGTGGCTGTAGATCACCACGTCGTCCAAGTAAGCAGCACACTAATCGTCACAGTCCTGGTGGACCTTGTCCATCAGCCTCTGGAAAGTCGCAGGGGCCCCATGAAGGCCAAACCGCATGACCTTGAACTGGAACAGGCCCATTGGCGTCCGGAATGCAGTGTAGGCCTTGGATTGTTCATCCAGGGGCACCTGCCAGTACCCTTTGCAGAGATCCAATGTGGTGATGTAATGAGCTCTACCTATTCTCTCCAGTAAGTCGTCAATGCGGGGCATGGGATAGGCATCAAACTGGGAGATGGCATTCACCTTACGGAAGTCCATGCAGACGCGCAAAGAGCCATCCTTCTTTGGGACAATGACAATAGGGCTGCTCCATTCACTTGAAGATGGCTCGACAACATCCATCTCTATCATGGTGTGGACCTCTTCCTTGAGGGCTACCACCAGCCTCTCAGGCACACGGTTAGGATTCTGGCGGACAGGGTTCTGGCCAGGTTTCAAACGAATGACGTGTTCTAGGACTTTGGTTCTTCCTGGTCTCTGACTGAAGAGGGCCGGATACTTGCCAAACAGCTGCTTCAGCTCATCTTGCTTGTCTTCTTCCAGGTGAGCCAGTATGACTTCTGCTCGTTCTTTCCATGCCTCTGTGACCCCATCCGACTCATCCTTTTCTACTCTGCGGACCAGAAAGGACTTTCCTTTGGAGAGTTCCTCTCTCTCCTCCCAGGCCTTGAGAAGGTTCACATGGTAGATTTGCTTCTTCTTACCCTTGTCCGGGTGCAGCACCTCGTAGGTCACTGGGCCCATCTTCCTCCCGATTAGGTACGGTCCTTGCCATTGCGCAAGGAGCTTGCTGGTAGACGAGGGAAGGAGGAGCAGGACTTTCTGTCCTGGCTCAAACTCTCTGTGGCGAGCGTGCTGGTCATAGCCTCTCTTCTGGGCCTTCTGGGCTTGCTGAAGGTTTGCTCTAGCTTCCTCTCGGTACCGTTCCAACCTGTCTCGCATCTGGAGGACATACTGGACAATCCCCTGTCCTGAGGTAGCTACTGGGGAACCTTCCCAGCACTTATTCTGCAGGTCCAGTGGTCCTTGCACTGGCCATCCATAGAGGAGTTCGAATGGCGAGAAACCTGTCGATGCCTGAGGCACCTCCCTGTAAGCAAAAAGCAGAAAGGGTAACCACTTATCCCAGTCTTTACCAGTGTCAGCCACAAACTTCCTCAGCATGTTCTTGAGCGTTTGATTGAATCTCTCTACGAGCCCATCCGTTTGGGGATGGTAGGGAGTAGTCCTCAAGCCTTTAATGCCCAGCTGTCGGTGGAGTTGAACCATCAGTCGCGAGGTGAAGTTTGTCCCTTGGTCCGTCAGGATTTCATCTGGGATTCCTACACGAGAGAAGAGCTGAACAAGAGCACTGATTATTTTTGGAGTGGTTATGGAACGGAGTGGGAAGGCTTCTGGGAACCGGGTGGCATAGTCACCGATCACCAATATATACTTGTAACCTGCACTACTCTTCTCCAAGGGTCCAACAATGTCCATTGCAATTCTATTGAATGGGGTAGAGATAACTGGCAGTGAACATAGAGGAGCCCGTTCAGACCTACGGACAGCACTGGTTTTCTGGCACGTGGGGCATGATTTGCAGTATTTTTGTACATCAGTATACATGGAGGGCCAAAAGAAATGGGAGCCTAGCCTAAGATAGGTCTTATGTTGCCCTAGATGGCCTGCCCATGGAACTGTATGTGCAAGGTTGAGAACAAGTGGTCTACAGGTAGATGGCACCACCAACTTCCTGCTATCTGCCTCTGACCCAAGGTAGAGTATGTGGTTGTCTACTGTGTAAATCCCCCCACATGAAGATTGACTGTCCCCAGCTAAGGCCTTGTCAAACAAACATTTCAAGGTTGCGTCAGACTTCTGCAGTGTAGCAAAATTTTGTGGAACATCCCATTGCACCTCTAACCCAGACACATCAACAACAGGTACAGGGGTTCCCACATACTTCTCAAGACGCCGCTGGCGGCGTGACTTTCTGGGCCCTTTGGTTCCCCCCTCGCACAGACTATCACACAAGTCAGGCAGAGGTTGTAAACCAGCTTTGGCCTGGGCACGAGTGACAACTGAACATGCCATCTGAACATCAGACTGGCAAACTGACTGCTCATATAGCTGACCCCACCTTCCTCCTCTCCTGATCCCACCACTGCCACCATATGTCACGTAGAGTAGGCCAGAAGGCTAAACTGGATAACCTAACCTCTATCAAAATAAAAAGATGGCGGAGCCGCAAAAGTTCTTCTGTGCAAAGGTGTTTATTTAGAAGTGATTCCGGAACAAAAATACAACAGTACTGCCATCAACGTCTACCTTATGGGACAGCTTAAAAACAATGCTGCCCCATTCACAGCTCAATCCAAAAATGCCCTCCATGACTGAAAGAGAGGCTCCTTTTGTAGGGCTAGCCCCTCCCCTCAGAACAATTAACTCTAATTAATTAATCAATTAACAATACAAACCTACATTTTCCATGAACTAAACATACTAAAGGATATACATTGCAACACGGTTTTAAACAATATCACAACATAACATTTACAACATTACATCACTACTGACAATATCTTTCAATATGCCCATATGCATTAATGAGCCATTTGGGACAGGCACTATAAAGCCAACCCAATTCCCTTAGCTCGGGTCCTTTTCCAGCATACCCGGAAGCTACAGAGATGGAGAGAGAGGAACAGAACAAACAAACAATGCGCTCATCCACAACATTGATAAGTATAATAATTATTGTATCTCTCAAATATGAACATTGACAAGTGTGAAATGCATGCACCAATACAGAAGTTAATTTGTGTGTCGACCCACATTGTTAACTTATTCATCACTCCTCCCTGCGCCATTATAAGATATGTGTGTGCGTTAAAGAACCAAATGCTGCCCGCGGCCAGTGACGGACTTCTACGTCACAATAATGTTGTTTAATAACTGAATCCTATTACACTAAGAAGTTAACAGTGCAGCCAATACAGTGCAGTTGCCAGCCAGAAGCTGTGATGAAATCCTTCCCCCGGCTTCCCCAGAGGTCTGTCTGTCTGAGAGGTTTACAGGATGACGTACCTCTTATAGGAAGGGGGTTCACACCCCAAACCTGACACCAAGCAAAACCCGACATTAGCTATTCTCATGATCAGCTCTCTCTGCAATATTCTTAATGGTCTGTTTAATAAATGAGGTTCATTGAGGCACTTCAATTAAGGGGATAAAATGAAAGCCCTATTTGTCATCTTGGCACATTTCATGCTTCTTGCCTCAGCTCAAACTGATTTAAGATGACAAGGTCCAGTGTTACTAGAATGTCTCTGATCCAAAATGATCATGGCTTTAAATAGCCGTACATGCAATGTACATACACTGCACTAACTGATCCTTTTCTGCCATGTGTTTTACGAGGTGGCTATGTTTTATGACAAATGCAATAATGGCGGTGTCCATTTTTCAACAAGGCTTTTTGTGGTTCATTGGAACATGGAAACATTTAAATCCTATCCACTTGTCAGTCATCCGGTCCAGAGCTTTAAAACATTACAAAACATTGTTGCTCATGAAAATCTTAGCATTAGTGTTATGTCACTTGTTTTAGACGGGTGCAGAAAGAGTAAGTAACTTCTCTCACACGTTGTTTAACAGTGATGTCAGAACAGGGCCATGATAAAATTTGCTTTTATAAACATCACCAAAGTTAGTTTAATTTGGCAGACAAATGTCACTGAACATTTACGATCTTGGAACTTAATTCCAAGATCCATTTTAAAATCCTCATATAAAGACTATTCCTATCATCCCCGAGAGACTGATAAATAATTTATGGGAAATGACAAGTACATGACGTGGATGGGAAGATTTGTCTGCTATGGCTAGTGATCAAAATAATCTCCCTAAGAAGACAACTACGGTCACACAACCCTAATTCATATTCAGCTGATACAGAGCTCTTAAAACAAGCTTCAGTTCATTAAGGTGGATAGAGGTGCAGCGATCTTAACGATTTTGTCTCTCAGCAAGTGCTTGTGAATTGATCATCAGGCAGTGCCACTCTCTTTCCATCGCTCTGTGTCTCTCAGCTAGTAAGGAGTAACCACGCTGCTTTACTGTAGTTCTGGACAGGCAGGCAGACAACTGCAATCTAAATTAAATAGTTGCATCTAGTGTAAGAACCATAGAACTACCCGCACAAAAATATGTAATATTTCAGTTTACTACAGTACTTACTATAGTATGATTTAGTAAACTGTAGTATACTACACACTATAGTATTCCCCAATCATGTGTAGTACTTACTATAGAATGTTGTAGTATACTGTAGAATACTGCAATAAATACTACAGTATTATCCAGGCCAGTAGGAGGCAGTCTTTCCTCTGGTTTAAAAAAAAATATCCCAATGCCCCAGGGCACACTGCCCTGTGTTGGGTGCCGTCTTTCGGATGGGACGTTAAACGGGTCACCTGACTCTCTGAGGTCATTAAAGATCCCATGGCACTTATCGTAAGAGTAGGGGTGTTAACCCCGGTGTCCTGGCTAAATTCCCAATCTGGCCCTCAAACCATCACGGTCACCTAATAATCCCCAATTTACAATTGGCTCATTCATCCCCCTCCTCTCCCCTGTAACTATTCCCCAGGTCGTTGCTGCAAATGAGAACGTGTTCAGTCAATTTACCTGGTAAAATAACGGAAAAAATAAATAAAAATAAATATTGTGTGCCCTACAGGTTATCATAAAGAGCAGAAGATATATTCCTACCTATGTACAGGTTATGGAAAAATGTGCTCTCAGTATTTCTCCAGAAGGTTTCCTTTATGTCTATGTTGAATATAATAACAAGAATAAAACAGTAAAGTCTGCTTAAACCTTATAGCAAATTCTACAGCATACTACAATCTGCAAAAACAGTACATTAATATAGTATATATATTCGTTTTCTACTACAGTATTTAACAGTATTCACTTTAGTGTTTTTGCTGACTTTATTGTGCGTTTTGGAGGCCATGTTGTTGAGGTCACTGTGCTGTGTGTCGTATGACCATCATGCGCCCAGCTGGCAGTGACAACCTCCCTGCCACACACCTCACCTGGCACATAACTGCATGCTGGAACATTAATTAGGGCTCCTGGCCCAAGCCGGGAAGACGCTCCACTGCTCCTACTGAACCTGCCAGTCTGTCTATATGCAACAGTCTCTCTTCTCTCTCTCTCATTAGGGGCTCTATTTAACAAACCTAATGCAATAGTCAATCTAAGCGTTGGCGGTATAGCGCTATAGGTTCGGGGGTGTGTCAGAAATATTATTTTCACAACCATAATTATCAGCGCAGTGTTGTTGGCGTTGGCGTGATGGGGCCGGTTTTTGAGGTATTAAAAAGTTGTGGGTGTGTCAAGGCTCGGACCCTCACTGGCCAATCAGAACGTACTCCATGGCGAAAGATGTGGTTGCTTCAAGTTGTTTATGTTCTTTTGTGTTGTATCAACTCCAATGTTAGTCTGTTATAGTTTGTTAAATAGCTTACAGAAACACAATGTAAGTATGCTAACTTGAACTTGTTTGCAGTCCATTGTTCTAAGTAATTGCATGGCTTCAATGATGAAATATATACAGTACATAGCATTCACACTGATATAGGGGCTAGACCTGCTGTAAATTACATTATGTCTGAGCAAGATTCCATTCATTATTGATAAGGCTTAAAAAGAGAGAATAATTCTAATCAAATTATAAACCAACTGAAAGAATTGTTATAAATAGGTTGTCTAAGTACACTTTACATTTACATTACATTTAAGTCATTTAGCAGATGCTCTTATCCAGAGCGACTTACAAATTGGTGCATTCACCTTATGACATCCAGTGGAACAGTCACTTTACAATAGTGCATCTAAATCTTAAAGGGGGGGTGAGAGGGATTACTTATCCTATCCTAGGTATTCCTTAAAGAGGTGGGGTTTCAGGTGTCTCCGGAAGGTGGTGATTGACTCCGCTGTCCTGGCGTCGTGAGGGAGTTTGTTCCACCATTGGGGGGCCAGAGCAGCGAACAATTTTGACTGGGCTGAGCGGGAGCTGTACTTCCTCAGTGGTAGGGAGGCGAGCAGGCCAGAGGTGAATGAACGCAGTGCCCTTGTTTGGGTGTAGGGCCTGATCAGAGCCTGGAGGTACTGAGGTGCCGTTCCCCTCACAGCTCCGTAGGCAAGCACCATGGTCTTGTAGCGGATGCGAGCTTCAACTGGAAGCCAGTGGAGAGAGTACACTTCAGGCACCATAAGTGCTTCCATTGGGAATATAATATTAAAACAGAGTATGGAGAGTTTTACTCACATCCAAACTTTTCACAGTAGTTGGACAAAAGATCCAATATAAAGAGAAAGGGAGATTGTCTCATGTTAAACTTGCGCCCAAATATATATGAACCATCTTACAGATCGCATTCCCACTTCGCCAGAAGTTGCATTGCATGTGTGCCACGGAAGGACAGTGAATCATTATAATATGTTTGGTTTGAAAAACATTTTATAAAACCTAAGCAATCATAGAAATTGTTGTTGAAACAGCCTTCGTTATAGTAGGCCTAGGGTAAAGGTAGCCTAATGAGGGTTTTGGTTTTAGAAATATGAAAACGGAAAACAAACTAAAGTTACAGGAAAATAACTTCTAAATATAAGAGGTTCACCCATACTCACCAAGGTTCTCATCTCTCGTTTCATGATGAGCATGGACACAGCCTACATCATGCATGTGTATCGATGTGCGCTGAGAGTCGGGAAGCAAGTAATAATAATAATAATAAATAATATATGCCATTTAACAGACGCTTTTATCCAAAGCGACTTACAGTCATGTGTGCATACATTCTACGTATGGGTGGTCCCGGGGATCGAACCCACTAGCCTGGCGTTACAAGCGCCATGCTCTACCAACTGAGCTACAGAAGGACCTAAGTCCAGGGAGTGAGTGTTTTAATAAATACCAGAAACAATGAACACGAAACAAACACACCGACATGAAAACAGAGTCAATAACACCTGAGGAAAGAACCAAGGGGACTGACAGATATAGAGAAGATAATTACGGAGGTGATGGAGTCCAGGTGAGTGTCATGAGACAGAGTCAATAACACCAGAGGAAAGAACCAAGGGGACTGACAGATATAGGGAAGATAATTACGGAGGTGATGGAGTCCAGGTGAGTGTCATGAGGCGCAGGTGCGTGAGACGATGGTGACAGGTGTGTGGGATAATCAGCAGCCTGATGACCTAGAGGCTGGAGAGGGGGTATACATGACAGTACCCCCTCCCCGACGCGTGGCTCCAGCCGCAGGACGTCAACAAAGGCGACGAACCCGGAGATCAGGAGCGGACCGGTCACCCCTGCTGATGTGCGAGAACCTGTCACGCCAGCAGAGAAATGTAAACCTGTCGAGTCAGCTGGGGGGCAGGAAACTGATAGATCGGTTGAGGCATGGGAGCCTGGCGATCCGGCTGAGGCATGAGAACCTGACGAGCCGGTGGAATCATGGGAGCCTGGCCGAGGCATGAGAGCTTGACGATCCGGCTGAGACAGGGAAGCCTAGCGACCTGGTTGAAGCATGAGAGCCAGTAGCATTTCCCGGACCCGACGTCATTACTCTGACAAATGTAAAATGATGCTTCCCTTAGGTGAGGTGTTATTATGTTACGAGTGTACTGAGAGTCGGGAAGTAAGTACACCGACTGAGTGTTTTAATAAACAATAAACAATGAACACGAAACACGAACAACACACCGACATGAAAACAGAGTCAATAACACCTGAGGAAAGAACCAAGGGGACTGACAGATATAGAGAAGATAATCAAGGAGGTGAAGGAGTCCAGGTGAGTGTCATGAGGCGCAGGTGTGTGAGACGATGGTGACAGGTGTGTGGGATAATCAGCAGCCTGATGACCTAGAGGCTGGAGAGGGAGTATAAGTGACAGCATGGCTAAAATAATGCAGGCCTGTATACAATACATATAGAAAAGGGGAACTTCAGCTCACTGTTTTGCGCCTCTCACACTTTATATTTTAATAAAGCTTTTAACAAAGATTAAGATGAATTTCCAAGCAGTCTCATGAGGCAAACACTTTTATAAAGGTCGTGACTAGTCTACTTGATTACATTGGGCAGGACAAAAAGAAAACATACTTCATTGAAAGGAAGGGAGGCTATGCTTGGTTTTGAATCAAATAAAATGACATGGGGAACACGCACATCTGTATTTTATGTTTCTAAATATGAAGTTGGACAGGCTGTGTTTCTTCTGTCAAAACTCATGTTACAGGGATTACAGGTGTGTAGCTAGTAACAGATTGTTCACAATACAACTGTGATAGAATATACTAGTCCCCATCCCTCACAGAGAGTAAATTGGATAAACATGCCTACTTGATGTTACCTGTTGCCATGTGAGCAGCAGGTCAAGCATTTTCCTTTTTGTACACCCCTTTACAATGTTATGCTGTTACCATTAGGTGGCAACATTGCTCATACAGTCCTTGACTGTTGTTTGACTTTGAACATTATGACGTCTGTCGGAACTGGGCACCTTCACAGCATTATTCCTGCAAAGTCGTCTTACCATTTTCTATATGAGTTGTGACATGGCTCAGTGTTAAAAGTCAGCAGAGTAAAGATGTGTCCCTGCCAATACTGTATGTATGTACTGGTAGGTGTTACTGCACATGCGATAACATCTGCAAAACATGTGGACGCAGCCTATAAGCTTTGATTTGATGTGTCTGTATTGCATCAGATACAATCACCTCATTTTCCTTATATGTCAGACACGTCGGCTAATGGGGATCCTAATAAAATCACAAATATCGTTCAGTACAATTCTTTAACAAGGTATCCTGTAGCTTCCTGACTAATTGATTTATAATGCCGTTATAAAGCCATTACAACCCAACCAGACTAAAACAAGGAGGAGGAGGGGGGGGTAGCCTAAAATTATGCAAAAGCAGCAACATGACTGTGTGACTGACTTTGTCCTCAATCAAGGCAGTCAACAGACTACTCAAATTACAGTCATCTAACAGGAAGTATAGATTTGTGTGGTCAGATGCCTTTCCTCCTCTATCGCTCTATGATGCCCGCAAGCACCTCGCATGCACAACGTACACACACACACACACACACACACACACACACACACACACACACACACACACACACACACACACACACACACACACACACACACACACACACACACACACACACACACACACACACACACACACACACACACACACACACACCTTTGTGCAAAGGATTTACCAGAGACGCTGATGTGACGTCAACCAAATGAAAAAAGTATTGCCATGGAAACCAATTTCCCCAGTTGTATCAACATGATCTCACAAACACATCAGTGAATTAGGTTTCTTTACCTTAACACTGAATCACTTTAGCGCGTTGTCTTGTCGTGTAGGCCTATTAGTGTTCATGTAGACTATGCCTGTGGCCATAAGTTAGTTTTAGAAATGACATGAGTTACTGGCAGCAAAACGTTGTGTGTGTAGATGTTTGTTGAATAAATTACAGGCCCTACAGACTGTAGGGAATAGAGTTCGCCAGCTTGTAGTCCTAACAATGTGAAATGATTTACCACTGGTATTTACCACTGGTTCCTTCAGCCATTCCTATAGGGAAAATGAACAACAATCCCCTACCATTGGGCCCTTGACCAAGGCCCTTATCCTCAAAACATGCTTCCCATCCAGGGGCACTGCACTGCAGCTTGACCCTGTGCTCCTTTCAACTGTGTATCTGTGTGATGTGTGCATGGGGGTTGAGATATGAAGAGAGCAGAAGACACATTTCTGTTGTTCACTGTAACTATGGACAATAAAGTTGTGTTGTATATCATTTGCTCAATGGCCCTTTGTAATTACTGTGATCTGCTATCAGAGCCCAGGTGTCACAGATTTTAGTGTAGCCTAATATTGTTATTTCCAAACCACCTGAATCTAAGTCTTTAGACTATGCTACATAAATAAGATAACAGGAGTTGTCTTGTTCCAGTCATTAAAAGGCTTGATACAGTATGCTACTTTCACATCTTTTATATGATCCTAGTAAATGAATCTGAGATTTGTTGTTTGGATAACAGTGTGTATTTGTACACGGTACGTAGTGTGTGTGTACAGTATGTAACGCTGTAACTTGATTGTCCAGTAAATGCCTCTGAGCCTTTTTAAGAAAAACACCACAGATGGCTTTCAATGTATCGTATGCCTCCTCTCTTTTCCCGGTTGATGATGCGTTGCCTGACAATCTAAACAGTGGTTTATATGGGACGAGGCGCAGAGAAGCCAAGGCTGTAGGGCTGCAGAGTGTCTGCCTGCTGTCACTGGGCTGGCTCAATATTGTTTACAGTGTGACGGGGGGAATCCTAGGAGGGGGATATTTTTAGCTCTGCTTTCATCATTCCTCTCTGTTGTTCTGCGCAGCATGGAGGGAGGGAGGGAGGGAGGGAGGGAGGAAGGGAGGGAGGGAGGGAGGAAGGAAGGGAGGGAGGGAGGTAGGAAAGGGAGGGAGGGAGGGAGGGAGGGAGGGAGGGAGGGAGGGAGGGAGGGAGGGAGGAAGGAAGGAAGGAAGGAAGGAAGGAAGGAAGGGAGGGAGGGAGGAAGGAAGGGAGGGAGGGAGGTAGGTAGGAAGGGAGGGAGGGAGGGAGGGAGGGAGGTAGGAAGGGAAGGGAGGGAGGGAGGGAGGTAGGAAGGGAGGGAGGGAGGGAGGAGGGAGGTAGGGAGGGAGGGAGGGAGGTAGGGAGGGAGGGAGGGAGGTAGGGAGGGAGGGAGGGAGGGAGGTAGGGAGGGAGGGAGGGAGGGAGGGAGGTAGGGGGAGGGAGGGAGGGAGGAAGGGAGGGAGGGAGGGAGGGAGGGAGGGAGGGAGGGAGGGAGGAAGGGAGGGGAGGGAGGGAGGGAGGGAGGGAGGAAGGGAGGGAGGGAGGGAGGTAGGAAGGGAGGGAGGGAGGGAGGTATGAAGGGAGGGAGGGAGGGAGGGAGGTAGGGAGGGAGGGAGGGAGGGAGGGAGGGAGGAGGGAGGGAGGGAGGGAGGGAGGGAGGGAGGGAGGGAGGGAGGTAGGAAGGGAGGGAGGGAGGGAAGGGAGGGAGGGAGGTAGGGAGGGAGGTATGAAGGGAGGGAGGGCGGTAGGGAGGGAGGGAAGGAGGTAGGGAGGGAGGGAGGGAAGGAGGTATGGAGGGCGGTAGGGAGGGAGGGAGGGAGCTGCATTCTAATAATGACTATGAAAGGGATCTGGATGGTGTGTGTGTGTGTGTGTGTGTGTGTGTGTGTGTGTGTGTGTGTGTGTGTGTGTGTGTGTGTGTGTGTGTGTGTGTGTGTGTGTGTGTGTGTGTGTGTGTGTGTACGGGTTGGAAGGCTGCTATGAAGCAAATGGGCGACAGGTAGCCTCTACTGTTCTGCTCTTGAGCAAAGCAGTTAACCCCCAACAACAACTGCTCCTCTGCACCGATGCCATGGACGTGAATTAAGGCAGCCCCCCAACCTCTCTGATTCAGACGGGTTGAGTTAAATGCGACAGACACATTTGGATTGAATGCATTCAGTTGTGCAACTGACTAGGTATCCCCATTCCTTCTCTCAGGTCTCTCCCTCGCTCTCTCTATAGAAGCTTTGACGGTTCTGTAAATACATGGAACGAGCTGGGAATTGGGATGGGAACCCCTGTCTTGTCCCCCCTAGCCTGAATTTCCATTTGTTTTTTTTGTGGATTCTGTTCTCTCACTGTTTGTTTATGCCGCATTACGAGCGAAACTGCGTCACATAATTTTAGGGTGACGTAATAGTGTTGGAATTGTATCTGTGAACGACTACTAGAACAAGCTATGTTTATTTTGTGTCTCGAAGAGAGTGAAATATTGGAACCCCAAGCAGTGTCAGGGTCTATTGTGAAGGTAGGCAGACATTATTATGTACCTTGAACTGCAGTCTTGTGTATTGCATTCTTGTGTAATGCGTTCAGGGACACTCTCGCTGCCCTGACAGTGTTTTTCCTCTGGTTACCACAACAGACGGTAGAGTGTGATCAAAATATAGCTCCTTGTGCCATTTAACATTACGTAACATTCCCTTCATAAATCACTTTCAAACTCCACACTTCATAACAAACGATATTGACATACGAATGAAAAAGGTAATCCTCCCTGTTTTTGAGGCCGCGGCCAACAGTGGTGAGTCCTAATTGGTCCTAATAAACACACACACACACACACACACACACACACACACACACACACACACACACACACACACACACACACACACACACACACACACACACACACACACACACACACACACACACACACACACACACACACACACACACACACACACACACACACACACACACACACACACATAACCCCCTACCCCTTATGGAGGGCCATGGGAGAGAGTACTCAGGAAATGAGAATCTAACCAATACCCTCCCTGCCTTCACCAGTCACTCTTTCCTCTGTGTGTGTATTTTTGGATGTATTTGAAGTGAACCTTTAATGCGTCCTGAAGGAATTGCCATGGAGACAAATGGAAAAACAAGCAAATAATGGAATCAAAGTTCCCTCAGTGGATGCCTATTGTTAGACCTCTGGGCTCAGGGAAGAAAACAGACATACAGTATCTATCTGATATTATAAACTGGGTGGTTCGAGCCCTGAATGGTGATTGGCTGACACCCTTGGTATATCAGACTGTATACCACGGGTAAGACAAAACATCTAATTATGTTGGTAAGCAGTTTATAATAGCCATAAGGCACCTCAGGGGTTTGTTGTATATGGCCAATATCCCATGGCTAAGGGCTGTATCCACTCCTCTTTGCGTGGTGCATAATAACAACCCTTAGCCGTGATATATTGGCCATATACCACACCCCCTCGGGCCTTATTGGTTAAAGAAAGAGGGGTATGTTTTTTAACCTTCGCTCCTCTCATTGTTGACCTCTGTTCTGTTTGTCCATGTCTTTTAACTGGAAGCTTCTGTTCTATATGAGGTCTTCATTTACACTTTAAGAATTCATAACAACAATCGTTAGCAAGCAGAACTATTTTTTGGCAACCCAAATTCAGTTTGTCGACAAGTCCGATCTCCAGAAATCAGCATGTGTTTGTCTGCCTGGACACGGCTAGTGGTCGGTTGTGTTACAGGGCAGAACGCAGTGACAGGTAACACAGCAGTGAAAAGTTTTCTTCGTGAATAGGACCAGGCTAGATGGGTGACAGAGAGTCCCTGCAGTGAAAGCTAAATAGCCATATTACATCTTCAAAACACATTGGTTATATCCCAAATGACACCCTATTCCCTATGTAGTGCACTACTTTTGACCAGGGCCCATTGTGCACTATATAGGGAATAGGATGCCATTTGGGAAGTACACATTGAGATTTTAAATTGTGTGATGAGAGTGCTGAGGTTGCTGGGCAGGCTTGCCAAGCCTCATGACTAAAGAATATCCTACTGGAGGATGTTTGGGGGAAACTGTACATTGGATCTTTATCTTTCTTTTTGTCACCTTGTTTGCCCACCTCCAACCTCATCTCTCTTTCAATACTTTCTTTTTCACCCTGATCTTTTCCCCATTCTCTGTCTCATTATATCCCAAACACACTGTGATTTCAAAGGACAGTGTCATTTTAGTCATGGCTTTACCCAGTCAACAACACAGCCAGGGGATAAGTTATAGTCCAATAGTACTGTTCTTATTGGTACACAGAGAAAACTCAGAGAGAGAAAAGAGGAGCCTGGGTAACATCATGTCATCCTTCTAAATACAGCTGCTCTCCTCTTGTTTGAATGTTCGCGAATTTGATTTACAATGTGGAATAACAGAGCAGGTTAGGGCAGATGAGTCACTTTCACCAAATAGAAGGAGCCCACTACTGTTTGTTCAGCTTATCCAGGAAGACAAATATAGGGATTTAGCAGTATATTCCCCTGCCAGCTCCTGGTTTTTCTGAACTCAATGAACCCTGCCTCTGCGGTGGAAAAGAAACTAAAGCAAAGTGATCAATGGCCTCTGCATA
This sequence comes from Oncorhynchus gorbuscha, assembly GCF_021184085.1. NCBI lineage: Eukaryota > Metazoa > Chordata > Actinopteri > Salmoniformes > Salmonidae > Oncorhynchus > Oncorhynchus gorbuscha. Next base: position 104,445,490 of record NC_060173.1, on the reverse strand, counting down.
GATTACAGTGTACGGTGCCATGGCCTCTGCATAGATTACAGTGTACGGTGTCATGGCCTCTGCATAGATTACAGTGTACGGTGTCATGGCCTCTGCATAGATTACAGTGTACGGTGCCAGGGCCTCTGCATAGATTACAGTGTACGGTGCCATGGCCTCTGCATAGATTACAGTGTACAGTGCCATGGCCTCTGCATAGATTACAGTGTACAGTGCCATGGCCTCTGCATAGATTACAGTGTACAGTGCCATGGCCTCTGCATAGATTACAGTGTACGGTGTCATGGCCTCTGCATAGATTACAGTGTACAGTGCCAGGGCCTCTGCATAGATTACAGTGTACAGTGCCAGGGCCTCTGCATAGATTACAGTGTACAGTGCCATGGCCTCTGCATAGATTACAGTGTACGGTGTCATGGCCTCTGCATAGAATACAGTGTACAGTGCCAGGGCCTCTGCATAGATTACAGTGTACAGTGCCAGGGCCTCTGCATAGATTACAGTGTACAGTGCCATGGCCTCTGCATAGATTACAGTGTACAGTGCCATGGCCTCTGCATAGAATACAGTGTACAGTGCCAGGGCCTCTGCATAGATTACAGTGTACAGTGCCAGGGCCTCTGCATAGATTACAGTGTACAGTGCCATGGCCTCTGCATGGATTACTTTTATAGTATATGCACTTAAATTACACTGCATATATTTAATTGCACTTAAATTGCTCTTCCAGATAATCCTGTATGTTTATCTATCTGAACAATGTCAATTCTACTGCTGGCTGACCTAACTTGCCAATACAATGTGTCGTATAATCATGAATTAAACTGTACTTTGGTGTCTAAAATAGAAATGCATACGTGAAACAGTCTGCACTGACTCCACACAAAGACACATAAACATATGTAGGCAGGCACACATACCTAGTCAGTTGCACAACTGAATGCATTCAATCCAAATGTGTCTGTCGCATTTAACTCAACCCGTCTGAATCAGAGAGGTTGGGGGGCTGCCTTAATTCACGTCCATGGCATCGGTGCAGAGGAGCAGTTGTTGTTGGGGGTTAACTCTTTGCTCAAGAGCAGAACAGTAGAGGCTACCTGTCGCCCATTTGCTTCATAGCAGCCTTCCAACCCGTACACACACACACACACACACACACACACACACACACACACACACACACACACACACACACACACACACACACACACACACACACACACACACACACACACACACACACACACACACACACACACACACACACACACACACACACACACACACACACACACACACCTATGAAATAATGGCGCCGAAGGGGATGGATGCTGTTTTACGGGCTCCTACGGGCAGGTAGCCTCGTGGCAAGAGCATTGGGCCTGTAACTGAAAGGTTTCTAGATTAAATATCTGAGCTGACAAGGTGAAAACCTATTGTTTATAAAAGTATATTTATGACTGAAAAGGGTTTCTGGATATCAGAACAGCGATTACTCACCTTGAACTGGACAAAGTCTTTTCTTTAATGAGTCCAACGTGAAGGATATACTGCTTCTCCAAGACCAGGCCCAAATCCCCGTTATTCGCGTGTAGAAAAGACGGAAATACAGGGGGCGGAGATCGGGGTGACTTGTGAGAATTCGTAGGCGAGTGTGTAACCCGCCTCTACCATCCGTTCTATTGGCCAACGTGCAATCACTGGAAAATAAACTGGATGATCTTCGCTCGAGACCTTCCTACCAACGGGGCAGAGTCGTGGCTGAATGACGACACGGATAATATACAGTTGGCTGGGTTTTGTGTGCATGAGGGGTGGGGGTGTGTGTCTATTTGTCAATAACAGCTGGTGTGCGATGTCTAATATTAAAGAGGTCTCGAGGTATTGCTTGCCTGAGGTAGAGTACATCATTATAAACTGTACAGCACACTATCTACCAAGATTTTTCATCTATATTTTTCATCTATATTTATATAAATACATGTAAACTCAGTTTTTCACAATTCCTGATATTTAATCCTAGCAAAAATTCCCTGTCTTAGGTCAGTTAGGATTACTACCTTATTTTAAGAAAGTGAAATGTCAGAATAATAGTAGAGAGAATTATTTATTTCAGCTTTAATTTCTTTCATCATATTAATATTTGGTAGCATTGCCTTCAAATTGCTTAACTTAGGTTAAAAGTTTTGGGTAGCCATCCACAAGCTTCCCACAATTAGTTGGGTGAATTTTGGCCTATTCCTCCTGACAGAGCTGGTGTAACTTAATCAGGTTTGTAGGCCTCCTTGCTCACACACACTTTTTCCGTTCTGCCAACAAACGTTCTATGGGATTGAGGTCAGGGCTTTGTGATGGCCACTCCAATACCTTGACTTTGTTGTCCTTAAGCCATTTTGCCACAACTTTGGAAGTATGCTTGGGGTCATTGTCCATTTGGAAGACCCATTTGCGACCAAGCTTTAACTTCCTGACTGATGCGTTGAGATGTTGCTTCAATATATGGTGTGGCAGGGTAGTCTAGTGGTAAGAGCATTGGACTAGTAACCGAAAGGTTGCAATTTCAAATCCCAGAGCTGACAAGGTACAAATCTGTCGTTCTGCCCCTGAACAGGCAGTTAACCCACTGTTCCTAGGCCATCATTGAAAATAATAATTTGAATTGCCTAGTTCAAAACAAAAAAATATCCACATAATTCTCCTCACTCATAATGCCATCTATTTTGTGAAGTGCACCAGTCCCTCCTGTAGCAAAGCACCCCCACAACATGATGCTGCTACCCCCGTGCTTCCCGGTTGGGATGGTGTTCTTTGGCTTGCAAGCATCCCCCTTTTTCCTCCAAACATACCGATGGTCATTATGGCCAAACAGTTCTATTTTTGTTTCATCAAACCAGAGGAGATTTCTCCAAAAAGTGTGATATTTGTCCCCAAGTACAGTTGCAAACCGTAGTCTGGCTTTTTTATGGAGGTTTTGGAGCAGTGGCTTCTTCCTTGCTGAGCTGCCTTTCATCAGGATATGTCGATATAGGACTCGTTTTACTGTGGATATAGATACTTTTGTACCTGTTTCCTCCAGCATCTTCACAAGGTCCTTTGCTGTTGTTCTGGGATTGATTTGCACTTTTGCCACCAAAATACGTTCATCTCTAGGAGTTTCCTTCCTGAGCGGTATGACGGCTGCGTGTTCCCATGGTGTTTATATTTGCATACTATTGTTTGTACAGATGAATGTGGTACCTTCAGGCGTTTGGAAATTGCTCCCAAGGATGAACCAGACTTGTGAAGGTCTACAATTTATTTTCTGAGGTCTTGGCTGATTTCTTTTGATTTTCCCATGATGTCAAGCAAAGAGGCATGGAGTTTCAAGGTACGCCTTGAAATACATCCACAGGTACACCTCCAATTGACTCAAATGATGTCAATTAGCTTATCAGGAGCTTCTAAAGCCATGACATCACTTTCTGTAATTTTGCAAGCTGTTTTAAGGCACAGTCAACTTAGTGTATGTAAACTTCTGACCCACTGGAATTGTGATACAGTGAATTATAAGTGAAATAATCTGTCTGTAAACAATTGTTGGAAAAATGACTTGTGTCACGCACAAAGTAGAAGTCCTAACTGTCTTACCGAAACTATAGTTTGTTACAAGAAATTTGTGGAGCGTTTTTTTTGTGGAACAAGTTTTTTTGACTTCAACCTAATGGAAGGCTACCCGAAACGTTTGACCCAAGTTAAACAATTTGAAGGCAATGCTACCAATACTAATTGAGTATATGTAAACTTCTGACCCACTGGGAATTTGATGTAAGAACTACTATTATTCTGATATTTCACATTCTTAAAATAAAGTGGTGATCCTAACTGACCGAAGACAGGGAATCTTTACTAGAATTAAATGTCAGGAATTGTGAAAAACTGAGTTAAAATGTATTTGGCAAAGGTGTATGTAAACTTCCGACTTCAACTGTATGTAATATTACTCACCTCATATGTAAATACTGTACCTTATACCATCTATTGCACCTTTCCTATGCCACTAGGACATTGCTCATCTAGATATTTATATGTACATATTCTTATTCCATCCCTTTAGATTTGTGTGTATTAGGTAGTTGTTGGGGAATTGCTAGATTACTTGTTAAGTTTTACTGTACTGTCGGAACTAGAAGCACAAGCATTTCGCTACACTCACATTAACAACTGCTAACCATGTGTATGTGACCAATACAATTTGATTTGATTTGAAATAATTCAGTATCCACTCCGCTCGTTATAGAATTGGATGGTCATTAGGTTCAGATGATATTTCCTGTTGAAATGTGGCAATTCTCTGATGGCAATGTTGTGGTTTGTCAGATTATGTGCTTGTATTATAGAAGTACAGAACATTCTCTGCCAGAGAGAGAGAGAAAGATGTAGAGATGGAGAGAGGGAAAGAGAGAGAGAAAGAGGTCGAGACGGAGAGAGGGAACGAGAGAGAGAAAGAGGTCGAGACGGAGAGAGGGAACGAGAGAGAAAAAGAGGTAGAGATGGAGAGAGGGAAAGAGAGAGAGAAAGAGGTAGAAACAGAGAGAGGGAGAAAGAGAAAGAGGTAGAGACGGAGAGAGGGAAAGAGAGAGAGAAAGAGGTAGAGACGGAGAGGGAGAGAGAGAAAGAGGTAGAGACAGAGAGAGGGAAAGAGAGAGAGAAAGAGGTATAGACAGAGAGCGAGAAAGAGGTAGAGATGGCGAGGTAGAGACGGAGAGAGGGAAAGAGAGAGATAAAGAGGTAGAGACGGTTGAGAGGGAAAGAGAGAGAGAAAGAGTTCGAGACGGAGAGAGAGAAAGAGTTCGAGACGGAGAGAGGGAAAGAGAGAGAGAAAGAGGTAGAGACAGAGAGAGGGAAAGAGAGAGAAAGAGGTAGACTGAGAGAGGGAGGGAGAGAAGAGAGAAAGTTGATAGAGCCACCTGCTAGAGACTGGAAGGCAAAAAACAGACAGAGAAACACAATCACAGCATGGTGAATACAAAAGAGACGGGAGAACGGATCACAAAGGAGGGACTCTAATCAGGAAGATCGGGAACAGGTGTGGGAAGACTAAATGATGATTAGAATAGGAACAGCTGGGAGAGAGAAGAGAGAGTAAAGAGAGAGAGAGAGAGAGAGAGAGAGAGAGATAGAGAGGGAAAGAACCAAATAAGAGCAGAGAAACGAATAGATGGGGAAAGAGGTTGAGACGGAGAGAGGGAGAGAGAGGGAGAAAGAGGTAGAGAATGAGAGAGACAGAGAGAAAGAGGTAGAGATGCCGAGAGGAAGATAGGGAGAAAGAGGTAGAGACGGAGAGACGGAAAGAGAGAGATAAAGAGGTAGAGACAGAGAGAGGGAAAGAGAGAGAGAAAGAGGTAGAGACGGACAGAGGGAAAGAGAGAGATAAAGAGATAGAGACGGAGAGAGGGAGAGAGAGAGAGAGAGAGAGAGAGAGAGAGAGAGAGAGAGAGAGAGAGAGAGAGAGAGAGAAAGAGGTAGAGGAGAGAGAGAGAGAGAGAGAGAGAGAGAGAGAGAGAGAGAGAGGTAGAGATGGAGAGAGGGAAAGAGAGAGAGGAGGTAGAGACGGAGAGAAGGAAAGAGAGAGAGAAGGAGGTAGAGACGGAGAGAGGGAGAGAGAGAGAGAAAGAGGTAGAGACGGAGAGAGGGAAAGAGAGAGACGGAGGTAGAGACGGAGGGAAAAGAGAGAGAGAAAGAGGTAGAGACGGAGAGAGGGAGAGAGGGAAAAAGAGAGAGAGAAAGAGGTAGAGACGGAGAGAGGGAAAGAGAGAGGGAGAAAGAGGTAGAGAGAGAGAGGAGAGAGAGAGAGAGAGAGAGAGAGAGAGAGAGAGAGAGAGAGAGAGAGAGAGAGAGAGAAAGAGGTAGAGACGGAGAGAGGGAAAGAGAGAGAGAAAGAGGTAGAAACAGAGAGAGGGAGAGAGAGAAAGAGGTAGAGATGGAGAGAGGGAAAGAGAGAGAGAAAGAGGTAGAGACGGAGAGGGAAAGAGAGAGAGAAAGAGGTATATACAGAGAGCGAGAAAGAGGTAGAGATGGCGAGGTAGAGACGGAGAGAGGGAAAGAGAGAGATAAAGAGGTAGAGACGGTTGAGAGGGAAAGAGAGAGAGAAAGAGTTCGAGACGGAGAGAGAGAAAGAGTTCGAGACGGAGAGAGGGAAAGAGAGAGAGAAAGAGGTAGAGACAGAGAGAGGGAAAGAGAGAGAAAGAGGTAGACTGAGAGAGGGAGAGAGAGGAGAGAGAGAGAGAGAGAGAGAGAGAGAGAGAGAGAGAAAGAGGTTGAGACGGAGAGAGGGAGAGAGAGGGAGAAAGAGGTAGAGAATGAGAGAGACAGAGAGAAAGAGGTAGAGATGCCGAGAGGAAGATAGGGAGAAAGAGGTAGAGACGGAGAGACGGAAAGAGAGAGATAAAGAGGTAGAGACAGAGAGAGGGAAAGAGAGAGAGAAAGAGGTAGAGACGGACAGAGGGAAAGAGAGAGATAAAGAGATAGAGACGGAGAGAGGGAGAGAGAGAGAGAGAGAGAGAGAGAGAGAGAGAGAGAGAGAGAGAGAGAGAGAGAGAGAGAGAGAGAGAAAGAGGTAGACGGAGAGAGGGAGAGAGAGAGAAAGAGGTAGAGACGGGGGGAGAGAGAGAGAGAGAGAGAGAGAGAGAGAGAGAGAGAGAGAGAGAGAGAGAGAGAGAGAGAGAGAGAGAGAGAGAGAGAGAGAGAGAGAGAGAGAGAGAGAGAGAGAGGTAGAGATGGAGAGAGGGAAAGAGAGAGAGGAGGTAGAGACGGAGAGAAGGAAAGAGAGAGAGAAGGAGGTAGAGACGGAGAGAGGCAGAGAGAGAGAGGAGGTAGAGACGGAGAGAAGGAAAGAGAGAGAGAAAGAGGTAGAGACGGAGAGAGGGAAAGAGAGGGAGAAAGAGGTAGAGACGGAGAGAGAGAGAGAGAGAGAGAGAGAGAGAGAGAGAGAGAGAGAGAGAGAGAGAGAGAGAGAGAGAGAGAGAGAGAGAGAGAGAGAGAGAGAGAGAGAGAGAGAGAGAGAGAGAGAGAGAGAGAGAGAGAAAGAGGTAGAGACGGAGAGAGGGAAAGAGAGAGAGAAGGAGGTAGAGACACAGAGAAGGAAAGAGAGAGAGGAGGAGGTAGAGATGGGAGAGAGAGAAAGAGGTAGAGACGGAGAGAGGGAAAGAAAGAGAGAAAGAGGTAGAGACGGAGAGAGGGAGAGAGACAAAGAGGTAGAGACGGAGAGAGGGAAAGAGAGGGAGAAAGAGGTAGAGACGGAGAGAGAGAGAGAGAGAGAGAGAGAGAGGGAGAGAGAGAGAGAAAGAGGTAGAGACGGAGAGAGGGAAAGAGAGAGAGAAAGAGGTAGAGACGGAGAGAGGGAAAGAGAGAGAGAAAAAGGTAGAGGACGGAGAGAGGGAAAGAGAGAGAGAAAGAGGTAGAGACGGAGAGAGGGAAAGAGAGAGAGAAAAAGGTAGAGGACGGAGAGAGGGAAAGAGAGAGAGAAAAAGGTAGAGGACGGAGAGAGGGAAAGAGAGAGAGAAAGAGGTAGAGACGGAGAGAGGGAGAGAGAGAGAGAAAGAGGTAGAGACGAGAGAGAGAGAGAGAGAGAGAGAGAGAGAGAGAGAGAGAGAGAAAGAGGTAGAGATGCCGAGAGGAAGAGAGGGAGAAAGGGAGCGAGAGAGGGCGGGAGAGAGAGTGGGAGGGAGGGAGGGAGGGAGCGGGAGAGGGGAAGAGAGAAAGAGAGATACAGTGAGAGAGAGAGGTACAGCAGGAGAGAGAGGTACAGCAGGATAGAGAGGTTCAGCAGGATAGAGAGGTTCAGCAGGAGAGAGAAAGGTTCAGCAGGATAGAGAGGTTCAGCAGGAGAGAGAAAGGTACAGCGAGAGAGAGAGAGGTTCAGCAGGATAGAGAGGTTCAGCAGGAGAGAGAGGTTCAGCAGGAGAGAGAGAGTGAAATGACAACGTGAGAAGTGAGCACTCTAATCAGAGAGAAAAATTATTAACATCGGTTGTGACAAGATCCCATTAGAGTGGACCCATTAGAGTGGACCCATTAGAGTGGACTCGTATCAGGCCAGAGCAGGATTCAATCATACGGGTAATCTACTCTGGATGTGTGGCTCACAAGTGTGTGTGTGTGTGTGTGTGTGTGTGTGTGTGTGTGTGTGTGTGTGTGTGTGTGTGTGTGTGTGTGTGTGTGTGTGTGTGTGTGTGTGTGTGTGTGTGTGTGTGTGTGTGTGTGTGTGTGTGTGTGTGTGTGCTAGCCAGCCCAAAAATTACAATATATTATTACCCCCTTCTTTTCAAATGGACGATTATAGTTCCAGCCAACAACCGTACAGGGTATCAGTTCTAATGCACTGTGGTGAAACCACAGGCTAAAGTCAGCTGTCTGGAGATGAATACACAAATATATTCTGTTGTATTTTCCCTGCCAGCCATGGGTAGGTGGCACAAATGGAGCATTAAAAACTGCTGAGACACTGTGATCCAGGAGGGAGACAGGCTGGCAGAGCAGTGCCAAGGTTTCCCACACGTAGCAGAGCCTACACAGTACACACCGCATCTGTCATTCGCCTCATCGGGATTCATTTAAGAAATATTTGTGGATGAATTCTTTAGGATAAATGTTCTTGTATGTGCCTTCCGTTCTGGTCATTTACATTTTAGCATGATTGCCACTGCAGAGTAATGGCTCCAGTGGGTGTTTGGTTCAAATCTCACGTAGAGTGATATTTGTTTTATATAGCTGTAAAATAATATTGGCATAAAATCAACATTTTACAGCCATATTGTCAAGGTTGTGTGTACTGGTGGCGGAGTCAGATTCAGGAGAGCAGAGCGTTGTGAACAGGCGCACACGTTATTCAGGCTGGAGTGAACTAACAGACGGACGCAAACTGTGTCAAAACCTCCAGAAAAAGGCAAAAGTGCAAAGTGCGAAAAAACACTCACCAAAGCTAATGTACCAAATGAACATACAACGTGCACAAACACGGAAACACAGCCTGGCGCGTCACAATAACCACATAACAATAAACAATTTCACACAAAGACATGGAGGGGAACAGAGGAATAAATACTTGCAGTGTGATGAGGGAATGAAAACCAGGTGTGTATGGAAACAAGACAAAACAAATGGAACAATGAAAAATGGAGTGGCGATGGCTAGAAAGCCGAACGTCGTCCGAAAAAGGCAAGGGGCCGACTGGGGGAAGTCGTGACACTTATACAGCTGGCATGAAACTGTGTGCTTTACTCCACTACTGGGATTATCAATGGTTTCATAAATTCATGATTAGAATCAAAATGTAAAAAAATAATTGAAAAAAATAGCAATTGATCATGTATCTACCCTTCCTCTGGAAGTTATTACCCAAATGCCATCATGTTTATTTGATGTTGATTGGCTGGCAAGGCAGCCCGATCATGGTGCAAGAGTGTTTATGTAATTTGGTAAACTACTTGATGGGTTTTTTAATGACTGCTGTTTTCCAGGCTGACCAGATGGCTCAAAAAAAGACAGAGAAATTCAATTACACTTTAGCTTGAGTGCATGTGTCTCTTCTGTCACACACAGTGTGTTTTGAAAACCATCTGCAGCCATGTTGCCTTTTAGAGGAGTTGAAGAATGTGACCCACACTTAAATATGATGAAATATTATTTTTTGATCATGAAACTGTTATTCCTTTATAAACCTTTCCTATACCATGAAGCTTTTATGTATGTGTATATTGTGGGTATGGCAATATGTTGTGTACATAATAGCTGTATAATGTTAATATGTCCATCCATGAATCTACTGTGATGTTTGATTAGCGTTCGTCATGGTTTTTCATATTTCCCTGGTTTTATAGACGTGCAACACATCGCAGCGTTATGCAAGTGTCCGCCCACTGAGATGTTTGCCAGAATGTTGGCCTCCTCCTTCTCTGCTCCGCCAAATCCAGGGAGATTACCGTTGTTATGGTTATGGTAGGTTGCTGATGTCATCCAGCCAGGTTGTCGGGTTGGACAAATGTGGGCAGTGTGACTCCCCCTCCTTTCCCTCCTCCCCCTCCGTTTCCTCTTCCTTCTCCCACCCCATTTCCTCTCTCTCCTTCCCCCGTTCCCTTCTTTCCATCCCCTCTCCAGTGAGGAAACCATAACATCACAGACGTCATTGTAAATAGTAAGGTGATTAAAATGAGATTCAGATTTAGCTGTCTTCCTCTTCATCTCTCTCTAACATGATTAATATTATAAGTCATGCCAATATGAAGAATTGGAAAAACAAAACAAGTGGGTTGTTTGGGGTGAATTTCTCTCTTCTTTTCCCACCTCCCTTTCAATTGGTAATCAAGTGGCCTCCATAACAAGCATTGGTAGCATGGTAATCACGTTATGGCCATATATACTGTAATGGGAGGGCTGGACAGACAGGGTGCATGTTTATTAGGGAGCAGCAGGAATACATCAATACTTGTAAGTGGAAACACAATAACATTTTCCTAGGATGCTTTTTGTCACGCTTGTTTGGTTACCATTCATTTGGACATTAATCCAGGCAGTTCATCATCCATTACGTCCCACCTTATTTTTTCCCCTTGCAACGTGAGTCTTGGTATATGATTGACTGATTTATTTTACTATTAAAGTGTCATGCATCTTCAGGAGGTTTATAAGATACTGTATTTGCTGTAGCAAAATAAAATGATCATGTCTATACACTGGGTATACAAAACATTAACAACATCTGCTCTTTCCATGACAAAGACTGACCAGGTGAATACAGGCGAAAGCTATGATCACTTATTGATGTCACTTGTTAAATCCACATCCGTGTGGAGACATAGACAAGTGAGTGTGTGTGTGTGTGTGCCATTCAGAGGTTGAATGGGCAAGTCAAAATATTTAAGTGCCTTTGAACAGAGTATGGTAGTAGCTGTTTTTCCTATTTTCTACATTGTAGAATAATAGCGAAGACATTAAAACTCTGAAATAACACATATGGAATCATGTAGAAATTGCCCAAAAAAGTGTTAAACAAAGTAGCCACTATAAGGGCACAAGGCGAGACCCATACGCAGACACAGGAGGCAGATGGTTGAGCTCTGATATTTATGTTACACAAGTGTCAGGATTTGGCCAGGGTTGTTCCGGTTTTTGTTCCGGTTTTTGGTCACTAGATGCCCCCATTGTGCTTTTTGACCTTTTGTTTTCCCTTGATCCCCATTATTATTTGCACCCGTGCCTCGTTTCCCCTGATTGTATTTAAACCCTTAGTTTTCCTCAGTTCTTTGCTCTGTGTTTGTATGTTAGCACCCAGCCCTACTATTCTGTGACCTCTTGTTGATCCCGGTGGACTCTCTTGTGGAATTCTGTTTTTTGTTCTTGTTTATTTATTTTTGAGTATCTTTTGAGGCTTTTTATGCTATACCTACCACCAAATCAAATCAAATTTCAAATCAAATCAAATCAAATCAAATTTTATTTGTCACATACACATGGTTAGCAGATGTTAAATGCGAGTGTAGCGAAATACTTGTGCTTCTAGTTCCGACAATGCAGTGATAACCAACAAGTAATCTAACTAACAATTCCAAAACTACTGTCTTATACACAGTGTAAGGGGATAAGGAACATGTACAGAATGAGTGATGGTACAGAGCAGCATACAGTAGATGGTATCGAGTACAGTATATACATATGAGATGAGTGTGTAGACAAAGTAAACAAAGTGGCATAGTTAAAGTGGCTAGTGATACATGTGTTACATAAGGATGCAGTCGATGATGTAGAGTACAGTATATACATATGCATATGAGATGAATAATGTAGGGTAAGTAACATTATGTAAGGTAGCATTGTTTAAAGTGGCTAGTGATATATTTACATCATTTCCCATCAATTCCCATTATTAAAATGGCTGGAGTTGGGTCAGTGTCAATGACAGTGTGTTGGCAGCAGCCACTCAATGTTAGTGGTGGCTGTTTAACAGTCTGATGGCCTTGAGATAGAAGCTGTTTTTCAGTCTCTCGGTCCCAGCTTTGATGCACCTGTACTGACCTCGCCTTCTGGATGATAGCGGGGTGAACAGGCAGTGGTTCGGGTGGTTGATGTCCTTGATGATCTTTATGGCCTTCCTGTAACAACGGGTGGTGTAGGTGTCCTGGAGGGCAGGTAGTTTGCCCCCGGTGATGCGTTGTGCAGTCCTCACTACCCTCTGGAGAGCCTTACGGTTGAGGGCGGAGCAGTTGCCATACCAGGCGGTGATACAGCCCGCCAGGATGCTCTCGATTGTGCATCTGTAGAAGTTTGTGAGTGCTTTTGGTGACAAGCCGAATTTCTTCAGCCTCCTGAGGTTGAATAGGCGCTGCTGCGCCTTCTTCACGACGCTGTCAGTGTGAGTGGACCAGTTCAGTTTGTCTGTGATGTGTATGCCGAGGAACTTAAAACTAGCTACCCTCTCCACTACTGTTCCATCGATGTGGATAGGGGGTTGTTCCCTCTGCTGTTTCCTGAAGTCCACAGCGGGGAGGAGATGTTGTTGCCTACCCTCACCACCTGGGGGCGGCCCGTCAGGAAGTCCAGTACCCAGTTGCACAGGGCGGGGTCGAGACCCAGGGTCTCGAGCTTGATGACGAGCTTGGAGGGTACTATGGTGTTGAATGCCGAGCTGTAGTCGATGAACAGCATTCTCACATAGGTATTCCTCTTGTCCAGGTGGGTTAGGGCAGTGTGCAGTGTGGTTAATAATAATAATAATAATATATGCCATTTAGCAGACGCTTTTATCCAACGCGACTTACAGTCATGTGTGCATGGTTGAGATTGCATCGTCTGTGGACCTATTTGGGCGGTAAGCAACTTGGAGTGGGTCTAGGGTGTCAGGTAGGGTGGAGGTGATATGGTCCTTGACTAGTCTCTCAAAGCACTTCATGATGACGGAAGTGAGTGCTACGGGGCGGTAGTCGTTTAGCTCAGTTACCTTAGCTTTCTTGGGAACAGGAACAATGGTGGCCCTCTTGAAGCATGTGGGAACAGCAGACTGGTATAGGGATTGATTGAATATGTCCGTAAACACACCGGCCAGCTGGTCTGCGCATGCTCTGAGGGCGCGGCTGGGGATGCCGTCTGGGCCTGCAGCCTTGCGAGGGTTAACACGTTTAAATGTCTTACTCACCTCGGCTGCAGTGAAGGAGAGACCGCATGTTTCCGTTGCAGGCCGTGTCAGTGGCACTGTATTGTCCTCAAAGCGGGCAAAAAAGGTATTTAGTCTGCCTGGCAGCAAGACATCCTGGTCCGTGACTGGGCTGGATTTCATCTTGTAGTCCGTGATTGACTGTAGACCCTGCCACATGCCTCTTGTATCTGAGCCATTGAATTGAGATTCCACTTTGTCTCTGTACTGACGCTTAGCTTGTTTAATAGCCTTGCGGAGGGAATAGCTGCACTGTTTGTATTCAGTCATGTTGCCAGACACCTTGTGGATTTACCTTTTTGTCTTGGAGGATTACCTTTGTTCTTGTGGAATTCCTTTTGACGTTTGTAAGTCGCTCTGGATAAGAGCGTCTGCTAAATGACTTAAATGTAATGTAAATGTTGTGGAGTTACATGTTATCCTGAAGGACTTCACTTTTTACTTCATTAAATACACCGTCTCAAGTACTGCTGTGTCTGCCTCATCTTCTGGGTTCTGCCGACTATTCGTGGCTCAGTTGGTTAAGTGACTGTTTCTCACTCCGGAGACCCGGGTTCGTAACCGGGTCCTGACAACAAGGGATTGGCAAAAGGCAGGCTGGGTACAGGCAAGAGCGCATAAACCAGGTCAGAGTCCAAACAGTACAAGGCGTTTGTCAGGCTCGAGGTCAAGACAGGCAAGGGTTCAATAACCAGGTTCAAGTCCAAACAGTACAAGGCGTTTGTCAGGCTCGAGGTCAGGGCAGGAAGAATGGTCAGGCAGGCGGGTTTGGTGTCAGGACAGACAATGGTCAAAACCAGGAGAAATAGGAAAAAACAGAGACTGGGAAAAAAATAGGAGCTAGGAGATAAACATTGGTTGACTTGGCAAACAAGACGAACTGGCACAGAGAGACAGAAAACACAGGTATAAATACACCGGGGATGATGAGCGACACCTGGAGGGGGTGGGGTCTAGCACAAAGACAGGTGAAACAGATCAGAGCGTGACAGCCACCCTTTTCCTTGATGACAGCTTTGCACACTCTTGGCATTCTCTCAACTAGCTTCAACTGGAATGCTTTTCCAAAAGACTTGAAGGAGTTCCCACATATGCTGAGCACTTGTTGGATGCTTTTCGTTCACTCTACGGTCCAACTCATCCCATCCCATCTCAAGGTCGGGTGATTGTGGAGGCCAGGTCATCTGATACAGCACTCCATCACTCCCCTTCTTGGTCAAATAACCCTTACAGAGCCTGGAGGAGTGTTGGGTCATTGTTCTGTTGAAAAACAAATGATAGTCCCACTAAGTGCAAACCAGGTGGGATGGCGTATCGCTGCCTAATGCTGTGGTAGACATGCTGGTTAAATGATCCTTAAATACTAAATAAATCACTGACAGTGTCACCAGCAAAGCACCCGCACAACATCACACCTCCTCCTCCATGTTTCATGGTGGGAAATACACATCCTGAAATCATCCGTTCACCTACGCTGCGTCTCACAAAGACACTGCGGTTGGAACCAAAAGTCTCACATGTCCATTGCCCCGTGTCTAATGTCCATTGCCCCGTGTTTCTGGGCCCAAGTAAGTCTCTTCTGATTATTGGTGTCCTTTAGTAGTGGTTTTTTTGCAGCAATTCGACCATGAAGTTCTGATTCAAGCAGTCTCCTCTGTACAGTTCAAGGTTGAGATGTGTCTGTTACTTGAACCGTGATCTGATTCACCTGTCTTTGTGCTTGTCTCCACCCCCTCCAGGCGTCGCCCATTTTCCCATTATCCCCTGTGCATTTATACCTGTGTTCTCTGTTTGTCTATTGCCAGTTCGTCTTGTCTCGTCAAGCCTCCCAGCATGTTATTCGTACTTTCTGTTTTCTTGAGCTCCTGTTTTCTAGTTATCCCAGGTTTGATCATTCTGCCTGCCCTGACCCTGAGCCTGCCTGCCGCTCTGTACCTTATAGACTCTGCCCTGTACTACCGAGCCCTGCCTGCCCTTGACCTGTCATTTGCTTGCCCCCTGTTTATATAATAAACGTCCATTATTCAAACTGTTTGCATCTAGGTCTTTTCCTGATAGTATGAACTGGCAATGACTGTCCCAGCAGACTCGGACCAGCTCCGCAATGCCGTCTCCTCCCAAGGAGATACCATTGGAAGGCACGAGGAGTTGCTTCATGGTCTTATGGAAGGTTTCCAAACCTTAGCATAACGCCATGACCATGCATTGAATACATTGTTGGAGCAATTCCGCGGGTTGTCTGTTAGGCAGCCAACCACGACAGTAACCTCCCAGCCCCTCAGTAACCCGGCTGTTAGCTGAGCGTCTCTCCTGACCAGCCTTGCTTCCAGAGAATCCTGCTTACCTCCCTCGGAAAGCTTCGCTGGAGAGTCTGGAACACGTCAGGCATTTCTCTCTCAGTGGTCCATCATCTTCGAGCTGCGCCCTCCTCCTTCTTCTCAGACTGCTCGAAGATAGGGTACCTCATCATGCTGATGTCCGGGAGGGCTCTCGACTGGGCTATGGCAGTGTGGGAACAACAGTCTGCCATGTGCTTCAGTCTGGAGTAGTTTGTGGCGGAGATGAAGAAGTTTTTTTTTGATTCTCCGTTGTCTGGGAGAGATGCTACCCGGAAGTTACTCCAGCTTCGGCAAGACTCCTGCAGTGTGTCAGAATATGTTGTGGATTTCTGCACGCTGGTTGGCAAGAGTGCCTGTAACCTGGAATCCCTGTTTGACACATTCCTGCATAGATTATCGGAGGAAGTTAAGGACGAGCTTGCAGCCCGGGAAATGCCGACTGATCTCGACACACTCATCGCCCTGACCATCCAGATCTAAGGGCAGCTAAGGGAACGTAGGAAGGAGAGGAGGTCCGATTACGGTCCCAAAGGATTCCACCTCGCCTCAAAGGCATCCCGGAAGTCCACCGAAGTCTATGTTTCCGAGAGAATCCAAGGCTACCTGAGGTTCCCCGAGAGTCTCCGGAGTCTCCCGATTTGCCTTTTCCCAAAGGCGATGCAACTTGGCAGAGCTAGGTTTAAACGTTTACACAGGCTTAACATAAGGAGTTGTCTGTATTGCAGGACTACTGGTCATTTCGTTGCCATACCTGTCCACTAAAAGACCAGGCTCACTGGTAGGGGCGGGTACTCAGTTGGGCCATACGGAGATCTTTCCTTGTCCAATTACTCGCATCCCTCTCCATGCCATCCTGCTGTGGGGGAACCAGTCCAAATCTCTCCAAGGTAAAATCTCTCAGTTTTATGGACACTACCCTGGTGTCAGAGCTGGGTATCCCCACTCAGTTCCTCTCCATTCCCATGGATGTAAGAGCGCTGGACGGTCGCTCTATAGGCAGGGTCACCCACAATACCACCCCCATCAACCTGTGAGTGTCAGGGAACCACAGTGAGGCTATACAGTTCATGCTTATTAAGCCTCCTCAGGTTCCTGTAGTATTGGGATTCTCTTGGCTCCAAAACCCTGCACCCGTGTATCGCCTACCGAGGCCTCGATGACATCACAGTTAAGAGCTGCTACCCGCTACCCGCTACCCGCTACCCGCTACCCGCTACCCGCTACCCGCTACCCCTCATCTCCTCGGCCTTCGAGCCACTCCAGGGGCTTTAGACATTACAGAGTAAATTCCATCGACCAAGTAATCTCTCTCTCTCCTATCTCCTCCCCCCCTCTCTCTCTCTCTCCCTCCCTCTCTCTCTCTCTCTCTCTCTCTCTCTCTCTCTCTCTCTCTCTCTCTCTCTCTCTCTCTCTCTCTCTCTCTCTCTCTCTCTCTCCCTCCCTCTTTCTCTCCAAGTCTCCCTCTCTCTCTCTCTCTCCCCTCTATCTAAGCCTTGTTTGTGCATGTTAAGGTTGTCCTGAGGAACGGGTATGTTTTGTATTGTGTGCATGTAAAATGAAAATGAAGTGGGTTGATTTGAATGTCAAATTTTCACTGTCATTACATTTTGAATGTCAATCCCATTTCAATTCAGTGCATTCAGGAGGAAGTCTGGTTAAATACTTCCCTTCAGTCTATTGTTATCTGCCTGACTGTGGTTGTGT
The DNA here is from genome assembly GCF_021184085.1 of Oncorhynchus gorbuscha. Classification (NCBI taxonomy): domain Eukaryota; kingdom Metazoa; phylum Chordata; class Actinopteri; order Salmoniformes; family Salmonidae; genus Oncorhynchus; species Oncorhynchus gorbuscha. The sequence goes on along the minus strand of NC_060173.1, from coordinate 104,428,264 downwards.
TACAGGACTGCCCTCTTCAATTTTGTCCTTGAAAAGCCAGGTGCAGCTTAACGCAGTAATTCAAAAGTGTGTTTCAGGAGCAGATAAAAAACTATCTACAAGACTACATGAAAACTGCATGATACAACAGGGGTGGAAAGAGACAAAAATGCTGTGTAGTACTATTGTTGCACCTGCTACAGATGAGGTAGCAGCCTTCTAAGAACTGTCCCCCTCCCCTCTCTCCCTCTGTTCTCCCCCTCCCTCCCCTTCCCCCTACACTCAAACTCTGTTTCTCTTTCCACCTCCACAACACCGGCCTCTCAATAAACAGAAGCATCTTCAGTTCAGTCACTCCATGCAAATATACACAACCCACAAACCCCCAACAGAGGTGATTAAAGAGAGGAGCAAACTCCCTGGATGGTCTGGATGGATTCTCAGCTGCTGTTGCAGCCAAGGTGTTATTAAAAACAATACGAGGATCTGTGGGAATAGCATTGATATGATTTAACCTACTGTAACTAATCAAGGACCAACACTATGCTTTGTTACATTACCAGCTAAACAACGGTTATCTATGGAACTGTAGATGGAAATCCCTCATTGGGTTATTTTTACATTGGACTACCCACACAAACAAAACAATGATAAAACCTTAGGCAGAATGGGCGATCTCACCAATCTGATAAGGAGTGCCACCTGTAAATGTGGGTGTTACTTGACTGTTTTGTTACATGTGATGTTTTTGTTATGCACATTATAAAGTGGTGAACCAAGTGTCAGCAACACCAGTTAAACCAATCATAAAGCTTTACAGTTGCCCCTCCAGATGCTTTATCTTGAGTCTTGACAACCTCTGCAATATCGAACCAATTGCATTTTTATTAAAGATGTAATATTTTAAACTTAGATGTTTAATTATTAAGAAGCATTCAGGAAGGTTGGCAGGATAGGGCTATTGATCTATAGTAAAGACACAGATTTATTAGAAAGAATATATTTTTAATAGGAGATATTATGAGGCACTAGCTACCCTATCTATGGAAGGAAGGAGATGGGGCTTGGCTAAGTAAGCCTTCCTGGAAAGTTCTGCATGACACCTATACTTGGAAAAGCGTTATGTCTTCTCATTAGTGTTGGGTACGCTGTGTGTGTGTGTGTGTGTGTGTGTGTGTGTGTGTGTGTGTGTGTGTGTGTGTGTGTGTGTGTGTGTGTGTGTGTGTGTGTGTGTGTGTGTGTGTGTGTGTGTGTGTGTGTGTGTGTGTGTGTGTGTGTGCATCCTCCCCAGGGACACAGGATTCCCTATAGCCAATATAATTAGTGTCACAGATGTTTTAGATGCATAGATGGGTTTTCTGTCAGTGTATTTGTGTCCCACTTGATGTAAAGAGATTTAGCACTACCCTTTACAGTATGGCTAGTTTAATCGGTTTGAATACATTAGTAAGAGTGTACATTAGAATACAGTGTTTCTTGTTTCTAATTTCTCCAAGCAGGTTTGTTGGAAGAGATGGTATGTTAAACTAAAACACACTAAAGCATAAGGGTGAAAGTTGTCTTTCTATGTTGTTCCATTGTGAGGAGTTGATTACTTTTCTCAAAGCAATCACAAAATACCATATTTTGCAGAAAGATATCCCTTCAATAGTTAAGTAAGCCATTTTACTTTGTTTGGCTGGTTGGGAGGAAGTTAATTTTATTGATCAATTCATCCGATTTCAATTTTCATTGAGCAAAGTGCAATGCATATCCACACAGTCACGCTGAATAAATACATATCATTTAGCTTCCAGGTGATGCAGTAGTAGCCTGTCTTTGCATATTAGCTGAACTGTTGTCTGGTTTCAGGAACAGTGGGTGGTCATCAATAGATCAATAAATCCACTCAGATTTAAAGATGTAGGATCTTAATTTGATCTCCCTGTTGCAGGATAACTTTTGTGCAATGCAGGGAATGTTTAACTTGTAGTGTAATCAACATTTAAAAAGGCTTCTGAAGTTTGTAATTTCCACCTTGAAATGTCAGACTTTATTTACCCTTAGGAACAATCTATCAACTACAAAAATGTCCATTAATTATAATCTACATAATAATTCAAATTTCCTGTTGCTGAAGGATTCTATTCATGCTGTAGCAAACTGGCTCAAATGAAGGTCCTACATCTGTACATCCCTGCTAGATGATCGCATAGGACACACACCCCCTAGCATAGCTTCCTGTCTTTCTAGCCGTCCTGTTCCCATGGGGCGTCCCGGGCCCTGGCTGCTCGATATGCCAGATATGGATCTGCAATGCATCTGCATGGCTGGGGCCAGACTGGCTCGTCATTCTGCTGGGAGACTCATGCGTTATACACGTGTTGTTGCACACATAGACGGGCTGGCTGACAAGTTCACAATGATGCTGGCGCGTCGATAAGGCAGAAAGCCGCGTGGTGTTATGATTCTGAATAGTCAGATCCCACTGGGCACACACTGGTTGAATCAGCGTTGTTTCCACGTAATTTCAATGATATTGCATTGGCCCAAATGGAATAGATGCTGAATTGACATCTGTGCCCAGTGGGATAGATAGAAAACTATGACAAGAAGCTGCCATGTGGGGAATCCTAAGTGACTCGTTTCAGCTAATTGTATAATGTTCTTGATACCATGTGTTGTTTTAAAGTGTTTTGGCTCATGTCGTGTCTATGCTAATATGGCAAAACATTTGCTAACTAGCTAACCAACATTAAGTGCTCATTGTCCAAATGCATATGTTTTCAATAAACATTTGGAGACAAAATATAGTTCACATGTTGTCAACAATTTAAGCCAACCCTGTCTGTTTTGACCAATAATTACAAGCATTACACAGCTGATTCAAATCATCAAAGCTTGATGATGAGTTGGTTATTTGAATCCCCTGTTTAGTGCTGAGGCAACAACCAAAATGTGCACCCAGAGGGAGCCCCAGGACAGATTTTGGGAAACCTTTAGATGACCTACACTTGACCGTCTGACTGAACCCTCCTCCTCCAGGTCTGCTCTCTCTGTGGTCCAGTCAGAGCTGTCAGGGAACCATGCTGTTCTACCGTGTGTTACTGGGCTTACTAGAGATCTCTGACACCACACACATGCACATTTTCAACGCACGCATATACTGTATGTATGTGTATACTTTACATAAGCACGCACATAGGATAAAACATGCAAATCCACACACAAGACATGACATTCACTGTGCAGGAAGAAACACAAGGCCGTAGATCAACAGGATGTATAGGGAACATAGGGATTGTCACGTTCGTTGTATGGATGAGACCAAGGCGGAGCAGGATGTGAATACATCTTCTATTTTAATGAAACGAAGATCACTTCAACAAACGTGACGCTATATCGAATAAGTGCAGACACAGGCAACTAATACATAGACAATCACCCACGAATTACCCAATGAATATGGCTGCCTAAATATGGTTCCCAATCAGAGACAACGATAAACAGCTGCCTCTAATTGAGAAACAATCTAGGCAACCATAGACATACAAAACACCTAGACTAGTAAACACCCCCATAAACATACACAAACCCTAGACAGGGCCAACACAACAAACCACCCCTTGTCACACCCTGACCTAACCAAAATAATAAAGAAAACAAAGATAACTAAGGTCAGGGCGTGACAAGGATGATGTATAGAGCACTGTTCTCCAACCCTGTTTCTGGAGAGTCACCGTCCTGTAGGTTTTCACACCAACCCTAAACTAGCGCAATTGATTCTAATAATTAGCTGGTTGATAAGCTGAATAAGGTTAGTTACAACTGGGGTTGGAGCTAAAAACCTACAAGAGGGTAGCGCTCCAGGTTCAGGGTTGGAGAACCCTGGTGTAGGGACACACAAGCCCTGGTGTAGGGACACACAAGCCCTGTTACAACAGCTGCAGGTTCCTTTCCCAACTACTGAGCCTTTACGAGTATCACACCACACTGACTGCACAATGAATCAGACATGGTCATAACATGGTCATAACCACCAGCCTGCTACTCCGCAGCATGCACTTTGTTGTCAAGTAGTAGTATTGTGTGTGTGACTTAGAAAACAGAAACAATATTAATTGTTAAATGAAACTGGGTGGTTCCTGGTTTGTGATGTTGTCGGTGTTACACACTGGAAATAAAGAAGAGAGACTTGAGAATAGGAACCCGACAGGAAGTGAAACAGCATGTTACAGAGAGAAGAAGAGAGAGAAGCCCTGCAGAGCCCTGTCAAACAGCCACTATTATGGACAACATTCACAGGGAACACACACACACAAATATATCCCAAGACATATATCCATTGTCACATATGTCTGTATATACGTTTTACAGCTGTATATTTATTTTCTTATATGTATAGTACATCAGGTCTGTTTATCCGGTTCTTGTTCTAGACCTCAACCCATACAGTAGTTGGTTTTGACACCCTATTCCCTATATTGTGATTAAGTGCAGAATAGGGTGCCATTTGTGACGCAGCCCATGTGAGCTCCCCAGAGCAGCTGTGTGTTGTGCTTTAGAGTGGGTGTTGCGGGGGAGGCAGGTGGTCTCTGCTTAGTGCGGTGACAGTTCTGTAGCATTCTGAGAAAACCACCTTGTCAGCCACGCCTCCCAAAAGGACACCTTCCCAAGACGGTTAGACAGTTAAAGGTCGTCAACCACCGAGTCTGCAAACACACACACACACACACGCACGCACGCACGCACACACACACACACACCCTCATTAGGCTGCGGGAGGTTAGCTGGATCTTGAGAGAGTCTTGAACAGCACAACTGTGAATCATAATTGATTAATTTGAATTTATAAAATCATCAAAGTAGCAGGCCGCTCAAACATTACAAAATGGTTGAAGATACAAAGACTGGAGGTTTATATCCATCGTCCTCTTTGGCATTACTCGATTCAGTTCAAATCAACAGGGAGTACCACTTACAAATAGGAACCATTTACAGCAATTCCAACCGCACAGGGGAAACTGTTTAAGTTTCCTCGTGAAAGAACACCCCTAGGTTTACCTAAAAACTTCAATGACTAAATTATCTGAACACAGGTAAAACATCTAAATAAATACCTGGGAGTTCATGACATATAGTAAGATGAAGAAACAGTACTCTGAGCCACAGCTCCGTACTACTCAGACACAGAGAACTGATACTACTGTGTATACTGGTTGTTGGATGGCGTGGGGTGTGTGTGAGGGGGAGGGGTCCGTGGGTGGCGTGGGGTGTGTGTGAGGGGGAGGGGTCCGTGGGTGGCGTGGGGTGTGCGTGGGGGAGGGGTCCGTGGGTGGCGTGGGGTGTGTGGGGGGGAGGGGTCCATGGGTGGCTTTTACCATTTCTTTAGATCCTTCATGTCTAAATCATTGGCAGAAAAAAGTTTGGTCCAAATCAGAATATTGAATATTATATGAATCCTATAAATTAAAATGGCCAATTTGGAGGCAATCAATTTGCGTAAATTCTCCAGAGATCAAATTATATTTAGACAAAATAAAGTTGCAGGAATGACAGAAACAATATAAGAACAATCTGACATGGTGGGTGTCAAAATCCTCTTTCTTGTTCTTTTTGATGCGGAACGACCCAGAGGAGAGTTATACTGTAATTGCAGTTTTGCCAAAAAATAAAGACCGAAAGAAAGTACAAGCCAGACAAAAATGGTCTGCTTTTGATCAGGCAGGAGGGGCGGAGCACTGGAGCTATTTTTATCCCTTTTGTCTACCTCTCAAATGAAGCAATGGACCGTTGGTATTACTAAAGCCCCATACATCAAGCTCCCTAACGCTACAGAAACAGGAGATGGGCTCCTGCCCAATGGGTCCCTTTGATTGGGACAAGGTTTTACTTAGGGCACCCATGGCATAGGGCTGTTCACTCTGTCTGCTATTGCCCTGCTACTGCTCTGCTACTGCTCTGCTACTGCTCTGCCTGGTGCTTGGCATTATGCCCCCCCTGCCTGCCCACGGATACTTTCAGGCCATCGTATCACTTTAGGTCTTGTTTTGTTTGGATTACAAAGGTATTGAGTTTATTTAATGAATCTGAACAAACGTTCAGTTTAAGATTAATTGGCAAAAATGCAGTAAAAAGTCAAAAGAGATGGCTGTATAGAAAAGTCAGAGATAGAAAGAGAGGGCCAATACATTATTGGCATGTTTAGACTTTTGTAAGATAAAACTCAACACACAGGATGTTGTGTGGGTGGGTAGTGTGGGGGGGGGGGGTACAAGGGAGGGGGGTCGGAGGCACTGTCACAAAACAGTGTTGATGAGAGAGATATAAAGAGAGAGAGTGAGGGAAAGAGCGAGAGGGTGATAGAGAGATTGGGAGTGTGAACAGCTCAATGTAAACAGGCTGTCAGAAAAGAAAGTGCAGGGACGTTGTCACCCTGCAGAGGCTGGGAAGAGAATCACATAGTATCTGCAGAGCAACACTCACCAGGGCAGAGAGCGGGAGAGAAGAGAGGGGGAGGGCAATGACCAGGGAGAGTCCACGACAGTGAGTGAGTGAGAGAGAGAGAGAGAGAGAGAGAGAGAGAGAGAGAGAGAGAGAGAGAGAGAGAGAGAGAGAGAGAGAGAGAGAGAGAGAGAAAAAAAGGCTTAATTAATTCAGGCTGGATGGATGGGATGTTGCTGGCTCTACCATGGCTCCAGTGCCTGTGCTGTGCCTCTCTGTGTAGCTGGAGCGGTACTGTGTTGCTGTAGCTGCTGTGAGAGGCTGCTCACTGCTCTGCCCACGGGGAAAGCGAGACCCATGCCCCGGCCGGCTTGGAAAGGACTCCCTATCAACCCATACTGAAGAAAGCATCACACACAGGGATGGGCAGAGGTAGGAGACAAGCTATGTTTCACTCTCTCTCTCTGATGATGTCGCTGTGTTCATTTCTGTTTCTCTGGTTTATTTCTCCTGGTTTCTCTCTCACTCTCTCTGTTTATATCCCTGTTTCTCTCTTTTTGTTTCTCTCTCTGTTTGTTTCTCTCTCTGTTTCTCCATGTTTCTCTCTCTCTCTCTTCGCGGAAGATCATTCTCCATTGATCATTGCTTTCTGACCAGGCTTTGGCAACTTTCTCTCTCTTGCCATTAGTACCTGTGTCACTGGAATGTGTGTGTGTTTATTTGTCCTTCCATGTCCTTTCACTTTCAATCTTTCTGTTTTATCCTACATGTATAGCAGCATGTTGATAATCTGGTTGTTGTGGTCAGTTTCTAAGTGACAATGTGTGGGCTTGTGCTGATTGTGGATGTGATGGATGTATGGGGAGATAATCAAACACGGATCCTCGGTCATTCCACTGAACTCACCCTTACTATCCTTTCTCTCAGACACATTGAGACGGATTTAAGTTGACTATTTATTTCTTATGCTACCTGGTCTGAGACACACAGTCATGTTTTCAGACATATTTCTAAACTGTCTAAATACATATATATATATATATATATATATATATATATATATATATATATATATATATATATATATATATATATATATATATACACACACACAAAGGTGAATCAACAGTACAGCGTTTTTGTCAAAGTTAATTTCCCTTGTGTTGTCTGAACAGTTGCCTTCTGATAAAAATATTAGACTCTAGCACATTTTCACACACGCAAACACATGTAGGACATTCTTGAGAGAGTTTATTGATAGATGTCATAGATTATCAGTCCTCTCCTCCGTGTGTCAAGGCTGCTGCCAACGTTTACCTTGAGTTGTGCTCTCTCTCTCTCTGTCCCTCTCCCTGTCCCTCTCCCTGTCCCTCTCCCTCTCCCTCTCCCTGTCTCTGTCTCTGTCCCTTATCTCTGTCTCTGTCTGTCTCTCTCTCTCTCTCTCTCTCTCTCTCTCTCTCTCTCTCTCTCTCTCTCTCTCTCTCTCTCTCTCTCTCTCTCTCTCTCTCTCTCTCTCTCTCTCTCTCTCTCTCTCTCTCTCTCTCCATACCGTGTGATTCAGGCACCAGACTTTGATTAATCTCAAATCTGCACTCTTAATTACGCCTCATCATCCGATTACCAAAAGCAATGGTTATTCAGGCCCAGACAGGACGTCTGATTCACAGGCTGGCCAATAAACAATGAAGGATGCTTCTGTTCTAGTACGATGCGCTCTGAGTGAAGACCTGCCTGAACGAGAGGCTCATTCACCACAAGCTAATTGACTATGCTGCTCACCTTCTCAGAGCTCAGACAGAGAGAGACTGGAAAATTGGAGGGTGCACATGCCTGTGAGTGAGTGCTTGAGTACATGCGTTTGTTATGTGTGCATGGATACTGGTTGGAGTATCCATAGTGCCACTTAGATTCATGTTTCCATCCACCATAAAGGGAGGTTGTCAGGTTTCTAATAGCAGGTAGTGGTCGAGGACATGAAAAGATGTGGGATGATGACTGACATCCCTCTGTAGCCATGGTGGACAGCTTGGCCGCTCCTGCTTCGTGATCAATAATAATCTGCCTCAATTGTTCCATGGGATTAACATGACCATAGGTTGCCTCCAGGTGATTGATCATTAACAGAAATCTCCATGTCAAATGGTAACCTAGTCCATATGTAGTGTACTATATTTGATTAGTAGTGTTGAGCAATTAGTGCTTTTTGAGGTCTGTTCAGTTTAGAATTATATATATTTTTACATTAAATGCACCGTGCATTATGTGGGTTGAACGCTGTAACACAGAATTAATCAATTAATACAAGTCCCATGATGGTGGTGACTGCCCACTACTGTTTATTACTTACAGTATTAACCATGTGGACCCCACTCCATCATTGTCTTAGTCCACCTCCGTAGCGTCCTTTGAGTGGCGACCCTCGCCGCCGACCTGGGCCTAGGAACCCTAACAAAGGACTCCACTGGACTGAGGGGTAGCTCCGTACTGAGGGGCAGCTCGGGACTGAGGGATAGCTCAGGACTGAGGGGTAGCTCGGGCCTGAGGGGTAGCTCGGGGCTGAGGGGTAGCTCAGGACTGAGCTACCCCTCAGGGGTTGACGGCTCTGGCAGCTTCTGGCTGACTGATGGCTCGGGCAGCTCCTGGCTGACTGACGGCTCTGGCAGCTCCTGGCTGAATGGCGGCTCTGGCAGCTCCTGGCTGAATGGCGGCTCTGGCAACTCCTGGCTGAATGGCGGCTCTGGCAACTCCTGGCTGAATGGCGGCTCTGGCAGATCCTGGCTGACTGGCGGCTCTGGCAGATCCTGGCTGACTGGCGGCTCTGGCAGCTCCTGGCTGACTGGCGGCTCTGGCAGCTCCTGGCTGAATGGCGGCTCTGGCAGATCCTGGCTGACTGGCGGCTCTGGCAGATCCTGACGGCTCTGGAAGATCCTGGCTGACTGGCGGCTCCATGCTGACTAGTGGCTCTGGCAGGAGCCAGAGCTCTGGACAGATGGGCAGCTCAGGCGGCGCTGGGCAGACGGGCAGCTCAGGCGGCGCTGGGCAGACGGGCTGCTCAGGCGGCGCTGGGCAGACGGGAGACTCTAGCAGCTCTGGACAGACAGGCAGCTCAGGCGGCGCTGGGCAGACGGCCAGCTCAGGCGGTGCTGGGTAGACTGGAGACTCCGTCAACGCTGGAGAGGAGGAAGGCTCTGGCAGTGCTGGACAGAGGAGCTCTGGCGCCTCTGGACTGAGGGGCGGAAGCTCTGAGAAGCGCCGGACAGGCGGGAGACTCCGACAACGCCGGAGAGGAGGAAGGCTCTGGCAGCGCTGGACAGAGAAGCTCTGGCGCCTCTGGACTGAAGGGCGCTGGCGCCTCTGGACTGAGGGGCTCTGGCGCCTCTGGACTGAGGGGCTCTGGTGCCTCCGGACTGAGGGGCGGAAACTCGGGTAGCGCCGGACAGGCGGGAGCACCTGTATTGATGGGACAGAGAGACAGCCTGGTGCGGTGTGCCGGCACTGGTGGTATCGGGCTGGGGACACGCATACTACGCCAAATCAACTGCTCTCTCTCTTCGCACTCCCGCAATTGTATTAACACCTCCTGGAGTGTCTCCTCATCTCCCATCCATTCACTCTCCTCCATTCTGTCCAATAACTCCTCGAACCTCTCAGACTCAGCCCTCAGCTTCGCCGATGGCTCCGATAACATCCATCGCTCCTTACGGTAAACAGGGGGAGTTGGCTCAGGTCTGGCTCCTGACTGCCACACTCTCCCTGTCCCCCCTCCCAAGACATTTTTGGTGCTGCCTCTCGGGCTTCCAGCTGCTCTGCCATGCTAGCTCCTGATAATGCCGCCTCTCTGCTTTCGCTGCCTCCAGCTCGGCTTTGGGGCGGCAATATTCCCCTGGCTCTGCCCAGGGTCCTTTCCCGTCTAGGATCTCCTCCCAAGTCCATTTTTTCAAATAGTGCAGCCTCTCCCACTACTGCTGCTGCTGCCTCTGTTGCTGCTTCCTCTGTTGCTTCTCCTGATGCTGCTTTTGCTGCTGCTGTTGGTCCTGCTGCTGCTGCTGCTGCCTCTGTTGCTTCTCCTGCTGCTGCTTTTGCTGCTGCTACTGTTGCTCCTGCTGCTGCCGCTGTCTGTTACCACGCCGCTTGGTCCTTGGTTGGTGGGTAATTGTGTAATGGCTTTCTTCCTGGGAAGGAGAGGCGGACCAAAACGCAGGGTTAAACATCTTAAATAAAGACGAATACCGAGAAAACACTACAATTATACAAAACAATAAATGTGAAAACCGAAAACAGTCCTGTGTGGTGAAAGAAACACAGACACGGAAATAATCACCCACAAACTGCGACCTGTATACTCTAGTCGGCTGGCCCTCGCTACATATTCGTCACCAGACCCACTGGCTCCAGGTCATCTACAAGTCCATGCTAGGTAAAGCTCCGCCTTATCTCAGTTCACTGGTCACGATGGCAACACCCATCCGTAGCACGCGCTCCAGAAGGTGTATCTCACTGATTATCCCTAAAGCCAACACCTCATTTGGCCGCCTTTCGTTCCAGTACTCTGCCTGTGACTGGAACGAATTGCAAAAATCGCTGAAACCCGGACAGTCTGAGCACTGATGGAGGGATTGTGCATTCCTGGTGTGAGATGGGCAGTTGTTATTGCCATCCTGTACCTGTCCCGCCGGTGTGATGTTCGGATGTACTGATCGTGTGCAGGTGTTGTTACACGTGGTCTGCCACTGTGAGGACGATCAGATGTCCGTCCTGTCTCCCTTTAGTGCTGTCTTTGGCGTCTCACAGTACGGACGTTGCAATATATTTCCCTGGCCACATCTGTAGTCCTCATGCCTCCTTGCAGCGTGCCTAAGGCACGTTCACACAGATGATCAGGGACCCTGGGCATCTTTCTTTAGGTGTTTTGCAGAGTCATTAGAAAGGCCTCTTTAGTGTCCTAAGTTTTCATAACTGTGACCTTAATTGCCTACCGTCTGCAAGCTGTTAGTGTCACAACGACCGTTCAACAAGTGCATGTTCATTAATTGGTTATTGTTCATTGAACAATCCAAGATGGCGTAGCAGTAATTCGTCCTGTCGTATCGTCTCTCTGTAAATATCGTCTCTTTTTCGTTTTAGATATTTTATTCTTATTTTTTTCTTCGCATATCTTTAAAAACATTTTGCTAAACCTAAGCTAAACCCAAGCTTCCAAATACTCTTCTGCAACCCGCCAATGTAGCTACTTTTCCTAAAGTATTTATATTTACTTCGAAACCGGAACCCTTCAACTGAAGCTAGCCAGCTATGCTATGCTAGCGGTCTTCAGCTAACCGGTCATCAGCTCGGAAAGCTCTCGCCAGTTCGAACAACGCGACGCTAACCAGAGCATAACGGACCTATTTAATTTTTTACCCCCGGATTCCCACCACAAACGGAACATTCTTAAGCTGGATCTTCACAACTAGCTATCGAGCTAAACAGCAACCCTGGTTGATTACTCCTGGCTAGCGTTTCCACCCACGTAGCTTGAAGCTAGCCCGGCCAGAGCTCCTAGCATACTCCTGGGCTACAATACCTGGACCTACGACCGGTCTACCGATATCACTGCATGAAGAGGAATAAACAGACTCACCCCATCGCAACATCCTCCAAAGGCTAACTCTCTAGCCCTCGCTATCTCCTTGCTTGCTAACTCGGCATGCTAACTGCTAGCTTGTCTAGCTTGTTTAGCCCAGGTCCGCTCACTACTACCTTGTTTACCCCGGCCTGCTAATCTGTTAGCTTGTTAGCACAGGCCTGCTAACCGTCTGCATCGCCGCGTCCCAAAAACGCAGTGGCCCATATGTACTTTCTATCTCTTCCCGATTTTTAAGAAATTTGTTTATACCTTCCGGAAACCTGCCTCACCCAATGTGATACGGAATCGCTATTATCTTTATTTTTAGAACACACTCAAGAACCTCCAGAAGCTAACCAGCTAGCTAGCTACAAGCTACTTAGTCATTGTTATTTTTGAACCTGGATAACACTCGCCAGTCCTGCCCCATCCACCGCTGCCCCCTGGACTCTGATCACTCTGATCACTTGGCTACATAGCTGATGCACGCTGGACTGTCCATTAATCACGGTACTCCATTCTGCTTGTTTGTTTTATCTGTCGGCCCCGTTGCCTAGTCAGCGCCATTTTACCTGCTGTTGTTATGCTAGCTGATTAGCTGTTGTCTCACCCACTGTTTTAGCCAGCTTTCCCAATTCAACACCTGTGATTACTGTATGCCTCGCTGTATGTCTCTCTCAAATGTCAATATGCCTTGTATACTGTTGCTCAGGTTAGTTATCATTGTTCTAGTTCACTATGGAGCCCCTAGTCCCACTCCTCATACCCCTGATACCTCCTTTGTCCCACCTCCCACATATGCGGTGACCTCACCCATTACAACCAGCATGTCCAGAGATAAAACCTCTCTCATCATCACCCAGTGCCTGGGCTTACCTCCGCCATACCCGCACCCCACCATACCCCTGTCTGCGCATTATGCCCTGAATATATTCTACCATGCCCAGAAACCTGCTCCTCTAATTCTCTGTCCCCAACGCTCTAGGCGACCAGTTTTGATAGCCCTTAGCCGCACCCTCATACTACTCCTTCTCTGTTCCGCGGGTGATGTGGAGGTAAACCCAGGCCCTGCATGTCCCCAGGCACCCTCATTTGTTGACTTCTGTGATCGGAAAAGCTTTGGTTTCATGCATGTCAACATCAGAAGCCTCCTCCCTAAGTTTGTTTTACTCACTGCTTTAGCACACTCTGCTAACCCTGATGTCCTTGCCGTGTCTGAATCCTGGCTCAGGAAGGCCACCAAAAATTCAGAGATTTCCATACCCAACTATAACATCTTCCGTCAAGATAGAACTGCTAAAGGGGGAGGAGTTGCAGTCTACTGCAGAGATAGCCTGCAAAGTAATGTCATACTTTCCAGGTCTATACCCAAACAGTTCGAACTACTAATTCTGAAAATTACTCTCTCCAGAAATAAGTCTCTCACTGTTGCCGCCTGCTACCGACCCCCCGATTTCCCCCCATCTAGCTTCAGAGTTTGTTCTGTTAGGTGACCTAAACTGGGATATGCTTAACACCCCGGCAGTCCTACAATCTAAGCTAGATGCCCTCAATCTCACACAAATCATCAAGGAACCCACCAGGTACAACACTAACTCTGTAAGCAAGGGCACCCTCATAGACGTCATCCTGACCAACTGGCCCTCCAAATACACCTCCGCTGTCTTCAACCAGGATCTCAGCGACCACTGCCTCATTGCCTGTATCCGCTACGGTGCCGCAGTCAAACGACCACCGCTCATCACTGTCAAACGCTCCCTAAAACACTTCTGTGAGCAGGCCTTTCCAATCGACCTGGCCCGGGTATCCTGGAAGGACATTGACCTCATCCCGTCAGTTGGGGATGGCTGGTCATTCTTTAAGAGTAACTTCCTCACCATTTTAGATAAGCATGCTCCGTTCAAAAAATGCAGAACTAAGAACAGATACAGCCCTTGGTTCACTCCAGACCTGACTGCCCTCGACCAGCACAAAAACATCCTGTGGCCGACTGCAATAGCATCGAACAGTCCCCGCGATATGCAACTGTTCAGGGAAGTCAGGAACCAATACACGCAGTCAGTCAGGAAAGCTAAGGCCAGCTTCTTCAGGCAGAAGTTTGCATCCTGTAGCTCCAACTCCAAAAAGTTCTGGGACACTGTGAAATCCATGGAGAACAAGAGCACCTCCTCCCAGCTGCCCACTGCACTGAGACTAGGGAACACGGTCACCACCGACAAATCCATGATTATCGAAAACTTCAACAAGCATTTCTCAACGGCTGGCCATGCCTTCCGCCTGGCTACTCCTACCTCGGCCACCAGCTCCGCCCCCCCCGCAGCTCCTCGCCCAAGCCTCTCCAGGTTCTCCTTTACCCAAATCCAGATAGCAGATGTTCTGAAAGAGCTGCAAAACCTGGACCCGTATAAATCAACTGAGCTTGACAATCTGGACCCTCTATTTCTGAAACTATCCGCCGTCATTGTCGCAACCCCTATTACCAGCCTGTTCAACCTCTCTTTCATATCGTCTGAGATCCCCAAGGATTGGAAAGCTGCCGCAGTCATCCCCCTCTTCAAAGGGGGAGACACCCTGGACCCAAACTGTTACAGACCTATATCCATCCTGCCCTGCCTATCTAAGGTCTTCGAAAGCCAAGTCAACAAACAGGTCACTGACTATCTCGAATCCCACCGTACATTCTCCGCTATGCAATCTGGTTTCCGAGCCGGTCACGGGTGCACCTCAGCCACACTCAAGGTACTAAACGACATCATAACCACCATCGACAAAAGACAATACTGTGCAGCCGTCTTCATTGACCTTGCCAAGGCTTTTGACTCTGTCAATCACCATATTCTTATCGGCAGACTCAGTAGCCTCGGTTTTTCGGATGACTGCCTTGCCTGGTTCACCAATTACTTTGCAGACAGAGTTCAGTGTGTCAAATCGGAGGCCATGTTGTCCGGTCCTCTGGCAGTCTCTATGGGGGTGCCACAGGGTTCAATTCTCGGGCCGACTCTTTTCTCTGTGTATATCAATAATGTTGCTCTTGCTGCGGGCGATTCCCTGATCCACCTCTACGCAGACGACACCATTGTATACACTTTCGGCCCGTCATTGGACACTGTGCTATCTAACCTCCAATCGAGCTTCAATGCCATACAACACTCCTTCCGTGGCCTCCAACTGCTCTTAAACGCTAGTAAAACCAAATGCATGCTTTTCAACCGATCGCTGCCTGCACCCGCATGCCCGACTAGCATCACCACACTGGATGGTTCCGACCTTGAATATGTGGACACCTATAAGTACCTAGGTGTCTGGCTAGACTGCAAACTCTCCTTCCAGACCCATATCAAACATCTCCAATCGAAAATCAAATCAAGAATCGGCTTTCTATTCCGCAACAAAGCCTCCTTCACTCACGCTGCCAAGCTTACCCTAGTAAAACTGACTATCCTACCGATCCTCGACTTCGGTGACGTCATCTACAAAATTGCTTCCAACACTCTACTCAGCAAACTGGATGCAGTTTATCACAGTGCCATCCGTTTTGTCACTAAAAGCACCTTATACTACCCACCACTGCGACTTGTATGCTCTAGTAGGCTGGCCCTCACTACATATTCGTCGCCAGACCCACTGGCTCCAGGTCATCTACAAGGCCATGCTAGGCAAAGCTCCGCCTTATCTCAGCTCACTCGTCACGATGGCAACACCCATCCGTAGCACGCGCTCCAGCAGGTGTATCTCATTGATCATCCCTAAAGCCAACACCTCATTCGGCCGCCTTTCGTTCCAGTACTCTGCTGCCTGTGACTGGAACGAATTGCAAAAATCACTGAAGTTGGAGACTTTTATCTCCCTCACCAACTTCAAACATCAGCTAGCTGAGCAGCTAACCGATCGCTGCAGCTGTACATAATCTATTGGTAAATAGCACACCCATTTTCACCTACCTCATCCCCACAGTTTTTATTTATTTACTTTTCTGCTCTTTTGCACACCAATATCTCTACCTGTACATGACCATCTGATCATTTATCACTCCAGTGTTAATCTGCAATATTGTAATTATTCGCCTACCTCCTCATGCCTTTTGCACACATTGTATATAGACTCCCCTTTTTCTCTGTGTTATTGACTTGTTAATTGTTTACTCCATGTGTAACTCTGTGTTGTCTGTTCACACTGCTATGCTTTATCTTGGCCAGGTCGCAGTTGCAAATGAGAACCTGTTCTCAACTAGCCTACCTGGTTAAATAAAGGTGAAAAAAAACAAGCATCAGAAACAGTGTTTAAACCCTATACAATGAATATCTGTGGAGTTATTTTGATTTTTACGAATTATCTTTGAAAGATAGGGTCCTGCTTCTTTTTTGTTGAGTTTATATCGTACAGGGTTTGATCTGATTTATCTCCATAGAGAAATGGGGAAATGTGCGCATTGAGCTCAGAGAAAAACACTAAATGGAATTAAAATCATTGAGCCGACTTTGGTCAATTAGTTGTTAACAAAAAACAAACAATAACAGCACTGTTGATTAGAGCCCTATAAAAGTAGTGCACTGCGTAGGAAATAGGGTGCTATTTGGGGATTCACCCAAAGACATCTATTAGACAGCTTTCTGCCATCAGGACCTCTATACCAAGCGGTGTCAGAGGAAGGCCCTAAAAATGGTCAAAGACTCTAGCCACGGTAAGCGATACCGGAGTGCCAAGTCTAGGTCCACGAGGCTTCTGAACAGCTTCGACGAGATGGTAGCGTTACGAAGGTCCAACTTAGTAAAGCACGAAGGCTGGACTAAGGGAAGCGGATAACGGTGATTGAGTCTCGATAATCCACGCACCTGAAGGAAGCCATAAGGCTCCTGAAATGCTAATCAAATGTCTACCCAGACTTTTTGTACCCCCCCCCACGCTGCTACTACTCTCTGTTACTATCTATGCATAGCCACTTTTATAACTCTACCTACAGTACATGTACATAATTACCTCAATTACCTCGACACCGGTGACCCCGCACATTGACACATTGACACATGGATTCTGTACTGGTACCCCCGGTACCCCGCTATTGTTATTTTATGAGCGGCAGGGTAGCCTAGTGGTTAGAACTTTGGACTTGTAACTGGAAGGTTGCAAGTTCAAATCCCTGAGCTGACAAGGTACAACTCTGTTGTTCTGCCCCTGAACAGGCAGTTAACCCACTGTTCCTAGGCTGTCATTGAAAAAAATAAAAAATAATTGTTCTTAATTAACTGACTTGCCTAGTTAAATAAAGGTAAAATATATATATATTTTTTCACTGCTGCTCTTTAATTATTTGTTATTCTTATCTCTTACTTTTTGGGGGGTATTTTCTTAAAACTGCATTGTTGGTTAAAGGCTTGTAAGTAAGCATTTCACTGTATTGTTGGTTACTGTATTGTTGTATTCGCCGCAAGCGATTTGATTTGATTTGATTAAGCCCAGCTATCAGAAAAGGCAAACATGTTCAGCTGTAACCATTGAATTAGAATGAAGTTCTATGTCCATTATAGTATTTTTAATTATATGGTTATAGCCAATCATCTTTGCCTTTGAATGGGGAATGCTGTTCTACTCATTCTAATTCTATAGCTCGAACAACTGTATTATATCTATCTTGGTTAACATATTGTTGCTTTCTCTCTTGGGAAGTTTATCAACGGTCCACGGTCAAGGGGCTGTCACATTAAGACAATAGTATTGTAGATAATAGCAGTAATAGCAGTAAAATTATACATTAGAGCTGTCCAGAAGGGATAAGGAACAACCAGAGGCTAGGGATGTGAACAGGCCTAGTCTTGCTTGCCCATGCATGGCCTTTAGTATCTAGTACAGTACACTGTAGCTTGGCTTCACCACCGCCACGACACGCACGGCTCCACCACTTAAAACCAATCCCCCCTGTTGCCATAACACCCAGCAGCCCCTCCATAAATACTGGTGGTATTTCTGAGGCTTCCCCCCCAGGAGAATAGAGAGCCCTAACAGCCTAGTGGCTGCAGAGCTCTGCTGCTTGCTCAGCTGAGGAGGTGTACAGGGGGGAGAAAGCTGAATAAAAAACATTCATACTAAATGGTGTGTGATCAGGAGTTGGGAAGACACTAAATACAAGTCACCAATTAGAGAGATGACAATGTTGAGTTGTGATTACATGGATGACAGGGGGCAACTCTGTTTGGGACAAGGAAGAGGAAAGTGTGTGTGTGTGTGTGTGTGTGTGTGTGTGTGTGTGTGTGTGTGTGTGTGTGTGTGTGTGTGTGTGTGTGTGTGTGTGTGTGTGTGTGTGTGTGTGTGTGTGTGTGTGTGTGTGTGTGTGTGTGTGTGTGTGTGTGTGTGTGTGTGTGTGTGACTGTTTGCATCCAGTCTGAAGTGCCGACAGACATAACAAATCATGGGCAAAACCATTTATGAGCAAAGTTCAAGCTCCCTCAGACCAGAGCCCCAAGGTAGACCATGCCCCAGTTCTCTCATTAGACTAACAGGAGATTAAAGATTTTACTTGAACTTTGAACTTTGCCCTTGGTCTGTACCCCTTTCCTCATAACGTGTCACTACATCAAATGAAATTCATTCATCTCAAACAGCATCCAGTAAGTGGGGAAAGTTGAAGTACATTTCATGGTGTTCGTAATGGTTAGCTACAGAGCACTCGGGAAGTATTCAGACCCGTAGATTCTTTCCACATTTTGTTACGTTACAGCCTTATTCTAAAATTGATTTTTTTTAAATACTCAGCAATCTACACACAATACCCCATAATGACAAATGTTTGCAGCATTGAAGGTCCCCAAGAACACAGTGGCCTCCATCATTCTTAAATGGAAGAAGTTTGGAACCACTAAGACTCTTTCTAGAGCTGGCCGCCCAGCCAAACTGAGCAATCGAGGGAGAAGGGCCATGGTCAGGGAGGTGACCAAGAACTCGATCGTCACTCTGACAGAGCTCTAGAGCTCCTCTGTGGAGATGGGAGAACCTTCCAGAAGGACACCCATCTCTGCAGCACTCCACCAATCAGTGTGGTAGAGTGGCCAGATGGAAGCCACTCCTCAGTAAAAGGCACATGATAGCCTGCTTGAAGTTTGCCAAAAGGCACAAAGACTCCCAGACCATGAGAAACAAAATGCTCTGGTCTGATGAAACCTGGATTTAACTATTTGGTCTGAATTCCAAGCGTCACATTTACATTTACATTTAAGTCATTTAGCAGACGCTCTTATCACATCTGGAGGAAACCTGGCACCATCCCTACTGTGAAGCATGGTGGTGGCAGCATCATGCTGTGGGGTTGTTTTTCAGCGGCAGGGACTTTGAGAGTATTTAGAATCAAGGCAAAGATGAACGAAGCAAAGTATGGAGAGATCCTTGATAAAAACCTGCTCTAGAGTGCTCAAGACCTCAGACTGGGGGGAAGGTTCACCTTCCAACAGGACACCGACCCTAAGCACACAGCCAAGACAATGCAGAAGTGGCTTTGGGACAAGTCTTTGAATGTCATTGAGAGGACCCAGCCAGAGCCTGGACTTAAACCTATTGAAACATCTCTGGAGAGACCTGCAAATAGCTGTGCAACCACGCTCCCCATCCAACATAACAGAGCTTGAGAGGATCTGCAGAGGAGAATGGGAGAAACTCCCCAAGTTTGCAAAGTGTGTCATGTCATACCCAAGAAGACTCAAGGCTGTAATCGCTTTCAAAGCTGTTTCAACAAAGTCCCGAGTAAAGAGTCTGTTTTTAGCTATATGTTTTAGAGCCACAAAATTCCAGTTTGGTTATTAGGGATGTATCACATAGAGACTATCCTAAACAGTGTCAATCGTGACTGGCCTTTAGTGAGAATAGAAGCTTCATGCCAGGAGATTTTTACCACCAGCCAGTGTCAGTGGCCTTTTATCATTTTGGAAAAAGTCTCTCCTCCGTGACCCAGAAACCTATAAGTGGTCGAGTGGTCGAGGAGAGTGTCAATTCATTAATTGGCAAACAAAAGACAGTCCTTCCCTCCTCGATATCCTCCTTTTGGCGAGTAAGCACAAGTGTCTCCTACCCGAGTCCTTTGTGGAATAGTTTAGAAATCTGTCTCACCCCCTTTGAATCAGCTATTGTTTTCTCGAAAAACTTGCAAACATTTAAAAATGATATGCTACTTATCCTTTTATCTATAAAATATGTTGCACTACTAACTAAATTATTTTTTAAATAATTTTATACATTTATTTTGGGATTCCACCATGTTAAACGTCATTTGTCTGATGACGCGCGATTGGAGAAGGAGTCTCATTTCATACAAGCTCATTTTCGTCTACTAGCCCTCTCCTAGATTATCTTTCAAAAGGGGGCCAGAGAAGAGAGGACGCAGGAGGTTGAGCAAATCCAATTGAGAAAAGGCCAATGTGTCCAAACCTCCAATTCATGGTTTGTTTACGGTCATCGGCACAAGAGTAACGAGCTACTGTAGGTGATAATGAGCATGACTGAATGGCTAAAGCAGGAAGCACCTCAATGAGCAGGGCTCAAGTGATTCAATACCTATCAGACGGACCTGTATACTACAACTCAATGCTTGATGCTCTTTCCTCTGTGTTTCAGTCCAGGCGTGTGTGTCATTCACATTGGGTATTAGTCCCGCTCCCTTATGGCAAGGCTGAGATTTTAAGTAGAGCTGAGCACAGATTCACAGAACTGATACTAGATGGATGAGAACAATACCCTACTGATGCTCAGGCCCAGAGTGACCTCATAGGTTCAGGGCATACGAGATAGAATTGTGTGTTAGTGTTCGTTAGTCATGATAACCTGAAAATGTATTTTGCAGACTCAGAAAGAATCCTTGACTCTGTAAATTATAGGAAAAATGTCCTTCAGAGCAATTCTTTTTTGGATATTATTTTGTTTGAGGCTCATCATGTTTTAGCCTTGTAGACCATACGCAAAGTGCAGTAGAAAACTACAAAGAACCTGTTATATAATCAAAACGGATACATTTGTTTACTCATAGAAATGTTTTTCTCGGTTGCCTTCTTTGCCTTGCTTTAAACACTAAGTGCTCTACAAAATTGCAGTTGTTTGAAGATTGGGCTGTGATTCTGCCACATGCAGTCCAGGTAGAGACACAGGGCTGTTGTGTTATGTGGTAGATCATGCTGAACCATTCTTTACTAAGAATCTTTGGCTCAGAAAGTCATCTGGACCTCCATTTTGACCTTCAAAACCAGCCACTAGAGGCGCTAGGGTAGGCTTGCACACTCTTGGCATTCTCTCAACCAGCTTCACCTGGCATGGTTTTCCAACAGTATTGAAGGAGTTTCCACATATGCTGAGAACTTGTTGGCTTCTTTTCCTTCACTCTTCTGTCCAACTCATCCCAAACCATCTCAATTGGGTTGAGGTCAGGTGAAATAGCCCTTATCAGAGTATGTTGGAGTCCCTGATG
Organism: Oncorhynchus gorbuscha; assembly: GCF_021184085.1. NCBI lineage: Eukaryota > Metazoa > Chordata > Actinopteri > Salmoniformes > Salmonidae > Oncorhynchus > Oncorhynchus gorbuscha. The sequence goes on along the minus strand of NC_060173.1, from coordinate 104,406,818 downwards.
TCTCTCTGGAAAGTGATCCTCGCCCTGAGCTTGTCTACTTTATTGTCCAGGGACTGAACATCTACAAGTAGTATACCCGGAAGCGGTGAATGGTGTGCACGCCTCCTGAGTTGGACTAGAAGTCTACTCTGAATACCTCTTCTCCACCAGCGGCGTCTTGGAGCAGCCTCTGGGATAAGTTCAGATGCCCTGGGGGGTACGAACAAAGGATCCAATTCGGGAAAGCTGTATTTCTGGTCGTAATGCTGGTGAGTTACCTTCGCTCTGATATCCAAAAGTTATTTCCGGCTGTATGTAATAACTCAATAAACCTTCTGGGTTTCTAATAATGTATGATTTAAAACACAAAAAAACAAAACACTGCAAAGTTCCTTAGGAGCTAGGAGCAGAGCTACCATGTCTGTCATCTTCTAATCATCCAGGTTATTCAAGATTGTCCTGAGGATGCTTGGGTTTCACTAGGGCATTGTAGACTGGGGGTGGTGGGTGGGTGTGACTCTGGATCAGAAGGTTGCGTGTTCAATCCTAGTTATGGTCGCTATTTTTTTATTTAGGGTTTTAACCCTATCCCAAACATTTGGAATGAGTGCCTAAACTTTGAAATTTGGAGAATGTGGATGAACATCTAATTCTGCAGTGAGACTGAGAGCTTGTTGCTTAGGAATGCTGCATTATCTCTCCAAATCAAATCAAATGTATTTTTTTATATTTTTTACCTTTATTTATCTAGGAAAGTCAGTTAAGAACAAATTCTTATTTTCAATGACGGCCTAGTAACAGTGGGTTAACTGCCTGTTCAGGGGCAGAATGACAGATTTGTACCTTGTCAGCTCGGCGATTTGAACTTGTAACGTTCCGGTTACTAGTCCACCACTCCAACCACTGGTCTACTCTGCCATACCTTCTTACATAGCAAGCAATGCAGGTGTAGAAGCACGGTGGCTAGGAAAAACTCCCTAGAAAGGCCAGAACCTAGGAAGAAACCTAGAGAGGAACCAGGCTATGTGGGGTGGCCAGTCCTCTTCTGGCTTTGCCGGGTGGAGATTATAACATAACATGCCCAAGATGTTCAAATGTTCATAGATGACCAGCAGGGTCAAATAATAGTAATCATTGTGGATGTCGAGGGTGCAACAGGTCAGCACCTCAGGAGTAAATGTCAGCTGGCTTTTTATAGCCGAGAGAGAGAAAGAGAGAGAGAGAGAGAGAGAGAGAGAGAGAGAGAGAGAGAGAGAGAGAGAGAGAGAGAGAGAGAGAGAGAGAGAGAGAGAGAGAGAGAGAGAGAGAGAAAAAGAAAGAACTAGAGAAAGAAAGAGACAAAGAGAGAGAGAATGTCCAACCCCCGTTGTCTCACATCTCTGGGTAGCAGAGGTTGTGTTGTGATAACATCCTGTAGGTCTGATATTTGATTGGAAGTTATTTAAAGGGGACTTTCATCCTGGGCATAGCTGCAGGACGTAGGGGTGCTGTGAGTGCTGCAGCACCCCCTGAAAAATCTGAATTTGAAAATGTGTATTTATAAATATAAATATATATATTGAAGAAAAATATTTCCCCAAAAGCAGTGCACTGGACCTTTATAAGTCCTGTATTAGCAGGCCCATCAGTAGCACGGGCAAAAAAAAAAATTGTCCCCCCTTAGAAATTTTGCGAAGCATCTATGTTATACTGACCGCGCTGTACACGTTGTGTATATATATGGTTGTCATTGTTTGATAGAGCCATTGGACGTCATTCAGCGAGGTTCCTATCGGCAGATTCATTGTAGAATATACAAGGTGACCATTTTTTGCGTGGGGAGGTGCTTCGTGCTCAGGTCATGTCCCTCCCTCTAGGCTTTTTTGAAAGGGAAGCAACACACAACACAAAATCCTTTGGGCAAAACTGAAAGAACTGACCAGGCCACAAAGACTTCAAGTGTTTCCTCTCATCAACACAAAGATTTTGGAGCTTTTTTTTCTTCTTCTGTTAACTATGGTGACATTCAACCATATTTCACACAGAATATAGCCAAGAGGTTTTGAAACAAAGAGTTATTTAGAGTTACATGAGTTATTTAGCTATAGCAGAAGCCCAGCTATAGCCGATGACCGCACCAAGAGGGCAGATGACAAGTACGGTGGCTAGCTAAGTATGTTATTTTCATTTTTGTTTATTTACTGAAACCCTTATTGTGTATTGGGCTCCTGAGTGGTGCAGCGGTCTAAGACCCTGCATCTCAGTGCTAGAGGTGTCACTACAGACACCCTAGTTCAAATCCAGGCTGTATCACAACCGATTCCCTTAGGGTGGTGCATAATTGGCCCAGCATCATACGGGTTTGGCCAGTGTAAATGCAAATTTGTTCTTAACTGACTTGCCAAGTTAAATAAAGGTTAAATGGAGGCCTCCCGGGTGGCGCTGTGCCACTAGAGACTCTGGGTTTACGCCCAGGCTCTTTCGTAATGGTCCGTGGGACGATGCACAATTGGCCTAGCGTCGTTAGGGAGGGTTTGGCTGGTAGGGATATCCTTGTCTCATCGTGCACCAGCGACTCCTGTGGCGGGCCGGGCAATGTGCACTCTAACCAAGGTTTCCAGGTGCACAGTGTTTCTTCCGACACAGCGCGCTTCCGGGTTGGATGCGCACTGTGTTAAGAAGCAGTGCGGCTTAATTGGGTTGTGTATCGAAGGACGCATGACTTTCAACCATTGTCTCTCCCGAGTCCGTACAGGAGGTGTAGGTTGTGATGAGACAAGATAGTAGCTACTAACAATTGGATACCACAAATATAATTGGATACCACAAAAATAAAGGTTAAATGTGTATGTCTGTATTTTATACCCTTTATTTAACGAGGCAAGGTAGTTAAGAATGACTTATTATTTTCAATGATGGCCTAGTGGGTAACTGCCTTGTTCAGGGGCAGATTGACAGATTTATACCTTGTCAGCCCAGGGATTGATCTTGCAACCCTTTGGTTACTAAGCCAACGCTCTAACAGCTAGGCTACCTGCCGCCCCAGTGGGGGGAAATCAAATGTTTTTTCTGTTTGCTAACTTACATGCTGACTAGACCGGACATGCATGCGCATCCCCGTGTGCCATCGTGCGCATGTTGATTTTGTACATCTACACCAGATACGATCCAAGACACGCAGATTGAAATATCAAAAGGAACTCTGAACCATTTATATGAATTTGGGGACAGGCTGAAACACATTAAAAAGGAATGGATATTTAGCTAGCTAGCTTGCTGTTGCCAGCTAATTTGTCCTGGGATATACACATTGGGTTATTATTTTACCTGAAATGCACAAGGTCCTTTTTTTCTGGATCATTGTAGAATTTGATCTAATTTTGAGTCACACCAAATCATGTGTTCTCTACTCTGAAAATGATTATCCACAGATAAAAGAATCAACTCAGATGCTTATGAAATGGTCTAAGATTAATTGTTATAGATTTTTCTTTGTTCCTGACCTGCTGTGGTGAGACACACTCTCTGTCTTTCTCACGTCACCCCATGGACTCTTGGGGCATGTCCTTTCAGGCTATGACCTCTCTCTCTCTCTCTCTCTCTCTCTCTCTCTCTCTCTCTCTCTCTCTCTCTCTCTCTCTCTCTCTCTCTCTCTCTCTCTCTCTCTCTCTCTCTCTCTCTCACCATCTAGTCCCACCATCACACACACACACACACACACACACACACACACACACACACACACACACACACACACACACACACACACACACACACACACACACACACACACACACACACACACACACACACACACACACACACACACACACACACACACACACACACACACACACACACACACACACACACATCACTCCAAGCTGACAGCAGGTAGAGGGTCACGTCGGGGCCTATACTGACTGACAGGGAGACGTTGTGGTGCTTTTATCATGACTAGCGCACAGTCACTTTCTGAAGAGGGGATCCTGCATCGCATCATTCTAGGATCAGGTCCTTCCCTGTTTATTTGATCCTATTCACTATGATCTTAAAGGCTGAATGTATCCTAGATCAGCACTGAGACACTTTGTGGATTTGGGCCCTGACTGTGCCGGTCTGGCATTTGCTGTGTTCTCATTACCTTTGACTGATTATGCTCTTTCAAACTACCCCTCCATGCATTCTCAGCCCTCTTTCTCCCTCTCTCGCCCTCACCCTCTCTTGCTCCCTCCCCCCTCCATCTCTCTCTAGAGAAGGAGATGTCACTGCCCCTGCAGGACTTTTCTCTACCTCCTCTCCTTCTCCTTTTATCGTCGTGGTGATCAGTGTCCTAATTTGGCATTGATGTCTCTCTAACATTCAGCCATTCAGGCGAAATAAACATCTCACTCCAGTGCACATGTTGCACAGTTATCCCTGCACGTTTCAGTAGGTGCTGGTGAGGTGCAGCACACTCTGTGTCCGTCACTCCTTCTCTCCCTAGTCCTTGATTGTTCTTCAGATGTTTTGCCGGTCCTTCTTCAGACATTTTGAATGGCTGTTTTCTGAAAGTCCTGATTATTTTCAGTAAAACGTGATTTGATACCCCTTAAAATAGAATGCGATTGGAATTTAATTTCCAAAATGGAGACTGCAGGTTGCTAGTTGACTGTTGACTTTCTGATCCAGTCAGTCCGTGTAACTTCAGTATGGCTCGAGAGGCTTTGAAAAAGAATATGTCATCACCTACAGAGATCCGTAAGTGCTGTGTTAACACTCAATGGCGTGTGATGATTACGTGACTATTAAGATTTAAGACCTGATTGGCAATAAAGACATACTCTTCTGTGCTAGGTGCTTCTTTCATAGTAACCATGAGCTAATCACTCTGTCCCTGTTGAGAACAGTGTCCTGTTGATTAATTTTAGCACTTGATTGCACTTGAACTAGTTATAGGGAGATGGCATAATTAGTAACACAAAAGTCATGGGTTCAATTCCTTTGCAAATCACATACACACATAATCACATGCACATACTGAACACTGAATTGCATATTTTATTATTAATATCAGGGGGCCTTGTTTGACTCGACTGCCATATAGAGATATAGGCTAGCATGGGAGAGAAACGGAAAACATTTTGCCGTGGTCGTAATAGAACTAGGGAGTGACAGTAGAGTTTGTTTCCCTTGGCAGTGTAAAAGTAGCCTGGTCCCAGATCTGTTTGTGCTGTCTTGCCCCTGAATACCGTCAAGACAGCACAAACAGACCTGGGACCAGGCTACCCTTGGTGGGGAATAACAGTTTGGTGCAGATCAGTGGGTGGCGGATGGTGCCCTCAGAATGTGGACACATGCATCCAGGTGGAAGAGGAGTGTGAGTGGTTGAAAGACAGAGGTGTCTGATGAAGCGCTCCGAGCCTGTCTGTCTGACCGTTATTTCTCCCTCCCTGGCTTGGCAATCAATACCACTTCTTAACATATTCCTTTGGTGAACTGCATCTTCATCTGACTATGTAAGACCATCTCCCAGCAACTGACAGCTTCCTGATTTAGTTTTTGTGTTTGTTTTTTTAAAGTGACTGAGATTCTGTATGAAAAGCGCTATATAAAATACCTCTAGTATTATTACCTTGATAGTTGTGCTCAAAAGAAAGACTGTAGGTAAATGTGTATAAGGTATGTGTGTGTGTGTGTGTGTGTGTGTGTGTGTGTGTGTGTGTGTGTGTGTGTGTGTGTGTGTGTGTGTGTGTGTGTGTGTGTGTGTGTGTGTGTGTGTGTGTGTGTGTGTGTGTGTGTGTGTGTGTGTGTGTGTGTGTGTGTGTGTGTGTGTGTGTGTGTGTGTGTGTGTGTGTGTGTGTGTGTGCGTGCGCGAGTGAGTGAGTGAGTGAATGCAAGGGAGAGAGAAGGAGACTTATTTAAATGTCAAATCTTTTTCTTCCCATTTCATTTTAAAATCACACCAACACATCACTAAAAAAAACCTCTCAGCCAAATGAAATATTAAAGTTTACAGTAAGTAAAGGTCTTGAGTTGTAAGTACACAGAACACCTCTGAGTCACCATTGTCTCAGACAGACATACAGTATAGGGCATACAGTGTAGAACACCGTAGTGCTCTGCAGAGCTGGGAGACTACAGAGACGAGAGACTGAGTATGAACACAGAGGTGTTAATATCCACTCATTGAGAGCCTGAATGGCTGAATGAGTCACCACAGACCATTAGAACACTGAGCAGAGAAGGAGTTCTGGCAAAAGCACAGTTTGATTGACTCTGTCTGTGTGGGCTTTTTCTCAGTGAGTACTGACAAGTTAAAAGCTAGATTCTGATTGAGAAATAAGGAGGGGTGTATGACTGCACATTGTTCCTTCCATCAGGATTCATCAAGGGGGACTACTAGTCCTTCTTCCTGTATTCTTCCTTCTTCCTGTATTCTTCCTTCTTCCTGTATTCTTCCTTCTTCCTGTATTCTTTCTTCTTCCTGTATTCTTTCTTCTTCCTGTATTCTTATGTGAAGATGGCACCGATAGAGATGGCAGCTTTGCTTCTAGTTCTTAGGAAACTTTGCAGTATTTAGTTTTTTTCATGTATTATTTCTTACATTGTAAGCCCAGAAAATCTTAAGTGTTCTTACATACATCCAGCACTACGACCAGGAATATGACTTTCCCAAAGAGGATCCTTTGTCTGCACCTCCCAGGGCATTTGAGCTGATTCCAGAGGTCTACCCAAAACAATGCCATCGGAGGAGAGGGTACGTGCACACCACCCACCGCTTCCGAGTATATCACTCGCTAATGTCCAGTCCCTAGTTAACAAAGTCGAAGAAATCAGGGCCAGAGTTGCTTTCCAAAGAGATTGTAACATATTCTGTTTCACGGAAACATGGCTAGCTGGGGACATGCTGTCAGAGTCCATACAGGCAACGGGATTTTCAATGCATCGCGCCGACAGGAATAAACATCTCTCCGATAAGAAGAAGGGCAGGGGTGTATGTTTCATGATTAACAACTCATGGTGTAATTGTAACAACATACAGGAACTAAAGTCCTTTTTGTTCACCGGACCTAGAATTCCTCACAATCAAATGCCAACCGTATTATCTCCCTAGAGAACTTTCCTCAATTATTGTCACAGCCGTGCATATCCCACCGCAAGCGGAAACCAAGACCTTCATCAAGGAACTTCACTGGATTTTATTCAAACTGGAAACCATTTATCCTGAAGCTGCATTGATTGTAGCTGGGGATTTTAACAAAGCTCATTTGAGAACAAGGCTACCTAAATTCTATCAGTATATCAATTGCAGTACATGAGCGAGTAACACGCTTGACAATTGCTACTTCTGCGATGCATACAAGGTCCTCCCCAGCCATCCTTTTGTCAAATCTGACCATGACTTCATCTTATTGCTCCCCTCCTATAGGCAGAAACTAAAACAGGAAGCGCCCGTGCTTAGGTCTATCCAACGCTGGTCTGAACAATCGGATTACACAAGATTGCTTCGATCACGTGGACTGGGATTTATTCCGGGTAGCCTCAGAGAACAAAATTGATGTATACGCTGACTCGATGGGCGATTTGATAAGGAAGTGTATAGGAGATGTTGTACCCACTGTGACTATTAAAACCTTCCCTAACCAGAAACCGTGGGTTGATGGCAGCATCCGTGCAAAACGGAACGCACGTACCACTGCATTTAAACATGGCAAGGCAACTGGGAATATGGCAGGATACAAACAGCGTAGTTATTCCCTCCGTATGGCAATCAAACAAGCAAAGTGTCAATATGGAGACAAAGTGTCACAATTCAACGGTTCAAACACAAGACGTATGAGGCAGGGTCTACAGACAATCACGGATTACAAAAAGAAAACCAGCCCCGTCGCAGACATCACCGTCTCACTCCCAGACAAATTAAACAACTTCTTTGTGGGCTTTGAAGACAAGATAGTCTTCAAAGCCAACGCGGCACGCCACCGACGCGGCACGCTACCAAAGGCTGTGGGCTACGAAGGCGGTAATAGGTCTTGTTTTGTAATGCAGACTGAGAAATTAGAGTGCAGAGGTGTTTTCCCCGTATCCTGTTCTGTATAATTGTGCTCATACAGTATGCTCTGTCGTCCTATATGGTGCGATGACTTGCAGTCACTTATAGACATACATCATAATCATTCTATGAATTTTTGGGGAACTCCAAGTAACAAGATCTCCCTTTCCTGTGAAATGACTTCAAAATAGAAGCCTTACTCACAGCATACTTGTTTTGCCAGGAAGGAGATTAGGATGCAGGTGTGTATCAACAGTATGCTTTGTCCTCTCACACAGTGTGTTGACGTCATAGGTTGATGTGCACTGAATCCATGATGTTTTGTATGCAGCACGTGCCCATGGACACATACTCTACACTAACACAGGAAGTGACCCATAAGGTGTCACTTTGCTGCTGAACCTCCCCCACCTCCTCTTCCTCCTCCCCCTACCTCTCATTCACTCCCCCTCCTCCCCCTACATCCCCTATATTCCCCTACCTCCTCTCCCCTACCTCTCCCCACATCCCCTTCTCCTCTTCCCCCTACATCCCTACCTCCCTCTACATCCCCCTCCTCACCCTCCTCTCCCCTACATCCCCCTCCTCCTCTTACTGTGTGCACACCTACTGTATGACGTTAGAGTTGCTAGGTAACCTTGTGAGCAAACAGAATCCCTCTCTGCACTGAGGGGAGGCCCCATACAGTTGATCAGTAAGTGACTTTGTTTCACCCTACCCTCACCTCCCCTACTGTCTCTCCTTCCCCAGATGCGCGCTCACACACACACACACACACACACACACACACACACACACACACACACACACACACACACACACACACACACACACACACACACACACACACACACACACACACACACACACACACACACACACACACACACACACACACACACACACACACACACACACACACACACACACACACACACACACACACACACACACACACAGACTAGCTGGCTCTACCAGCCCTGCTGGCTGCTGCTCTTCTATTATCACATGCCTCCCTGGCTCTCTCACTTGGTTTGGAGAGGAGGAAGGTTATCAGGTACGACAGGACTGGAACAATACCTTTCTCTCCCTGTCTGCCTGTTACTGGCTGTGATTATGCTACAGATGAAGAATGGCACATCTGTTGTTTGGTCTATTTGAGTATTATTTCCCTAATTAAGAGTAGATGACATGACCCCAGGCTATTACAGTTATTACCATGTTTCTGTTTGTAGACATTTCTTCCTCCCAGGTATTATCACCCAAAGCTGGCGAGTGAAACAATAGTATCTTTCTTTTTCTTTCCGTATAAAATATAAATGTTCCTTCTTTCACACTCTTTATTTTCCTCTGTTATTTAACCTCTGTCGGACAGCGTCAAACCCATAACACTCTGTTTCAACTCATCTGTTTACAGAAACATTACGACTGTGTCAGGGCAAATGCGAAGACATGTCACGGTCTGAATGTGACCCCGTGGTGCTTCACAGTCATTTGCGTTTTTACATACATCCACCTTTAAGATACACACACTGTAATCTCCATCAGTCAAAGTGGATCCAATTCATATTATTAGGCAAAGTATTCCACTCAGCAGTATTTTAATTACTGGCCTCACCAGGTGTCCACTTGAGCGAACCAAGACAATAATCTAAAACACTATGAAGTCACACTTGAGAAAAAGGTTGAATATTAATTGATTCAACATGTGATTGACCGATTTATAAGTGGAATGGGATATAATGGTCACATTATATAATGAAAACAGAGTGGCCTCCGTCACTCCAAATATGAAGAATTCCATATATTTCACTAGATTGGAACTCTCAAAGGAATAACATTATATCCACTGAACACAGAGTTAAAAATGTAGTAAACTGTTCCCAAGGGGGAACATATAAAAATGTCTTTCTGTTATGGGAGAGTAACAGAAATAACATCGGTCATGATTAATGGCCAGTGTAATAAAACCCTGTACACCATTAACGATCATTAACGATCATTAACGATCCAAATTATCAGGAAAGAAGCAATAATATTGTTCTCGGGTTTGAAAAGCTGTTCCACCCTCTCAGATGTAATCTGGCCCAATGCTGGTACATTCCTGCCCAAATTAAACACCCACTGGGCACTTTGATTACACGGTGATACTAACATACCTCTGGCTCCCAGCCAAGGGGTATGTTACACACACACTTGACCAATCTGCTGCCCTCTCAGATGACTTTCCAAGAACAGGAAGATTTCATTGGAACACGGACAAATACTGGCCATACGGGAAGAGCTCAGAACATCTGCGTTTGCATAAGGGGTCTGATACTGAGAACAGATACTGGAAATAGATGCTCCCTCTGTACAGACAAAGTGCTCTGTGTGTGTTCTAATACTCTTACAGTAGATGCTCCTCCGTGTTGTCTGACCACCTCTTCAGACCAACGTTTACGTAGCCTCTCTAGCCAGACTCATGGCACTCCACCCAGAGTGGCTGTGGAGAGGCTACGTTAACATGGGCCATGTTTTCCTCCACCATCAAAGAGAGTTAGAGACTCACTGTCTGTATTCTCTCTCAGTTGTCTCTCTAGCTTTTTTTACTTTTGTAATTTTGAACTCTCTCTCTCCATCCATTTTCATATTTACATTGTAGCTATTTAGCAGACGGTCTTATCCAGAGCGACTTACAATTAGGGCATTCATCTTAATTAGTGCATTCATCCTCTCTCAGCCCATTGAATCATCCCATGCCAAGGCTTGTCACTGGACACAGATGTCAATTCCCAACATATATTCCACGTTGGTTGTGGAAACAACGTTGACTCAACCAGTGGGTGCCCAGTGGGTTACATTACCTAGAAAACATGTAATCTTTACAATTCTGATTCCTTTACATTTTTGTAATGTATCTGTCTACACTCAAACTTTAATTTAGCTCTTTCTCTTACAATTCCCCTCTCTCTACCCATCATATTATCCTGTGCACGGTATTGTGGTACATTGAGGTTTTACATAGAAGTTATTTCGTCTTTACAATTAACTTCTAAGGTTAGAGTAGATGAGGAAACCTCTCATATAATTGGATCAGTTGCAAATCACAGTGTGTCTATTCAGTGTTATTGCGTGTGTGTGTGTGTGTGTGTGTGTGCGTGTGTGTGAGGGAGAGCGGGCGTGTGTGTGTGTGTGTGTGTGTGTGTGTGTGTGTGTGTGTGTGTGTGTGTGTGTGTGTGTGTGTGTGTGTGTGTGTGTGTGTGTGTGTGTGTGTGTGTGTGTGTGTGTGTGTGTGTGTGTGTGTGTGTGTGTGAGAATTAGACGCTGACAAGATTAAACTGTGATCTCATCTCTCCACACCAACCCCAGGAGTCCAATCTGCAGCTCTGTGATGAGCCCCCATGACTAACGTCATCCCCCTACTGTCACTGAGGGCAGCTCTGTGATGAGCCCCCATGACTAACGTCATCCCCCTACTGTCACTGAGGGCAGCTTTGTGATGAGCCCCTATGGCTAACGTCATCCCCCTACTGTCACTGAGGGCAGCTCTGTGATGAGCCCCCATGACTAACGTCATCACCCTACTGTCACTGAGGGCAGCTCTGTGATGAGCCCCTATGGCTAACGTCATCCCCCTACTGTCACTGAGGGCAGCTCTGTGATGAGCCCCCATGACTAACGTCATCCCCCTACTGTCACTGAGGGCAGCTCTGTGATGAGCCCCCATGACTAAAGTCATCCCCCTACTGTCACTGAGGGCAGCTCTGTGATGAGCCCCTATGACTAACGTCATCCCCCTACTCTCACTGAGGGCAGCTCTGTGATGAGCCCCCATGACTAACGTCATCCCCCTACTGTCACTGAGGGCAGCTCTGTGATGAGCCCCCATGACTAACGTCATCCCCTACTGTCACTGAGGGCAGCTCTGTGATGAGCCCCCATGACTAACGTCATCCCCCTACTGTCACTTAGGGCAGCTCTGTGATGAGCCCCTATGACTAACGTCATCACCCTACTGTCACTGAGGGCAGCTCTGTGATGAGCCCCCATGACTAACGTCATCCCCCTACTGTCACTTAGGGCAGCTCTGTGATGAGCCCCTATGACTAACGTCATCACCCTACTGTCACTGAGGGCAGCTCTGTGATGAGCCCCTATGACTAACGTCATCACCCTACTGTCACTTAGGGCAGCTCTGTGATGAGCCCCATGACTAACGTCATCACCCTACTGTCACTGAGGGCAGCTCTGTGATGAGCCCCCATGACTAACGTCATCCCCCTACTGTCACTGAGGGCAGCTCTGTGATGAGCCCCTATGGCTAACGTCATCCCCCTACTGTCACTGAGGGCAGCTCTGTGATGAGCCCCTATGGCTAACGTCATCACCCTACTGTCACTGAGGGCAGCTCTCTGATGAGCCACTATGACTAACGTCATCCCCCTACTGTCACTGAGGGCAGCTCTGTGATGAAGACCCACAACTAACGTCATCACCCTACTGTCACTGAGGGCAGCTCTGTGATGAGCCCCCATGACTAACGTCATCACCCTACTGTCACTGAGGGCAGCTAGCCTTAATTCTGGCTCCTCTCATCACTGCAGATTGAATCCATGCCTTGTTCTTCCTCCTTCTGTTGCTCAGACATAGAGATGCTTTGATGTTTTCTACCTCACCCCTGTCATTCTGCCCATGAACTGGTAAACTGCTGTGTGCGTGTGTGTGCGTGTGTGTGAGCGCGTGTGTGCATGTGTGTGTGCGTGTGTGTGTGTGTGTGTGTGTGTGTGTGTGTGTGTGTGTGTGTGTGTGTGTGTGTGTGTGTGTGTGTGTGTGTGTGTGTGTGTGTGTGTGTGTGTGTGTGTGTGTGTGTGTGTGTGTGGGGGGGGTTAACCTGCACTGTCAGAACTGCAATTATTTATCTGCTAACCATGTGTATGTGACCAATACAATTTGATTTGATTTGAATTCATTCAGTATCCACTCCGCTCGTTATAGAATTGGATGGTCATTAGGTTCAGATGGGAATTTGAAAAAAATGTAGGCGGACTAAATCTATTTCCTGTTGAAATGTGGTAATTCTCTGATGGCAATGTTGTGGTTTGTCAGATTATGTGCTTGTATTATAGAAGTACAGAACATTCTCTGCCAGAGAGAGGGACAGAGAGAGAGAAAGAGGTAGAGACGGAGTGAGAGAGAGAGAGAGAGAAAGAGGTAGAGACGGAGAGAGGGAAAGAGAGAGAGAAAAAGAGGTAGAGACAGAGAGAGGGAAAGAGAGGGAGAAAGAGGTCGAGACGGAGAGAGGGAAAGAGAGAGAGAAAGAGGTAGAGACGGAGAGAGGGAAAGAGAGAGAGAAAGAGGTAGAGACAGAGAGACTGAAAGAGAGAGAGAAAGAGGTAGAGACGGAGAGAGGGAAAGAGAGAGAGAAAGAGGTAGAGACGGAGAGAGGGAAAGAGAGAGAGAAAGAGGTAGAGACAGAGAGAGGGAAAGAGAGAGAGAAAGAGGTAGAGACGGAGAGAGGGAAAGAGAGAGAGAAAGAGGTAGAGACGGAGAGGGAAAAAGAGAGAGAAAGAGGTAGAGACGGAGAGAGGGAAAGAGAGAGAGAAAGAGGTAGAGACGGAGAGAGGGAAAGAGAGAGAGAAAGAGGTAGAGACGGAGAGAGGGAAAGAGAGAGAGAAAGAGGTAGAGACGGAGAGAGGGAAAGAGAGAGAGAAAGAGGTAGAGACGGAGAGAGGGAAAGAGAGAGAGAAAGAAGTAGAGACGGAGAGAGGGAAAGAGAGAGAGAAAGAGGTAGAGACGGAGAGAGGGAAAGAGAGAGCGAAAGAGGTAGAGATGGAGAGAGGGAAAGAGAGAGAGAAAGAGGTAGAGACGGAGAGAGGGAAAGAGAGAGAGAAAGAGGTAGAGACGGAGAGAGGGAAAGAGAGAGAGAAAAAGAGGTAGAGACAGAGAGAGGGAAAGAGAGGGAGAAAGAGGTCGAGACGGAGAGAGGGAAAGAGAGAGAGAAAGAGGTAGAGACGGAGAGAGGGAAAGAGAGAGAGAAAGAGGTAGAGACAGAGAGACTGAAAGAGAGAGAGAAAGAGGTAGAGACGGAGAGAGGGAAAGAGAGAGAGAAAGAGGTAGAGACGGAGAGAGGGAAAGAGAGAGAGAAAGAGGTAGAGACAGAGAGACTGAAAGAGAGAGAGAAAGAGGTAGAGACGGAGAGAGGGAAAGAGAGAGAGAAAGAGGTAGAGACGGAGAGAGGGAAAGAGAGAGAGAAAGAGGTAGAGACGGAGAGAGGGAAAGAGAGAGAGAAAGAGGTAGAGACGGAGAGAGGGAAAGAGAGAGAGAAAGAGGTAGAGACGGAGAGGGAAAAAGAGAGAGAAAGAGGTAGAGACGGAGAGAGGGAAAGAGAGAGAGAAAGAGGTAGAGACGGAGAGAGGGAAAGAGAGAGAGAAAGAGGTAGAGACGGAGAGAGGGAAAGAGAGAGAGAAAGAGGTCGAGACGGAGAGAGGGAAAGAGAGAGAGAAAGAGGTAGAGACGGAGAGAGGGAAAGAGAGAGAGAAAGAAGTAGAGACGGAGAGAGGGAAAGAGAGAGAGAAAGAGGTAGAGACGGAGAGAGGGAAAGAGAGAGCGAAAGAGGTAGAGACGGAGAGAGGGAAAGAGAGAGAGAAAGAGGTAGAGACGGAGAGAGGGAAAGAGAGAGAGAAAGAGGTAGAGACGGAGAGAGGGAAAGAGAGAGAGAAAAAGAGGTAGAGACAGAGAGAGGGAAAGAGAGGGAGAAAGAGGTCGAGACGGAGAGAGGGAAAGAGAGAGAGAAAGAGGTAGAGACGGAGAGAGGGAAAGAGAGAGAGAAAGAGGTAGAGACAGAGAGACTGAAAGAGAGAGAGAAAGAGGTAGAGACGGAGAGAGGGAAAGAGAGAGAGAAAGAGGTAGAGACAGAGAGAGGGAAAGAGAGAGAGAAAGAGGTAGAGACGGAGAGAGGGAAAGAGAGAGAGAAAGAGGTAGAGACGGAGAGAGGGAAGAGAGAGAGAGAAAGAGGTAGAGACGGAGAGAGGGAAAGAGAGAGAGAAAGAGGTAGAGACAGAGAGAGGGAAAGAGAGAGAGAAAGAGGTAGAGACAGAGAGAGGGAAAAAGAGAGAGAAAGAGGTAAGAGGAGAGACGGAGAGAGGGAAAGAGAGAGAGAAAGAGGTAGAGAGAGAGAGAGGGAAAGAGAGAGAGAAAGAGGTAGAGACGGAGAGAGGGAAAGAGAGAGAGAAAGAGGTAGAGACGGAGAGAGGGAAAGAGAGAGAGAAAGAGGTAGAAGAGAGAGGGAAAAAGAGAGAAAGAGGTAGAGACGGAGAGAGGGAAAGAGAGAGAGAAAGAGGTAGAGACGGAGAGAGGGAAAAAGAGAGAAAGAGAGAAAGAGAGAGGGAAAGAGAGAGAGAAAGAGGTAGAGACGGAGAGAGGGAAAGAGAGAGAGAAAGAGGTAGAGACGGAGAGAGGGAGAGAGAGAAAGAGGTAGAGACGGAGAGAGGGAAAGAGAGAGAGAAAGAGGTAGAGACGGAGAGAGGGAAAGAGAGAGAGAAAGAAGTAGAGACGGAGAGAGGGAAAGAGAGAGAGAAAGAGGTAGAGACGGAGAGAGGGAAAGAGAGAGCGAAAGAGGTAGAGACGGAGAGAGGGAAAGAGAGAGAGAAAGAGGTAGAGACGGAGAGAGGGAAAGAGAGAGAGAAAGAGGTAGAGACGGAGAGAGGGAAAGAGAGAGAGAAAGAAGTAGAGACGGAGAGAGGGAGAGAGAGAAAGTGAAAGAGGTAGAGATGGCGAGAGGGAGAGAGGGAGAGAGGGAGAAAGGGATAGAGGGAGAGAGGGAGGGAGAGAGAGGGAGGGAGGGGGAGAGGGGAAGAGAGAGAAAGAGAGATACAGCGAGAGAGAGGTACAGCGAGAGAGAGGTACAGCGAGAGAGAGAGGTACAGCAGGAGAGAGAGAGGTACAGCAGGAGAGAGAGGTTCAGCAGGCGAGACAGAGAGGGAAATGACAATGTGAGAAGTGAGCACTCTAATCAGAGAGAAAAATTATTAACATCGGTTGTAACAAGATCCCATTAAAGTGGACCCATTAGAGTGGACCCATTAGAGTGGACTCGTATCAGGCCAGAGCAGGATTCAATCATACGGGTAATCTACTCTGGATGTGTGGCTCACAAGTGTGTGTGTGTGTGTGTGTGTGTGTGTGTGTGTGTGTGTGTGTGTGTGTGTGTGTGTGTGTGTGTGTGTGTGTGTGTGTGTGTGTGTGTGTGTGTGTGTGTGTGTGTGTGTGTGTGTGTGTGTGTGTGTGTGTGTGTCAGTATATTTTTAAAATAATTCTGTGCCGAGTCTGTATCAGTCTGTTTATTTTGTTCTGTATGTGTGTGTGTGTTTGTCCATGAGCTGGTCAACTGCTGTGTATTTTCCACCTGGCTGCCTCCTCACTGTGAGGCCATCCATCCAGAGAGATGTATAGATTACTCCTCCACAGAGCAGAGCTGTCTCTTCTGCCCGCATAGCATGTACATACCTACATTGAGGAGCCCACTATTTCACTCTATCACAGGAGGTTGGTGGCACCTTAATTGGGGAGGACAGGCTCGTGGTAATGGCTGCAGCGGAATAGCATCAAATACATTCAACATGGATACCATGTGTTTGATGCTATTCTATTCGCTCCATTCCAGACATTATTATGAGCCGTCCTCCCCTCACCAGCCTCCACTTTACTCTATGTACTGTATGTGTGTGGTTTATGTGCTGTGGCAGTGACTAATGACTTGATTTTGACTGTGTCAAGAGTCTGTGTGTCTGTGTTCTATAATGGCGGAAGATGGTTTGATAGAAACTAATCTCTCTCCCCCTCTCTCTCACACACACACACACACACACACACACACACACACACACACACACACACACACACACACACACACACACACACACACACACACACACACACACACACACACACACACACACACACACACA
This sequence comes from Oncorhynchus gorbuscha, assembly GCF_021184085.1. Taxonomy (NCBI): domain Eukaryota; kingdom Metazoa; phylum Chordata; class Actinopteri; order Salmoniformes; family Salmonidae; genus Oncorhynchus; species Oncorhynchus gorbuscha. Next base: position 104,389,877 of record NC_060173.1, on the reverse strand, counting down.
CACACACACACACACACACTCACTCACTCACTCACTCACTCACTCACTCACTCACTCACTCACTCACTCACTCACTCACTCACTCACCACTCACTCACTCACTCACTCACTCACTCACTCACTCACTCACTCACTCACTCACTCACTCACTCACTCACTCACTCACTCACTCACTCACTCACTCTCTCTTTTTCCCTCGCTCTCTCGCTCTTTCTCTCTCTCTCTCCCTCTCTCCCTCTCTCCCTCTCCCTCTCTCGCTCTTTCTCTCCATCTCCCTCTCCCCCTCTCTCAGCTTGTGTCTGCGTAAACAGAGAGAGAGAGGCCAAGAGACCTGCATCTGGCTGGACCGCCATATCACGTACTGATCCACCATCTCTGATGTCTGTTTCTGCCACCACCTGCACTCACTGGGAAAGATCTGGGATGACGCCATGACAGATATTAACCTTCTCAGCTCCACACAGGGATAACCACACTAGAACCTCATTCCACCTCAGAGGCACATCCACCACCATCCTCCCTCACGTTCCTCCCAGCTGGCATCATGATGGGAGACGGAGTCGGGAGCTGGGAGTGTCTGAGTCCATCTGAGTTCGGTCAGCTGCAGCAGTATAGCGAGTGTGAGTACTACCATTACCTGTTATAGCAATTGGTAAACTGAGGCAAATGTATCCTGACATACCACTATCAGCAATACTTGTGTCAGACCTTGGGTCAAATACATTAAAATACTTGAGCTGAGCTTGATTTAGTTTTCTCTACACAATGGGATCAATGGAATAGTTCCAATAGTGCAAACTAAATCAAGCTCATGCATTTGACCCAGGTCTGATAGCTGCGATAACCTGATGCACCCAGACCAGGTCTGGTAAGTGGGATACCCTGAGGTCACCAGACCAGCTCTGATAGCTGGGATAACCTGACTTACTGTAACCAGACAAGGTCTGATAGCTGGGATAACCTGACGTACTGTAACCAGACAAGGTCTGATAGCTGGGATAACCTGACTTACTGTAACCAGACAAGGTCTGATAGCTGGGATAACCTGACTTACTGTAACCAGACAAGGTCTGATAGCTGGGATAACCTGACGTACTGTAACCAGACCAGCTCTGATAGCTGGGATAACCTGACTTACTGTAACCAGACAAGGTCTGATAGCTGGGATAACCTGACTTACTGTAACCAGACAAGGTCTGATAGCTGGGATAACCTGACTTACTGTAACCAGACAAGGTCTGATAGCTGGGATAACCTGACTTACTGTAACCAGACAAGGTCTGATAGCTGGGATAACCTGACTTACTGTAACCAGACAAGGTCTGATAGCTGGGATAACCTGACTTACTGTAACCAGACAAGGTCTGATAGCTGGGATAACCTGACTTACTGTAACCAGACAAGGTCTGATAGCTGGGATAACCTGACGTACTGTAACCAGACAAGGTCTGATAGCTGGGATAACTTGACGTACTGTAACCAGACAAGGTCTGATAGCTGGGATAACCTGACGTACTGTAACCAGACAAGGTCTGATAGCTGGGATAACCTGACGTACTGTAACCAGACAAGGTCTGATAGCTGGGATAACCTGACGTACTGTAACCAGACAAGGTCTGATAGCTGGGATAACCTGACGTACTGTAACCAGACCAGCTCTGATAGCTGGGATAACCTGACGTACTGTAACCAGACAAGGTCTGATAGCTGGGATAACCTGACGTACTGTAACCAGACAAGGTCTAATAGCTGGGATAACCTGACGTACTGTAACCAGACAAGGTCTGATAGCTGGGATACCTTGAGGTCACCAGACTGAGAGTCAAATGCCAGGATGTGTACATAGAGGGTGGTACCAAAGAAAGTAGTTAATATAGTTAATGCAACCATCTTAAGTAGGGGAGCAAAGGGAGGGTATATTACCGGTAACTTTCAAAGTTTACCAGTAAACTATCAGAATTTTGGTAACGTTCAAGGATTCTCTGGAATTTATCACATGAAATCCAGGCTGTATCACATCCGGCCGTGATAGGGCAGCGTACAACTGGCCCAGCGTCGTCCGGGTGTGGCCGGTGTAGGCCGTCACTGTAAATAAGAATTTGCTCTTAACTGACTTGCCTAGTTAAATAAAGGTTAAAAAACGTTCTAGTTTTATTTTTGTCTCTCTCTACGCGTAGGTAACTCATCCATATCAGCAGCCTTCCCACCCCAGACATTTGTAAGTCGAAGGAGAATCCATCACTAGTCTGGCTTTCCTTGTAATAGATGAGCTTTAATTTTCACTCCCTTACAATCTATTGAGCTGATACACATCCACACAGCATCTGAATAGATTGTGTTGTCTGAGAGAAACTATTTTTTATTTTTTATCTGAGGATTCCTCTATTCATAGACATACCTAAGAACACATTGTTCACATTCCCTAGACCTATTCATCTGTTGTCTAGGGGTATACTCAAATGTTGAGCGAGCTTGTCATTGAAACAGAAATTGATCAAACACATAAATGTTTATATGGTCAAAAGTAGTGCACTGCATGAGGAATAGGGTGCTGTTTGGAATGCAGGCATGATTTCATTCTGCTGATGAGGAAGGAATGAAGGCTGCTTTTGATTTATCAAGACTTGACCCCTCTTTTCCTATGATCTCTCCTTCATCTGAGTAATTTATTAATGGCTAAGGCTAAAAATACTCCTCCTGGCTCTTTCTTTCTCCTCTCTATCCAGACAGTTTTATTTGTGCAGCTGCTTTGAGTTTATTTTTTTGTTTCTTTTCTTTTCTGTGATTTGGCTCCATAGCACAGACCCATACAGTATGGTGGCTCCATAGCACAGAACCATACAGTATGGTGGCTCCATAGCACAGAACCATACAGTATGGTGGCTCCATAACACAGACCCATACAGTATGGTGGTTCCATAACACAGACCCATACAGTATGGTGGCTCCATAACACAGACCCATACAGTATGGTGGCTCCATAACACAGACCCATACAGTATGGTGGCTCCATAACACAGACCCATACAGTATGGTGGTTCCATAACACAGACCCATACAGTATGGTGGCTCCATAACACAGACCCATACAGTATGGTGGTTCCATAACACAGACCCATACAGTATGGTGGCTCCATAACACAGACCCATATAATATGTTGCTCCATAGTACAGACCCATACATTATGGTGCCTCCATAACATAGACCCATACAGTATGGTGGCTCCATAGCACAGACCCAAACAGTATGGTGGCTCCATAACATAGACCCATACAGTATGGTGGCTCATTAACATAGACCCTTACAGTATGGTGGCTCATTAACATAGACCCATACAGTATGGTGGCTCCATAACATAGACCCATACAGTATGGTGGCTCCATAGCACAGACCCATACAGTATGGTGGCTCAATAACATAGACCCATACAGTATGGTGGCTCCATAACATAGACCCATATAATATGGTGGCTACATAACATACACCCATACAGTATGGTGGCTCCATAACATACACCCATATAGTATGGTGGCTCCATAACATAGACCCATAGGGTATGGTGGCTCCATAACACAGACCCATAGGGTATGGTGGCTCCATAACATAGACCAATACAACAGTCAACAATACCACCTTAGTGGTTGTTACGAATCCCTTTTGGCCCGACAGTCTAGGGGGATGGTAATGAGACCCGTAACATAACTCATGCAAATTATTATTGTGACAAATTAAAAGTGTGCACGAAATAACCACGACAACAGAAATCTACCGTCAAACTCTAGGTTTATTTATAAACACACGGTAATGGGGGGAGCAGGAAAAGGGGCTGAGCGGGACCCAAGGAAAGAAACAATAAATATACAAAAACACACCCCTAAGCTAGACTAGCCTACTTTAACAACAACTAACTAACTAACCAAAAATACAGTGGGTGGTCCGCCCAGTTCTAACTAGTGTATTTAACAAAGTTCACCTACGGGTAGTGTATGCCCATGGGCGACTTGTCTTGGTTTCCCCTTTTCCCACCAGCAAACAAACAAACACCATAACCAAAAACAATGCTCACAGGTGATGACAAAGTGCTATGGAGGTGCTTTAAACAAAAGAGAGGTTAAGACACAAAGCGAGAGTGAAACACAGAGACCTACAGACATGGCATTTACAGAGAGATTGAGCTAGCGATTGAGCTGAGTTTTAGAACAAACAAATGATGGGGTTTTTAAACCATGGGGAAGGAATTGTGATAGGTCAGGAAATAGGAGGAGGTGTGTCTTCTAATTGATGATTGATTGTTGACTGATTGGGGAGTGATGATTTTCACCTGTGAGTGGAGAAGGAGAGAAAAGAAACACACACACAGGATATACACACACACAGGATAACTGTATCCGTAACAGTGGTACTGTACACTCCGGCATTAAAACAGGTGAATTCGATGCAAAACATGAATTATTTTGCCTCCATGCTTCCATGTTCACAAAGACCAGGATATAATATTTATCTTGATTGCCCTTTCTTATGATCCCTGCTCAGGCCTGTTTTCTACACATAATAGAGGCAGCCAGTCAATAGCAGTGTGTACTGTTCATTCTATGAGTATGAATAGCAGAAGTGAGATAGCAATTGCTGCTGTATTGTTCATTGCAATCGGGGTGTTTTGTCTCTTTCCTCTGTCTGTGTGAACAGGGGTGTGTGTGAGAGACGAACATCCACTCTTCACAGAGCAGAGTGCTAAAGGGCTTGTTGATTTTGACACTGCTGTGCTAATGATGAGAGGAGGATATTTGTCATCTATTTACGCTGGGTTGCTAATGGGCCTTCTGTCACATGTACGACCACAATGCTGCTGCTGGTGGTTGGATGGTGTGTGTGTGTGTGTGTGTGTGTGTGTGTGTGTGTGTGTGTGTGTGTGTGTGTGTGTGTGTGTGTGTGGTATTTTTCAAAATACTTGGAGCGTTTGATTGAGCCTGCCTTGAGTGATCAGGTAGGCGGGGATTATTCCGTTGGTTCCATTCCGCCAGACAAGCTCAATCAAGCCCATATTGTGAAAATACAAACACTGTTTGAACCCAGGTCTGCTGTGTTGGATGGATGTCTGTGTCTGTGCTACTATAATGTTGTTGGTAATTGTGTCTGGTGTGTCTGTTTTCAATAGGAGTTAATAAAGGAGAAATATAATGGAAAAGGTGAAATGTTAGTGTCAGCTACAGCGAGACTGTTCTTGTTTTTGTGCTGGTTGTAGGGATAACTAGCTACAGTCTAGTTAGCTGAATGATCTACTTCATCAACTATTTTATGGTAAATGGAGTGGATTTACTGTAGCTTAAGTTGTCTCAGGCCATTACCTATTGTTAGTTGATTCAGCGAGCGAATATGATTGCTCAGATCAGAGATTTGCCTGGTGATGGGGTGCTTTGCATACATGCATACATATGAAATGCACACCTGCCCGCATGTGTGTGAGTATGTGCATGCGAGCATAGATGTGATTGAGCATTTTCAGTGAATGAGAATGTCTTCTCAGTAAGTCACCTCACCTGTTTAGATAAGGGTTAGCTATCTTTGGTCCCTGCCTCACTACCTTGCCTCAGTATGACAGGCTGAGAGGTGACTGGCGTTGGGGGGAAAAGGGTTAACTATCTATAGTCCCTGCCTTCCTGCCTGCCTCAGTATGACAGGCTAACAGATGATTGGCATTGAGAGGAGGAGGGGGGAAACCCAGGGAGATATTAGCATGGCTGGGTGTAAAACACACCATGTTCCTGGTCCCTGTGACTCACACGCTGCCTGCTCAGGTAGTCACCTAACACCTAATTGGCCTTTCTTTTAGACAGAGGAGAGAGCAGGGTGTTCAGCCTCACTCCACACAGATGATTCATTTCGATAATGTATGCTATTTCTTCCCAAATCTAAACTACTGAGCTCACCTAACATAAGCTGGACTGCTGTGTACTAGAGAGAGGAGAACGTGTGGGGTGTACTAGAGAGAGGAGAACGTGTGGGGTGTACTAGAGAGAGGAGAACGTGTGGGGTGTACTAGAGAGAGGAGAACGTGTGGGGTGTACTAGAGAGAGGAGAACGTGTGGGGTGTACTAGAGAGAGGAGAACGTGTGGGGTGTACTAGAGAGAGGAGAACGTGTGGGGTGTACTAGAGAGAGGAGAACGTGTGGGGTGTACTAGAGAGAGGAGAACGTGTGGGGCGTACTAGAGAGAGGAGAACGTGTGGGGGGTGTACTGGGTTGTACTAGAGAGAGGAGAACGTGGGGTGTACTGGAGAGAGGAGAACGTGTGGGGTGTACTGGAGAGAGGAGAACGTGTGGGGTGTACTAGAGAGAGGAGAACGTGTGGGGTGTACGAGAGAGAGGAGAACGTGTGGGGTGTACTAGAGAGAGGAGAACGTGTGGGGCGTACTAGAGAGAGGAGAACGTGTGGGGCGTACTAGAGAGAGGAGAACGTGTGGGGCGTACTAGAGAGAGGAGAACGTGTGGGGCGTACTAGAGAGAGCAGAACGTGTGGGGCGTACTAGAGAGAGGAGAACGTGTGGGGCGTACTAGAGAGAGGAGAACGTGTGGGGCGTACTAGAGAGAGGAGAACGTGTGGGGTGTACTAGAGAGAGGAGAACGTGTGGGGTGTACTAGAGAGAGGAGAACGTGTGGGGTGTACTAGAGAGAGGAGAACGTGTGAGTGTACTAGAGAGAGGAGAACGTGTGGGGTGTACTAGAGAGAGGAGAACGTGTGGGGTGTACTAGAGAGAGGAGAACGTGTGGGGTGTACTAGAGAGAGGAGAACGTGTGGGCCGTTCAATCCATAGAGATTGTCGTGACGTTGTATTAGTTAATGTGACGACTGTTGCTCATCGAATGATTACAAGTTTCTAAATGTGTGATTAACTGAATCAAGCAATTATTAACTCATTAACCTGGGGCACCATGGGAAAACTAGTTTTTATTGAGTTTCTATTTCCCAAATTAACTCAAAGAATATTTACAACAGTCGCTAATTAACCAGTCACCTCTACAATTTAGTTCCGTCGTATAGTCCGTGTGGCTGCACGGACCCGGGTCTCACCAATGAGTTTGTACCACACCAATCTTAGTTGAATATTTATTTACGAGAAAGCTAAAATGATGATTAAAGATACACATAGACAAAACACATTATAGGCTATTGTAACGAAGTTCGTCTGTTGTTTGAAGTGAGTCAGACCGAAATGCAGCGTGTAGGTTACTCATGACTTTTAATAAAGATAATACGGTACATGAAATAACTGAAAATACAAAACAACAAACGAGTGAAACTTATTACAGCCTATCTGGTGACTAACACAAAGACAGGTAAAATCACCCACGAAATACAACGCACACTCAGGCTGCCTAAATACAGTTCCCAATCCGAGACAACGAGAATCAGCTGACTCCAATTAGGAATCGCCTCAGGCAGCCAAGCCTAACTAGACACACGCCTCATAATACACACTCCCAATTAATACAAACCCCAATACGAAATACAACATATAAACCCATGTCACACCCTGGCCTACCCAAACATATAACAAAAACACAAGATACAATGATCAAGGCGTGACAGAACCCCCCCTAAGGTGCGGACTCCGGGACGCACCTAAAGAGCATAGGGAGGGTCCGGGTGGGCGTCTGTCCATGGTGGCGGTTCTGGCTCGGGACGTGGACCCCACTCCATAAATGTCCTAGTTCCTCCCCTTCGCGTCCTAGGATAATCCACCTTCTCCGCCGACCATGGCCTAATAGTCCTCACCCTGATCCCCACATAACTGAGGGGCAGCTCGAGACCGAGGGGCAGCTCGGGACAGAGGGGCAGCTCGGGACAGAGGGGCAGCTCGGGACAGAGGGGCAGCTCGGGACAGAGGGGCAGCTCGGGACAGAGGGGCAACTCAGGACAGAGGGGCATCTCAGGATAGAGGGGCATCTCGGGACAGAGGGGCAGCTCGGGACAGAGGGGCAGCTCGGGACAGAGGGGCAACTCAGGACAGAGGGGCATCTCAGGACAGAGGGGCATCTCAGGACAGAGGGGCATCTCGGGACAGAGGGGCAGCCCGGGACAGAGGAGCAGCCCGGGACCGAAGCAGCCTGGTACTGAGGGGAAGCCCGGTACTGAGAGGGAGCCCAGTACAGAGAGGAAGCCTAGTACTGAGAGGAAGCTCAGTACTGAGAGGGAGCCCAGTACAGAGAGGAAGCTTAGTACTGAGAGGAAGCTTAGTATTGAGAGGAAGCTCAGGCAGGTAGTAGGCTCCGGTAAATCCTGGCTGGCTGGTGGACCTGGATGATTCAGGTTGTCTGGCCGATCTAGAAGATCTTGGCAGACTGGCACTTCTGGCGGATCTTGGCAGACTGGCACTTCTGGCGGATCCTGGCAGACTGGCACTTCTGGTGGATCCTGGCAGACTGGTGACGCTGGGCCGACTGGCGGCGCTGGGCAGACAGGAGACTCTGGCAGCGCAGAAGAGGAGAAAGGCTCTGGCTGCGCTAAACAGGCGGGAGACTCCAACAGCGCAGGAGAGGAGAAAGGCTCTGGCTGCGCTGAACAGGCGAGGCGCACTGGACGCGCTGGGCCGACTGGTAGCACTGGTGGCGCTGGACAGATAGGAGACTCCGCAGCACAGGAGAGGAGAAAGGCTCTGGCTGCGCTAAACAGGCTGGAGACTCCGATAGCACAGGAGGGGAGAAAAGCACTGGCTGTGCTGAACAGGCGATGCGCACTGGAGGCCTGGTGCGTGGTGCTGGAACTGGTGGTACTGGCGCGAGGACACACACAGGAAGCCTGGTGCGGGGAGCTGCTACCGGAGGACTGGTGTGTAGAGGTGGCTCTGGATAGACCGGACCGTGCAGGCGCACTGGAGCTCTTGAGCACCGAGCCTGCCCAAGCTTACCTGGCTCGATGCCCACTCTAGCCCGGCCAATAGGAAGGGCTGGTATGAGTCGCAGCTGGCTCTGCACCCGCACTGGAAACACCGTGCGCTCCATAGCATAACACGGTGCCTGCCCGGTCTCTCTAGCCCAACGGTGAGCACAGGGAGTATGCGCAGGTTTCCTACCTGGCATAACTATTCTCCCTTTTAGCCCCCACCCAATATATTTTTTGGGGTGACTTTCCGGTTTCCAACCGCGTCGCAGTGCTGCCTCCTCATACTCGCGCCTCTCCGCTTTAGGTACTTCTATTTCCTCCTTGGGACGGCGATATTCTCCCGGCTGCACCCAGGGTCCTTTTCCGTCTAATATCATCTCCCAAGACCAGATGTCCTCATATTGCTGCTCCTCACAATTAACAGGGAGAGTAGGCTCAGGTCTGACTCCTGACTCTGCCACTCTCTCTCTGCGCTTTCCCCCGTTACCTACGGTTTTCGCTCTGTATAGCCGTGCTTTCCTTTTTGATTCCATCCGTGTATAGCCCTCTTCGCATTGCTGTAGGGAATCCCAGGCGGGCTCCTGCACTCGCTCTGGTCGGCCGCCCACCTGTCGATTTCTTCCCACGTCGTATAATCCCTGCTTCTGCCGTCCATAACGTCCTCCTTTAGATCCTGCCAGTTCACACGCTGCTGTGAATGGTGGTGGGTGATTCTGTAACAAAGTTCGTCTGTTGTTTGAAGTGAGTCAGACCGAAATGCAGCGTGTAGGTTACTCATGACTTTTAATAAAGATAATACGGTACATGAAATAACTGAAAATACAAAACAACAAACGAGTGAAACTTATTACAGCCTATCTGGTGACTAACACAAAGACAGGTACAATCACCCACGAAATACAACGCGCACTCAGGCTGCCTAAATACGGTTCCCAATCCGAGACAACGAGAATCAGCTGACTCCAATTAGGAATCACCTCAGGCAGCCAAGCCTAACTAGACACACCCCTCATAATACACACTCCCAATTAATACAAACCCCAATACGACATACAACATATAAACCCATGTCACACCTTGGCCTACCCAAACATATAACAAAAACACAAGATACAATGACCAAGGCGTGACAGCTATTGATTAGAACTTAGTATAACGGGCCAACACACTAAAATGGGGATTTCAAAGAGAGAGAGGAAAAAGGATGTACACGAGGGAAATATACATTTGGGTGAATTTGTCAGCTATGCTATTCTAACCCTAGCCTTGTCCCAAACTGCCGCTCTTATGGGTCAGAATATAATGATGTAATTACGTGAGGAAGATCTCAGAGGATTCTCTGCGCAGAACGTTCAGGGGAACGTTCAGGCTTCTCGATGACGCATTACTCCGGCGCACCTCTCTGATCGTCCTCCCGATGTCAGTGTCCTTTTGGCTTAGGAGTCTGTTCCCTTGCTCTGGAAGGGGTCTTCTGAGGACAGACAACTCTGTAGCTCAGAGCTCACAGCGTTGGAATGAAACAGTGTAGATGCCACGATTCGATGGGAGATGGAGGCTAGGTGGTTCAACTTGAATTCACCGCGCTTAGACACAGCTACTCATCCGTAGCTTAGGTAGAAAAATATTTATTTGTCTTCAAACTTGCGTTGCGTTTTGGGTTCGTTGACTTTTTAGACCTTGGCTGCAGCTTGGGTCACGTAGTCTTGTCTGTGAATTCTTTACTCACAGGTTTTATACCCTTGGGTCAGAAGTGGGCGTAACCACCTTTAGGGCAATTCTTTGGGCGTAACAAGTGAGGACAATGAGGGCAAGGTCTAGATTTCATTCAAATCAAATTTTAGACAACTTAACATTTAATCTTTACCAAAACATTCCCTTTGATTTGGACATTTTCCACACAACGTACAATGTATAAACATCAAACATATACTAGGAAAACTCTTCACGTTACAATGTTTTCGTAATAACGTCATCTATTAACCTTTAATAACAAAACAAAAATGATATACATTTTCATATTTCATCTATTGTCATGACCACCCTTGTGGCTGACGGAAACCCTTGTTCCAAAGCCCCTTTATTTCATGTTTAATGTTCTGAGGCTGGTTCTCCATAGTAACAGGACAAAGGAATTTGTCTGTGGCCTGAGATTTACCAGGGGTGTGAGGGGTCATAAAACCCCCACATCTTCAGACCCCTAGATCTCTCCTCCTCTGTTGGGGTTGAGAGATAATCTGTAGGGTTGTGGTCTCCTGTAACCTGACCTGATCAGGACAGTCATGACAACTCCAGAGATGATTCAGTATGCTATAGGGGGTTTTCTACCAAAGGGAGGAGAGAGAGGGGGGTGATTATCCAACCTATTAAGATATACCGTATCTAATTACATTTCTATGGTCTAACCCAACTCAGAGTCTGAGATAATTCTGTATGCCGTAAGATTTTTGTTGTATTAAAGAGAGAAAAGAGAGTGGGCATCCAAACCATCTCCGCAGAGATGATTCACTATTGCAATCCTTACAACTTTCCTGGCTTAATTGGTCTATTTATTTAATTAATTAGCTAAACTCATTTTTACCTCTATTAGATTTGCGCCTCATGATCTACCCTGATGATCTTCTCAGATACAGCTAGGGCCCAAAAGACAATCAGCATATCCAGCAGCATTTTCCCCACCCAATGATACACCTGGTGTCAAAACTACTAAACGAATGGATTTAATTGGACAATTACAATGCCAGATTGTATATGCTCCTTGATAAATAGTTTTCTACCCTCAGATTCTCAAATATATTTTGGTGGATACAGTGTCTGACAGTCTTCTACCCTATAGTACGTATTACAATATTTTCAAGTGTTGCACATGTAAAGTAGTCTTAAATTCTTACACAGTATGACGTGCATATCTTTGTCATGCACTGTATAAACTTGTAACGTCGTTCTTCGTTTGTAGAAAGAGAGTCGGAACGAAATGCAGGGTGGCGGTTACTCATGACTTTAATGAACAAAGTGACACATGAAATAACTATACAAAATACAAAACAACAAACGGAACGTGAAAATTAATTACAGCCTATCTGGTGAAACTACACAGAGACAGGAACAATCACCCACGAAATACACAGTGAAACCCCGGCTACCTAAATACGGTTCCCAATCAGAGACAACGAGAATCACCTGACTCTGATTGAGAAGCGCCTCAGGCAGCCAAGCCTATACAACACCCCTACTCAGCCGCGATCCCAAATACTACAAACCCCAATACGAAAATACAATAACCCCATGTCACACCCTGGCCTAACCAAATATATAACGAAAACACAAAACACAATGACCAAGGCGTGACAGAACTCTCCCGTCACTCAATTTCAATTCAAGGCGCTTTATTGGCATGGGAAATATATGTTAACATTGCCAAAGCAAGTTAAGTAGATATTACACAAAAGTGAAATCAACAATAAAAATGAACAGTAAACATTACACTCGCCTGCTACACTAACTACTTCTCAGATAGAGTTCAGTGTGTAAAATCGGAGGGCTTGTTATCCGGACCTCTGGCAGTCGCTATGGGGGTGCCACAGGGTTCAATTCTCACTGCCCGCATCCGCCCGCCCAACTAGCATCACTACTCTGGACAGTTCTGACTTAGAATATGTTGACAACTAGGTGTCTGGCTAGACTGTAAACTCTCCTTCCAGACTCACATTAAGCATCTCCAATCCAAAGTTAAATCTAGAATCGGCTTCCTATTTCGCAACAAAGCCTCCTTCACTCATGCTACCAAACATACCCTCGTAAAACTGACTATCCTACCGATCCTTGATTTCGGCAATGCCATTTACAAATTAGCCTCCAACACTCTACTCAGCAAATTGGATGCAGTCTATCACAGTGCCATCCGTTTTGTCACCAAAGACCCATATACTTGTCACGTTCGTTGTATTGATGAGACCAAGACGCAGTGTGATATGAATACATTCTTCTTTTAATAAAGAAGAAAACCAAAAACCGTGCCTCTATATCGACCAAGTGCTGACATGAAACTACACATAAGACAATAACCCACAAACTATCCCAGGCATATGGCTACCTAAATATGGTCCCCAATCAGAGACAACGATAAACAGCTGCCTCTGATTGAGAACCAATCTAGGCAACCATAGACATAAAAACACCTAGACTGGAAAACCACCATAAACATACAAAAACACTAGACAGGAAAAAACACATATATCACCCTTGTCACACCCTGACCTAACCAAAATAATAAAGAAAACAAAGATAACTAAGATCAGGACGTGACAATACTACCCACCACTGCAACCTGTATGCTCTCGTTGGCTGGTCCTCGCTATATATTAGTCGCCAAACCCACTGGCTCCAGGTAATCTACAAGTCTTTGCTAGGTACAGCTCCGCCTTATCTTAGCTCACTGGTCACCATAACAATATCCACCCATAGCACGCGCCTCAGCAGGTATATTTCATCCCCAAAGTCAAAACCTACTTTGGCCGCCTTTCCTTCCAGTTCTCTGCTGCCAATGACAGGAACGAGTTGCAAAAATCACTGAAGTTGGAGACTTCTATCTCCCTCACTAACTTTAAGCATCAGCTGTCAGAGCAGCTTACCGATCACTGCAGCTGTACACAGCCCATCTGTAAATAGCCCACCCCATCTACCCACCTCATCCCCATATTTGTTTTTTTGTTTTTCTGCTCTTGTGCACACCAGTATTTCTACTTGCACATCCTCATCTGCACATATTTCACTCCAGTGTAAATTGCTAAATTGTAATTACTTTGCCACTATTGGCCTATTTATTGCCTTACCTCCTTACTTCATTTACATACACTGTATACAGATTTTTTTCTTCTATTGTGTTATTGACTGTACGTTTGTTTATCTCATGTGTAACTCTGTGTCATTGTTTTTGTCGCACTGCTTTGCTTTATCTGGGCCAGGTTGCAGTTGTAAATGAGAACTTGTTCTCAACTGGCCTACCTGGTTAAATAAAGGTGTTCTCAACTGGCCTACCTGGTTAAATAAAGGTGTTCTCAACTGGCCTACCTGGTTAAATAAAGGTGTTCTCAACTAGCCTACCTGGTTAAATAAAGGTGTTCTCAACTGGCCTACCTGGTTAAATAAAGGTGTTCTCAACTGGCCTACCTGGTTAAATAAAGGTGTTCTCAACTAGCCTACCTGGTTAAATAAAGGTGTTCTCAACTGGCCTACCTGGTTAAATAAAGGTGTTCTCAACTGGCCTACCTGGTTAAATAAAGGTGTTCTCAACTAGCCTACCTGGTTAAATAAAGGTGTTCTCAACTAGCCTACCTGGTTAAATAAAGGTGTTCTCAACTAGCCTACCTGGTTAAATAAAGGTGTTCTCAACTAGCCTACCTGGTTAAATAAAGGTGTTCTCAACTAGCCTACCTGGTTAAATAAAGGTGTTCTCAACTAGCCTACCTGGTTAAATAAAGGTGTTCTCAACTAGCCTACCTGGTTAAATAAAGGTGTTCTCAACTGGCCTACCTGGTTAAATAAAGGTGTTCTCAACTAGCCTACCTGGTTAAATAAAGGTGAAATAAAAAAATACATTAAAAAAACTCCCAGAAGTTCCAAAATAATAAAGACATTTCAAATGTCATATTATGTATATATACAATGTAGCAATGTGCAAATGGTTAAAGTACAAAGGGGAAAGTAAATAAACATAAATATGGGTTGTATTTACAATGGTGTTTGTTCTTCACTGGTTGACCTTTTCCTGTGGCAACAGGTCACAAATCTTGCTGCTGTGATGGCACACTGTGGTATTTCACCCATTAGACATGGGAGTTTATCAAAATCGGGTTGTTTTTGAATTCTTTGTGGATGTGTGTAATCTGAGGGAAATATGTGTCTCTAATATGGTCATACATTTGACAGGAGGTTAGGAAGTGCAGCTCAGTTTCCACCTCATTTTGTGGTCAGGGTGCACGTGGCCTGTTTTCTCTTGAGAACCAGGTCTGCCTACAGTAATCTTTCTCAATAGCAAGGCTATGCTCACTGAATCTGTAGAGTCAAAGTTTTCCCTGACTTTGGGTCAGTCACAGTGGTCAGGTATTCTGCCACTCACTCTCTCTCTTTCTCAGATTCCACCAAGAAGCTGAAGGATGTTCTGGGGGAGTTTCACGGTGAAGGAGTCCTCTCCAAGTACAATCCTGAGCAGGTACAGTATGTTTCTGCCTCACCCCTTTCCTCCCTTATACCTCTCCTCTCCCCTCCTCCTTGACCCTCCTTTCCTCTCACCCCAGTTCTCCTCTCCTCCCCTATTTTCTCCTCCCCTACCCTTCCTGAGGGAGATCAATAGATTAGTTATGTTATTAAGACCCTGGTTATCCCATGACTCAGTCCTTAGCTCCATCACTGAAACGCTTAGTCATCCCCTCCATTTAGAGTGTAATGAGGTGAGAAACACTTCCTCACTCCCTTGCCCTCACCATCAATGTGCCTCTGATGCCCTTTAGCCTCCACGGTGACGACAGAGGGGACACGCGTTACGTCATCGTGGTAACGAGGATAGGTGGCGCTGTCATTCTATTATGGTCTGTCTGGATGGGTCACCACTCCACTTCCCCTGTCCCTAACCCTAGTCATTTCTAATCTCCTGCCCCCTTTCCTTCTAATAACTCCAGCATCATGACATGAGTAACAGCCTCACAGCGGCTGGATGGCGCCATCAGAGCCCCAGTCGCACTCAGACATCATGTGGCCTGTGGTGTGATCACCAGACCCAGCGAGGGCAGGCGAAGGGCTGCTGGTATTCTCTGCATTGTGTGGCAAGGAGCGAGGTAACTCTTGTGCTCGTGTAATCCATTAGTCGTTCTCTTGGTGACTCATCAATCCTTGCCTGTTCTGGAAGCTGCCTTGAATGCCGGTGACAAACCATCAGTGGAGCTGCCTCCCCCCGCCTCCGACCGCCTCCGACTGTATTTCTTCATGACAGATGAGCGATAAGGCGGACAGGGGACTGTAAATTAAAGGGTGGAGGTGTTTCCACACACATACACACACACACTTTCCACAGGAGGCACTGACGGAGGGAACATCAATCAGATGGAGTATAATTTATGACTGTGTCATTCAGTTGAGCTCATCTCGCTGTGAGAGACTGTCATCTCTGAGGATGTATGTCACTTTCGTGACCGAGGACCTCAGGAGTGACAAGAACTAATGTTCTTTTAATACATATTGAGAACACAGACAGGGTTGGGAGCCAGGGTTTAATATATATTGATAATACAGACAGGGTTGGGAGTCAGGGTTTAATATGTATTGATACTACAGGCAGGGTTGGGAGTCAGGGTTTAATATGTATTGATAATACAGGCAGGGTTGGGAGCCAGGGTTTAATATGTATTGATAATACAGGCAGGGTTGGGAGCCAGGGTTTAATATGTATTGATAATACAGGCAGGGTTGGGAGCCAGGGTTTAATATGTATTGATAATACAGGAAGGGTTGGGAGCCAGTGTTTAATATGTATTGAGAACACAGACAGGGTTGGGAACCAGGGTTTAATATGTATTGAGAACACAGACAGGGTTGGGAACCAGGGTTTAATATGTATTGAGAACACAGACAGGGTTGGGAACCAGGGTTTAATATGTATTGATAATACAGGCAGGGTTGGGAGCTAGGGTTTAATATGTATTGAGAACACAGACAGGGTTGGGAACCAGGGTTTAATATGTATTGATAATACAGGCAGGGTTGGGATCCAGGGTTTAATATGTATTGAGAACACAGACAGGGTTGGGAGTCAGGGTTTAATACATATTGATACTACAGGCAGGGTTGGGAGCCAGGGTTTAATATGTATTGATAATACAGGCAGGGTTGGGAGCCAGGGTTTAATATGTATTGATAATACAGGCAGGGTTGGGATCCAGGGTTTAATACATATTGATACTACAGGCAGGGTTGGGAGCCAGGGTTTAATATGTATTGATAATACAGGCAGGGTTGGGAGCCAGGGTTTAATATGTATTGATAATACAGGCAGGGTTGGGAGCCAGGGTTTAATATGTATTGAGAACACAGGCAGGGTTGGGAGCCAGGGTTTAATATGTATTGATAATACAGGCAGGGTTGGGAGTCAGGGTTTAATATGTATTGAGAACACAGACAGGGTTGGGAACCAGGGTTTAATATGTATTGATAATACAGGCAGGGTTGGGAGCCAGGGTTTAATATGTATTGATAATACAGGCAGGGTTGGGAGCCAGGGTTTAATATGTATTGAGAACACAGGCAGGGTTGGGAGTCGGGGTTTAATATGTATTGAGAACACAGACAGGGTTGGGAGTCGGGGTTTAATATGTATTGATAATACAGGCAGGGTTGGGAGCCAGGGTTTAATATGTATTGATACTACAGGCAGGGTTGGGAGTCGGGGTTTAATATGTATTGATAATACAGGCAGGGTTGGGAGCCAGGGTTTAATATGTATTGATAATACAGGCAGGGTTGGGAGCCAGGGTTTAATATGTATTGATACTACAGGCAGGGTTGGGAGTCGGGGTTTAATATGTATTGAGAACACAGACAGGGTTGGGAGTCAGGGTTTAACATGTATTGAGAACACAGACAGGGTTGGGAGCCAAGGTTTAATATGTATGTAATATGAACACAGACAGGGTTGGGGTGGCAGGGTAGCCTAGTGGTTAGAGCGTTGGACTAGTAACCGAAAGGTTGCAAGTTTAAATCCCCGAGCTGACAAGGTACAAATCTATCGTTCTGCCCCTGAACAGGCAGTTAACCCATTGTTCCTAGGCCGTCATTGAAAATAAGAATTTGTTCTTAACTGACTTGCCTAGTAAAATAAAGTTAAATTAAATTAAAGGGTTGGGAGCCAGGGTTTGCTGTGCTGACGTGGTGGAGTGTTGTGGTTTGCTCTGGTGAGAGGTTTTCTGTAATAGATATAGTGAAGTGTTTTAATGCAATTTAAAAAAAATTCTTTCTCTTGGCTTTATTGGCTCAGGTAGTAAGGCCTCTCCCCCTCATCCTGACCTTTTACCCCCAACATAACCTCTCTCTGTCATGACTGCATGTGCCAGACATGCATTCAAAGCTGTCCAATTTTAACCATAAATATATCCAAATTGTGAGTATGATGACACGCCCCGCTAGCGTGTACAATTTTTTTTTTTACCCTCTTGTTGTGTTGCCATGGGTTCCACAATGAATTTGATTGATTTGTCAAGGCCATCACTGCTAGCAGGGAGATGTAGACAGCTTGATGGAGACATTCCAGAAATGCCTATCAAATCCTTGTGGGTGCTCTTATTGCAGACAAGCATGTCTTTCTCACGACTTGACCTTACGACTCTTATTTGTTTTTTGGGATTTGTTTCTGGAAAGTGTGCATTTTTCTCAAAATCTGCTGTAAAGTAAATTAAGTGAATCTTTTGGTAGCTTCACCAAATAAGGAGAAGAGAGGAGGAGTGATATGAATGATGGTTCTGCAGGTCTGGCCTGCCAGCCCACTGCTCTCTCTCTCTCTCTCTCTCTCTGCCTCTGTCTCTGTCTGTCTCTGTCTGTCTCTGTCTGTCTGTCTCTCAGGGTTAGATCCACGGCACAGAGCCCAGGGAGGATCAGTAAGACACTGAACTGAATAGAGAGTTGCTATTAAGATGGTAGTAGACTGATAGAAACTGATAGAAAGGGTTGCTAGGTAACCTGAATTAATGCTTTATGTTCCAAAACGTTTGTGTTTTGAATGACTAATATATAGTGCATGTGTAATGTCGTTTGTCTGTTGTTTGAAGAGAGTCAGACCGAAATGCAGCGTGTAGGTTACTCATGACATTTAATGAAGAAAATGCTGAATATGAAATAACTGAGAATACAAAACAACAAACGAGTGAAACTAATACAGCCTATCTGGTGACTAACACAAAGACAGGTACAATCGCCCACGAAATACAACGCGCACTCAAGATACCTAAATACGGTTCCCAATCTGAGACAACTAGAATCAGCTGACTCCAATTAGGAATCGCCTCAGGCAGCCAAGCCTAACTAGACACACCCCTAATAATACACACTCCCAATTAATACAAACCCTAATACGAAATACAACATATAAACCCATGTCACACCCTGGCCTACCCAAACATATAACAAAAACACAAGATACAATGACCAAGGCGTGACAGAACCCCCCCTAAGGTGCGGACTCCGGGACGCACCTCAAGAGCATAGGGAGGGTCCGGGTGGGCGTCTGTCCATGGTGGCGGTTCTGGCTCGGGACGTGGACCCCACTCCATAAATGTCCTAGTTCCTCCCCTACGCGTCCTAGGATAATCCACCTTCTCCGCCGACCATGGCCTAATAGTCCTCACCCTGATCCCCACATAACTGAGGGGCAGCTCGGGACCGAGGGGCAGCTCGGGACCGAGGGGCAGCTCGGGACAGAGGGGCAACTCAGGATAGAGGGGCAACTCAGGATAGAGGGGCAACTCGGGACAGCGGGGCAGCTCGGGACAGAGGGGCAGCTCGGGACCGAAGCAGCCCGGTACTGAGGGGAAGCCCGGTACTGAGGGGAAGCCCGGTACTGAGGGGAAGCCCGGTACTGAGAGGAAGCTCGGTACTGAGAGGAAGCTCGGTACCGAGAGGAAGCTCAGTACTGAGAGGAAGCTCAGGCAGGTAGTAGGGTCCGGTAAATCCTGGCTGGCTGGTGGACCTGGATGATTAAGGTTGTCTGGCCGATCTAGAAGATCTTGGTAGACTGGCACTTCTGGCGGATCCTGGCAGACTGGTGACGCTGGGCCGACTGGCGGCGCTGGGCAGACAGGAGACTCCGGCAGCGCAGGAGAGGAGAAAGGCTCTGGCTGCGCTGAACAGGCGAGCGCACTGGACGCGCTGGGCCGACTGGGAGCACTGGTGGCGCTGGACAGACCGGAGACTCCGGCAGCGCAGGAGAGGAGAAAGGCTCTGGCTGCGCTAAACAGGCGGGAGACTCCGATAGCGCAGGAGAAGAGAACAGCTCTGGTTGCGCTAAACAAGCGGGAGACTCCGGCAGCGCAGGAGGGGAGAAAAGCACTGGCTGCGCTGAACAGGCGAGGCGCACTGGAGGCCTGGTGCGTGGTGCTGGAACTGGTGGTACTGGCGCGAGGACACGCACAGGAAGCCTGGTGCGGGGAGCTGCTACCGGAGGACTGGTGTGTATAGGTGGCTCTGGATAGACCGGACCGTGCAGGCGCACTGGAGCTCTTGAGCACCGAGCCTGCCCAAGCTTACCTGGCTCGATGCCCACTCTAGCCCGGCCAATAGGAAGGGCTGGTATAAGTCGCAGCTGGCTCTGCACCCGCACTGGAAACACTGTGCGCTCCATAGCATAACACGGTGCCTGCCCGGTCTCTCTAGCCCAACGGTGAGCACAGGGAGTATGCACAGGTTTCCTACCTGGCATAACTATTCTCCCTTTTAGCCCCCCCCAATAAATTTTTTGGGGTGACTTTCCGGTTTCCAACCACGTCGCAGTGCTGCCTCCTCATACTCACGCCTCTCCGCTTTAGCTACTTCTATTTCCTCCTTGGGACTCCCGGCTGCGCCCAGGGTCCTTTTCCGTCTAATATCATCTCCCAAGACCAGAAGTCCTCATATTGCTGCTCCTCACAATTAACAGGGAGAGTAGGCTCAGGTCTGACTCCTGACTCTGCCACTCTCTCTCTGCGCTTTCCCCGTTACCTACGGTTTTCGCTCTGTATAGCCGTGCTCTCCTTTTCGATTCCATCTGTGTATAGCCCTCTTCGCATTGCTGTAGGGAATCCCAGGCGGGCTCCTGCACTCGCACTGGGTCGGCCGCCCACCTGTCGATTTCTTCCCACGTAGTATAATCCATATCGTCCTCCTTCAGATCCTGCCAGTTCACACGCTGCTCGGTCTGTGAATCTTGGTGGGTGATTCTGTAATGTCGTTCCTCTGTTGTTTGAAGAGAGTCAGACCGAAATGCAGCGTGTAGGTTACTTATGACATTTAATGAAGAAAATGCTGAACATGAAATAACTGAGAATACAAAACAACAAACGAGTGAAACTAATACAGCCTATCTGGTGACTAACACAAAGACAGGTACAATCGCCCACGAAATACAACGCGCACTCAAGCAGCCAAGCCTAACTAGACACACCCCTAATAATACACACTCCCAATTAATACAAATCCTAATACGAAATACAACATATAAACCCATGTCACACCCTGGCCTACCCAAACATATAACAAAAACACAAGATACAATGACCAAGGCGTGACAGCATGCAAGTGAATTAGTTTCATACATATTTGGTGTGAACTGGCAGGATCTGAAGGAGGACGATATGGATTATACTACGTGGGAAGAAATCGACAGGTGGGCGGCCGACCCAGTGCGAGTGTGAACTATTTGGTGTGAACTGTGGCACACAGATATTGTCAGTAAAAAGTTCAGAGATTGGATGTTTATGTGTGGGTGTTGAGAGAATGAGGACTAGCTTTCAAAAGAGCCTCCAGCAGTAAGAATGTTATGACATCACGCCTGGTTAACCCTAACCGTTGCTGCTGCCGCTTACTACTGCTGCCAACCCCATGTCTCCTTATACCCCCCCCCCCACTATGATGTAACCCCATGTCTCCTTACCCCCCACTATGATGTAACCCCATGTCTCCTTACCCCCCACTATGATGTAACCCCATGTCTCATAATATATAATAATAATAATAATACTTACCCCCCACTATGATGTAACCCCATGTCTCCTTACCCCCCCCACTATGATGTAACCCCATGTCTCCTTACCCCCCCCACTATGATGTAACCCCATGTCTCCTTACCCCCGCCCACTATGGTGTAACCCCATGTCTCCTTACCCCCCCCCCACTATGGTGTAACCCCATGTCTCCTTACCCCCCACTATGGTGTAACCCCATGTCTCCTTACCCCCCCCACTATGGTGTAACCCCATGTCTCCTTACCCCCCCACTATGGTGTAACCCCATGTCTCCTTACCCCCACCCACTATGGTGTAACCCCATGTCTCCTTACCCCTCCCCCCACTATGATGTAACCCCATGTCTCCTTACCCCCCCCACTATGATGTAACCCCATGTCACCTTACCCCCCCACTATGATGTAACCCCATGTCCCCTTACCCCCCCCACTATGATGTAACCCCATGTCCCCTTACCCCCCCACTATGATGTAACCCCATGTCCCCTTACCCCCCCCCACTATGATGTAACCCCATGTCTCCTTACCCCCCCACTATGATGTAACCCCATGTCCCCTTACCCTCCCCCGCTATGATGTAACCCCATGTCTCCTTACCCCCCCGCTATGATGTAACCCCATGTCTCCTTCTCTCCCTTTCTCCCCCACTATGATGTAACCCCATGTCTCCTTCTCTCCCTTTCTCCCCCACTATGATGTAACCCCATGTCTTCTTCTCTCCCCCCACTATGATGTAACCCCATGTCTCCTTCTAACCCTCCCACTATGATGTAACCCCATGTCTCCTTCTTACCCCCCACTATGATGTAACCCCATGTCTCCTTCTAACCCCTCCACTATGATGTAACCCCATGTCTCCTTCTAACCCCCCACTATGATGTAACTCCATGTCTCCTTCTTACCCCCCACTATGATGTAACCCCATGTCTCCTTCTTACCCCCCCACTATGATGTAACCCCATGTCTCCTTCTTACCCCCCACTATGATGTAACCCCATGTCTTCTTCTCTCCCTTTCTCCCCCACTATGATGTAACCCCATGTCTCCTTCTTACCCCCCACTATGATGTAACCCCATGTCTTCTTCTCTCCCCCCACTATGATGTAACCCCATGTCTCCTTACCCCCCCACTATGATGTAACCCCATGTCCCCTTACCCCCCCCACTATGATGTAACCCCATGTCCCCTTACCCCCCCCACTATGATGTAACCCCATGTCCCCTTACCCCCCCCCCCACTATGATGTAACCCCATGTCTCCTTACCCCCCACTATGATGTAACCCCATGTCCCCTTACCCCCCGCTATGATGTAACCCCATGTCTCCTTACCCCCCGCTATGATGTAACCCCATGTCTCCTTCTTACCCCCCACTATGATGTAACCCCATGTCTCCTTCTCTCCCTTTCTCCCCCACTATGATGTAACCCCATGTCTCCTTCTTACCCCCCACTATGATGTAACCCCATGTCTTCTTCTCTCCCCCCCCACTATGATGTAACCCCATGTCTCCGTCTAACCCTCCCACTATGATGTAACCCCATGTCTCCTTCTTACCCCCCACTATGATGTAACCCCATGTCTCCTTCTAACCCCTCCACTATGATGTAACCCCATGTCTCCTTCTAACCCCCCACTATGATGTAACTCCATGTCTCCTTCTTACCCCCCACTATGATGTAACCCCATGTCTCCTTCTTACCCCCCACTATGATGTAACCCCATGTCTCCTTCTTACCCCCCACTATGATGTAACCCCATGTCTTCTTCTCTCCCTTTCTCCCCCACTATGATGTAACCCCATGTCTCCTTCTTACCCTCCCACTATGATGTAACCCCATGTCTTCTTCTCTCCCCCCACTATGATGTAACCCCATGTCTCCTTCTAACCCCCACTATGATGTAACCCCATGTCTCCTTCTTACCCCCCACTAACCCCATGTCTCCTTCTAACCCCCCACTATGATGTAACTCCATGTCTCCTTCTAACCCCCCACTATGATGTAACCCCATGTCTCCTTCTTACCCCCACTATGATGTAACCCCATGTCTTCTTCTCTCCCTTTCTCCCCCACTATGATGTAACCCCATGTCTCCTTCTTACCCCCCACTATGATGTAACCCCATGTCTCCTTCTTACCCCCCACTATGATGTAACCCCATGTCTTCTTCTCTCCCTTTCTCCCCCACTATGATGTAACCCCATGTCTCCTTCTTACCCCCCACTATGATGTAACCCCATGTCTTCTTCTCTCCCTTTCTCCCCCACTATGATGTAACCCCATGTCTCCTTCTTACCCCCCACTATGATGTAACCCCATGTCTCCTTCTTACCCCCCACTATGATGTAACCCCATGTCTTCTTCTCTCCCTTTCTCCCCCACTATGATGTAACCCCATGTCTCCTTCTTACCCCCCCACTATGATGTAACACCATGTCTCCTTCTTACCCCCCACTATGATGTAACCCCATGTTTCCTTCTTACCCCCCACTATGATGTAACCCCATGTCTCCTTCTAACCCCCCACTATGATGTAACCCCATGTCTTCTTCTCTCCCTTTCTCCCCCACTATGATGTAACCCCATGTCTCCTTCTTACCCCCCACTATGATGTAACACCATGTCTCCTTCTTACCCCCCACTATGATGTAACCCCATGTTTCCTTCTTACCCCCCACTATGATGTAACCCTATGTCTTCTTCTCTCCCTTTCTCCCCCCCTCCCCACTGTCAAACAGAAGCAAGACGTTCTCAACCAAGTAAGCCACAGCCCCTGCTGGGGGTCTGCATGGTCTGTGGTTTCTGTGTCTTACTCTACAGACTGCACGTAACATACTGAACCCTGTATCATCAGAGACACCAACCCAACCCGCTGTCACCACCAGTCAGAGGGCACAGTTTAAAGATTAGGGGTCAGGTCCAGTGCTGATTTTTGTGTCTAACATACTGCATGTAACATACATAACTCTATCCCATCAGAGACGTTTGTAACATGACATACTACGGTACCAATAATGCTCTCTCACCCAATCCCAGGTCAAAGGTCAGGGTTCAGGGTTCTATGTTACTTTCTGATGCTCAACTTACCAACATGTAACAACAGTGTATCCATAATTCAGGAATGTTGTGTTTTGTTTTTCAACGGCAAGGCTAATTGCACCGATCACTGTGTGAATGCCAGTTCAGACAACCTCATGCTGTTTCTGTAAAGGTATCTTGCCTGAGGATTCTCTGTCAGGCATTTTACTGTGTCTGCCTGCTGATGAAGTGACTCAGGATTGTTTCTGTGTACTGTCTGTTTCACTCACATTAAACTTTTAAATGTTGGCTAAAATGTCAGCCTACGATCCAACTGATTTATGTTTCTCCAAATTAATGATTTCCTTCTCAGCTGTATGGTTTTATTCAAAAGTCCCAAAAGCAATGTGTGATCGTCATGCTCTTTAGAGAGGTGAAAGAATATGACCTACTAATCTCAAATGCAATACTGCAGATCATCAGTAAAACTCTCAGCATTACAATTCAGGAAAATACATTTTCTAAAGGTTTCATTCCTCTTATATACTGATTTTCAGCATTATGCCTCCTACTGGGCACACACTGGTACTGTAGTATGTGGTTAACAACACTTCACATGGGATTTACCATCCCACATAAATCCAGTGAACAAATTAGAAAATGGGAGGCAAAAATAAGTAAGGTGATAGTACCTTTCATCCCTTGGTGGTGTCCCTTCTTTCTGCTGACCAGACCCTCTCTTGTGTCCTCTACAAAGGTTACCTGACTTCTCCTGTCTATCTCTCCATCCCCTCCAATCATCCATGTGTCTGCAGCCCATAGACTACCAGGGTTTCCAGCTTTTCATGGCCACCTACCTGGAGAACGACATCCCTGAGGAGCTGTGTCAGCACCTATTCACCTCCTTCAAGAGCAAGACAGGGGACTGCTCTCCTGAGATGCCCCGAGCAGGAGTAGGACTCCTGGGTAAGTAGGGTCCTACCTCACCATGCTGGTCACTCATTCTGGCTGGCACAGTTTTTTTGTCTTCAGTTTTTGCGAAAAATATCAGCTTTTATTGGACAAGTTCAGGTATTACCTTCCCGTTTTAAAATGTTTCATACTGTTTTATCCCTACTAAACATGACCAGGGTAGATATCAACAGTGTCTTTCCTGGCTCTCATTAGTAGTTGCATTTGAACTGGGGTTGATTGAGTATCTGGTTCTTGTTGAATGGATGGAGTTATGCTAAATTGTTGGTACAGATATAGAATCTTAATTTGATCACAATTTTCCTACACTACAGGAAATGCAGATGAGCTTTGTGATTTATATAAATCTGAAATCTCGATCTGAAATCTGAAATCTGAAATCTAAATCTGAAAATCCACACTAACTAACACACAGTTGGAGGATTTGCTGTAACGATATAGGTCAAATTAACATCCTACATTTGTATACTACTGTATGCATGGACCAAATTAGATTCCCTCTCAGGTTAGCCCTAGTCTCAGAGAGTGTTTCCTTCTGATTTGCAAATGAAAATGTTTTTCTCAAACACTTTCCATACACACAATGCAAACACTGCCCATCTGCTGCTGTACTTTCCATGGCAGATCCTTCAGGAACACACACACCATGCCTGTGTTCCATTTGATTAGAATGATTCATCAGACGATGGTGCTGGAGTGGTCACAGACACTGACATCTTTGGGGTGGTTTACTTCCACTGTCCCTCACTACTGAGCAGCTGAACACTTGGGGACAGATTGGAGGATTCTAACCTCTCTGCAAATGGAGGGACGAGATGGAGAGATTTGCATCCAAGCACACCCAACTATCTGAGAGGGAGGGAGGGAGGGAGAGAGAGAGAGAGAGAGAGAGAGAGAGAGAGAGAGAGAGAGAGAGAGAGAGAGAGAGAGAGAGAGAGAGAGAGAGAGAGAGAGAGAGAGAGAGGGGGAGGGAGAAAGGGAGAGAGGGAGGGAGGGAGAGAGAGAGAGAGGGAGAAAGGGAGAGAGAGAGAGGGAGGGACAAAGGGAGAGAGGGAGGGATTGGCGTGTTATTCTTCCTGAGGATCCTCCATTGGGATCAGATGTGGCGAAGAAGAAGAAAAAGCAATGCAGCCTACACTGCCATCTGGTGTTTAACTTACCTCTGTAAGGATGGACAGCATACCCATGTGAGAAATGAGGGTCAAATAGATTCACATTAACTCAACTGATGTCTGTGTTTCCCTGAAGACTTGTTTTTGTAGAATGTGTCTCTCTCTCTCCCTCGCTCTCTCCCTCACTCTCTCTCTTCCTCTATCTTTCTCTCTCTCTCTCCCTCTCTCTCTCTCGTCACATCATGGATTTCTCTCTGTCGCTGACTCTCTCTTTCTCCTTTTCTCTCTCTATCCTCTCTCTTTCTACTTTTCTCTCTCTATCCTCTCTCTTTCTCCTTCTCTCTCTCACTCTCTGTCTCTGTCTGTCATGAACTCTCTGTCTCTGTCTCTCTCTATCCTCTCTCTTTCTCCTTTTCTCTCTCTATCCTCTCTCTTTCTCCTTCTCTCTCTCACTCTGTCTCTGTCTGTCGTGAACTCTCTGTCTCTGTCTCTCTCTCTGTCTCTGTCTCTGTCGCTGACTCTCTCTTTCTCCTTCTCTCTCTCTCTCTCTCTCTCTCTCTCTCTCTCTCTCTCTCTCTCTCTCTCTCTCTCTCTCTCTCTCTCTCTCTCTCTCTCTCTCTCTCTCTCTCCCTCGCTCTCTCTCTCTCCCTCACTCTCTCTCTTCCTCTATCTTTCTCTCTCTCTCTCTCTCTCCCTCTCTCTCTCTCTCTCGCTCTCGTCACATCATGGATTTATTATTCAGGACAAGAGAAGCTTGTGTTGCCTTAACTGAATCAATCTCATAGTCCCCAACCAAAGCAGACAGGGGGAAATAAGTCTTCCTAGTGTATTGTTGACACCCTTCTTCCCTCTGTCATGACAGAAGGTCTGTTTTGTTGTGTGTTGGACAGGCATGGGTTTAGATTGATGTTCTGCTTTCCAAACAGACTATCCATCTCTCTTTCATGACTTTCATGACTTCCTGTCCTGCTCATTGGCCTACAGAATCAGTAGAGAATGTTACTCTACGGCCAAAAGGAATCAGCTTCTTTGATGATCCTCATTACAATAGCAATGCATCAGTTTGAACAGTGTATTGTTGTTGTTTCTACGGTAGCGTCATTTGTCTCTAGTCATTGAAGCACTAGTCCGCTCCTTTAGACTATCTCAACCTCTTTGCTTTTTTATATTGTTTCATTCTCTTCTCTTTAAATTGTCACCAGATTCACTATGTTTTTACAGAAAGGCCTATAAGCTAACCAGATTTTTACGACATTTTATTATGGAGTTTTATTGAGTTGGAAATGTATTGAATTTTCCCCTTTAACAGAGTCTATATCACACTCATTCTCCTTCCCCTTTAACAGAGTCTATATCACAGTCCTCCTCCTCCTTTAACAGAGTCTATATCACACTCCTTCTCCTCCTCCTTTAAAAGAGTCTATATCACACTCCTTCTCCTCCTCCTTTAACAGAGTCTATATCACACTCCTTCTCCTCCTCCTTTAAAAGAGTCTATATCACACTCCTTCTCCTCCTCCTTTAACAGAGTCTATATCACACTCCTTCTCCTTCTCCTTTAACAGAGTCTATATCACACTCCTTCTCCTTCTCCTTTAACAGAGTGTATATCACACTCCTTCTCCTCCTCCTTTAACAGAGTCTATATCACACTCCTTCTCCTTCTCCTTTAACAGAGTGTATATCACACTCCTTCTCCTTCTCCTTTAACAGAGTCTATATCACAGTCCTCCTCCTCCTTTAACAGAGTCTATATCACACTCCTTCTCCTTCTCCTTTAACAGAGTCTATATCACACTCCTTCTCCTTCTCCTTTAACAGAGTCTATATCACACTCCTTCTCCTCCTTTAACAGAGTCTATATCACACTCCTTCTCCTTCTCCTTTAACAGAGTCTATATCACACTCCTTCTCCTTGTCCTTTAACATAGTCTATATCACACTCCTTCTCCTTTAACAGAGTCTATATCACACTCCTTCTCCTTCTCCTTTAACAGAGTCTATATCACACTCCTTCTCCTCCTTTAACAGAGTCTATATCACACTCCTTCTCCTTCTCCTTTAACAGAGTGTATATCACACTCCTTCTCCTTCTCCTTTAACAGAGTCTATATCACACTCCTTCTCCTCCTTTAACAGAGTCTATATCACACTCCTTCTCCTTCTCCTTTAACAGAGTGTATATCACACTCCTTCTCCTTCTCCTTTAACAGAGTCTATATCACAGTCCTCCTCCTCCTTTAACAGAGTCTATATCACACTCCTTCTCCTTCTCCTTTAACAGAGTCTATATCACACTCCTTCTCCTTCTCCTTTAACAGAGTCTATATCACACTCCTTCTCCTCCTTTAACAGAGTCTATATCACACTCCTTCTCCTTCTCCTTTAACAGAGTCTATATCACACTCCTTCTCCTTGTCCTTTAACATAGTCTATATCACACTCCTTCTCCTTTAACAGAGTCTATATCACACTCCTTCTCCTTCTCCTTTAACAGAGTGTATATCACACTCCTTCTCCTTCTCCTTTAACAGAGTCTATATCACACTCCTTCTCCTCCTTTAACAGAGTCTATATCACACTCCTTCTCCTTCTCCTTTAACAGAGTCTATATCACACTCCTTCTCCTTGTCCTTTAACATAGTCTATATCACACTCCTTCTCCTTTAACAGAGTCTATATCACAGTCCTTCTCCTTTTGCTTTAACAGTCTACAGAATATCACACTCCTTCTAGTGCATTTCTCTCACCTCTCACTTTGTCTTGCTTTTCTTTCCTTGCTGTGTCTGCAGAGCCACGTTCCATTGATGCAGGCATCTCTATACAGACTGAAGTGGCCTGTGCCCCCATAACAGGTACCACTACCACTGCAGGACAACAGGACAATGTTTAGATATCCCTAATAAGACCCATGGTCCAGCTACTTTAACCATCTCCCTCACCAGTGTTTGGTTGTGACTTGTGATCAGTGTTTTTGAGCAGGTGACATGTGGTAGTAATACTGTGTATTGTGGCGCAGTGGATTTGCGTTTCTTGTGAACATTTTTTTTGTATGTGGAATATACAGAGCATTTAGAAAGTATTTAGACCCCTTGACATTTTACACATTTTGTTACGTTACAGCCTTACTCTAAAAATGATAAAAATATATTTTTTCCTCATCAATCTACACACCACGCCCCATAATGACAAAGTGAAAACAGGTTGAGACATTTTTGCACATGTATTAAACATTTAAATTAAAAATAGCTTAGTTACATAAGTATTCAGACCCTTTGCTATGAGACTCGACATTGAGCTCAGGTGCATCCTGTTTCCATTGATCATCCTTGAGATGTTTCTACAACTTGATTGGAGTCCACCTGTGGTAAATTCAATTGATTGGACATGATTTGGAAAGGAACACACCTGTCTATATAAGGTTCCACAGTTGACAGTGCATGTCAGAGGAAAAACCAAGCCATGAGGTCAAAGGAATTGTCCATAGAGCTCCGAGATAGATAGGATTGTGTCGAGGCACAGATCATTATTATTATTAAGGTTACCAACAAATGTATGTAGCATTGAAGGTCTCCAAGAGTACAGTGGCCTCCATCATTCTTAAATAGAAGAAGTTTGGAACCACCAAGACTCTTCCGCCCGGCCAAACTGAGCAATCGGGGGAGAAGGGCCCTGGTCAGGAACCCGATGGTCGCACTGCGATGCACTGCGATGCACTGCGATGCAGTGTCTTAGAGTGCTGCACCACTGGGGAGGCCTCCCTATTCTGTTTTGTCTTTCCTGAATTCCTCTTTTCTCTCTCTGTCTTCTAGGAATGAATGGAAAGAGCATCCTGAAAGCCATGGGTCGACCCACACTGGAGCCTTCCACTATGATGGCCTCATGTTCAGGTGCCATATCCATCTCTCCCTGCTCCTCCCGTTCCTCCTCACTGCGCTCTGGGATGGGGCCCCACGCGCCTGGGGGGTCCTACCGCCCACCTGCCTGCACCCAGGTCAAACCCTCCACATGCAGCAGTAGTAACACCCTGACCCCCACCCCAGCCAAGTCCCCAGCCTCCCTTCGCCTCTCCCCAGGTAAACACCTTGTTCAGGTGCTGTAGGAACTTATACTGTTTTACTGGAAAAGTTGTGACGCAGGCTGTGTTAGACTGCTGTATTAGACTGCTTTATTATACCACCTTACAAGACCACCGTATTAGACTATGGATTCCAATGATATCAATGTTACTGCACTGTCATGCCTGGGACATTACTAATGCCACAGCAATTAACTCCCTCTACAAATTCTACTGATTTTGACTCACAGCAAGGCATTTCAGCAGTTTAATAAAGTGTGGCTATAATGTCTGAGATGTGGCCATTGGTGTCTGTTAGTTCAATACTTTGTGTAAAGCAATTTATTTAATTAAAAAATAATATTTATTTAATTTAATCTTTATTTAACTAGGCAAGTCAGTTAAGAACTAATTCTTATTTACAATGACGGCCAACACCGGCCAAACCCGGACGACGCTGGGCCAATTGTGCTCCGCCCTATGGTAGTCTCAATCACCGCCAGTTGTGATATGTAGGGCATGTGTATTGATAGCTACATCAGCTTTACCAGCTTTACACAGGGATGAGATTAATTTAATTTGTTTTACATGTGGCTATCACATCATATCACCATATCAATATCAATATCAATATCAACATATTAATATCAATATAACCATATCAATATCACCTTATCAATATCACCATATTAATATCAATATCACCACATTAATATCACCTTATCAATATCACCACATCAATATCAACACATCAATATCACCTTATCAATATCACCATATCAATATCACCACATCAAAATCACAATATTAATATCACCATATCAATATCACCATATCAATATCACCTTATCAACATCACCACATTAATATCACCTTATCAATATCACCACATCAATATCACCTTATCAATATCACCATATCAATATCACAACATCAATATCAAAATCACAATATTAATATCACCATATCAATATCACCTTATTAATATCACCATATCAATATCAAAATCACAATATCAAAATGACAATATTAATATCACCATATCAATATCACCATATCAATATCACCATATCAATATTACCATATCAATATCACCATATCAATATCACCATATCAATATCACCATATCAATATCACCATATCAATATTACCATATTAATATCCATATCACCATATCAATATCGCCATATCAATATCACCATATCAATATCACCATATCAATATTACCATATTAATATCCATATCATTATATCAATATCACCATATCAATATTACCATATTAATATCCATATCACCATATCAATATCACCAAATCAATATCACCATATCCATATCATCATATTAATATCACCATATTAATATCACCATATTAATATCCATATCACCATATCAATATCACCATATCAATATCACCATATCCATATCATCATATCAATATCACCATATCAATATCACCATATTAATATCACCATATTAATATCACCATATCAATATCACCATATCGATATCACCATATTAATATCACCATATTAATATCACCATATCAATATCACCATATTAATATCACCATATTAATATCACCATATTAATATCACCATATCAATATCACCATATTAATATCACCATATCAATATCACCATATTAATATCACCATATTAATATCACCATATCAATATCACCATATTAATATCACCATATCAATATCACCATATTAATATCACCATATTAATATCACCATATTAATATCAATATCACCATATTAATATCACCATATTAATATCACCATATTAATATCAATATCACCATATTAATATCACCATATAATATAATAATAATATATGCCATTTAGCAGACGCTTTTATCCAAAGCGACTTACAGTCATGCGGGCATACATTCTACGTATGGGTGGTCCCGGGGATCGAACCCACTACCCTGGCTCTACCAACTGAGCTACACAGGACCATATCAATATCACCTTATCAACATCACCACATTAATATCACCTTATCAATATCACCTCATCAATATCACCATATCAATATCACCTTATCAACATCACCACATTAATATCACCTTATCAATATCACCACATCAATATCACCTTATCAATATCACCATATCAATATCACCACATCAATATCAATATCACCATATTAATATCACCATATCAATATCACCATATCAATATCACCATATCAATATCACCATATTAATATCACATCATATTAATATCACCATATCAATATCACCATATTAATATCCATATCACCATATCAATATCACCATATTAATATCACCATATCAATATTAATATCACCATATTAATATCAATATCACCATATTAATATCCATATCCATATTAATATCACCATATTAATATCACCATATCAATATCACCATATTAATATCACCATATCAATATCACCATATTAATATTACCATATTAATATCCATATCAATATCATCATATCAATATCACCATATCAATATCACCATATTAATATCACCATATTAATATCACCATATCAATATCACCATATTAATATCACCATATCAATATCACCATATTAATATCACCATATTAATATCACCATATTAATATCACCATATTAATATCACCATATCAATATCACCATATTAATATCACCATATCAATATCACCATATCAATATCACCATATTAATATCACCATATCAATATCACCATATTAATATCACCATATTAATATCACCATATCAATATCACCATATTAATATCATATAATATCAATATCACCATATTAATATCACCATATTAATATCACCATATCAATATCACCATATTAATATCACCATATTAATATCACCATATTAATATCAATATCACCATATTAATATCACCATATTAATATCACCATATTAATATCAATATCACCATATTAATATCACCATATCAATATCACCATATTAATATCACCATATTAATATCAATATCACCATATTAATATCACCATATCAATATCACCATATTAATATCACCATATTAATATTAATATCACCATATTAATATCACCATATCAATATCACCATATTAATATCACCATATTAATATCCATATCACCATATTAATATCACCATATTAATATCAATATCACCATATTAATATCACCATATCAATATCACCATATCAATATCACCACATTAATATCCATATCACCATATTAATATCACCATATCAATATCACCATATCAATATCACCATATCCATATCATCATATTAATATCACGATATCAATATTACAATATTAATATCACCATATCAATATCACCATATTAATATCACCATATCAATATCACCATATCAATATTACCATATTAATATCCATATCAATATCATCATATCAATATCACCATATCAATATCACCATATTAATATCACCATATTAATATCACCATATCAATATCACCATATTAATATCACCATATTAATATCAATATCACCATATTAATATCACCATATCAATATCACCATATTAATATCCATATCACCATATCAATATTACCATATTAATATCCATATCACCATATTAATATCACCATATCAAAATTAAATGTAAATGTAAATTACAATATTAATATCAATATCACCATATTAATATCACCATATCAATATCACCATATTAATATCCATATCACCATATCAATATCACCATATCAATATTACAATATGAATATCAATATCACCATATTAATATCACCATATCAATATCACCATATCAATATCACCATATCAATATTACAATATTAATATCAATATCACCATATCAATATCACCATATCAATATTACCATATTAATATCACCTTATCAATATTACCATATCAATATTACCATATTAATATCACCTTATCAATATCACCATATCCATATCACATCACAATTTGCCATGTTGCTTAGTAATGCTCGTGGTCATTGCTGTACGACATCACCGTCTCTCATGGATACGCCATGTTTCCATTCCTCTCCCACAGAGAGAATCAGAGGGGAGAAGAGGAGGAGCCCGTCCCCAGTACCTTCCCCCCAGGTGGTGTTTCTGAAGGACATTGTGTGTTACCTGTCCCTACTGGAGAGGGGCACACCAGAGGACAAGCTGGAGTGTGAGTTACAGTGTCTAATTACTAGTGTGTAAACAACCAAGGTATTTGAGAGAGGTCAGTCATGTTGAGTAGTCAAAAGGTGTCACCTAAACTTCTCAGAAAGACATCCTCCCACAATCTGAGTGGATAAGTCAATTCATTAATTCAGGTAGGAAATCATTTTTCCAGCTCAGTCACCAAATACAGGTGAGCTTTCACGCACAAGCACACACACACACACACACACATACACACACACCAGTGCCATTTCAGATGACGGAGGACAATTTGTATTTTTTATGAACATGGCCTTATTTCTATTACAGTATATTGGATGACTGTCATTCATATTACATTCACCCAGGTAAATGTAACAGCGATAGGTTTATAGGTATAGGTAATATAATTTTCCCTATACCCATCATGAAGTTGCTACAACCTAGCCTTTGAATTAAAGTTTACAACGTAGGTGTGCACAGGTCGAGAGACAAATTTGATATGACAGACAGTGACACATGCACAGATAGTGACATTCAATGCCACCTTGCACACTCTTGCCTGTATCTAGCTGATCTAGGGTGTAATCATTAGTCCAACAGTTGCAAACGAGAGTTTCTATTGGACAAATTCAGGTACGTTTATCCCCGTTTTGTTTAAGAAACGTTCTTCAACAGAATCGGCGGAATGAATACAGCCTTGATCTCGTGTTAACACAGTTCACAGTTTCATAGCAGCCACGTTGTATTCCTACTCGCATCTACGTTATGCGCTCTCCTCCTTTCACCTCTTTCCTTCGCTTGTGGACATCAGCTGTATGTGACTAGGTAAAAAAAACATTCCGAGCCAAGCCACTACACACAGCCTACATCGTTGTCACCATATTAGCTAAAGTAACGTCATGGTCAGCATAGCAAATAGAACTAACGCGTTTGTAAACTCAGCTACATCCAGTAACGTTACATTGTACAGTCAGGAAAGCAGTTACACCAGAGGGCCCCGGTGGCAATACATTTGTAAAACTAAAAGCTTGCCTTGACTTGGAAGAGTTCCAGTGTTGTGTGGGATAGTCATAGCCAGCTAGCTAACATCCCTCTGTTTGAGCAGGGTGTCTCAGTGGGCTAAACTAGCTAGCTGCATTGGCTAGCTAAGTGAAACTGAAAGTACAAACAAATGACAATCTCTATGTCTCTCTATTTTCTTTCTCTCTTTTTGAGTCAACTACTCACCACATTTTATGCATTGCAGTGCTAGCTAGCTGTAGTTTATGCTTTCAGTACTAGATTCATTCTCTGATCCTTTGATTGGGTGGACAACATGTCAGTTCATACTGCAAGAGCTCTGATAGATTGGAGGATGTCCTCCGGAAGTTGTGATAATTACTTTGTAAGTCTATGGAAGGGGATGAGAACCATGAGCCTCCTAGGTTTTGTATTGAAGTCAATGTATTCAGAGGAGGACGGAAGCTAGTTGTCCTCCGGCTACATCATGGTGTTACCCTACAGAGTGCTGTTGAGACTACTGCAGACCTTTTTGCAAAATAGTGTTTTAATCAATTATTTGGTGATGTGATTATATTTAGTATAGTTTTATCTAATTTTAATGTTTTTAACATTTAATTTTTATGAAATTCACTGAGGAGGATGGTCCTCCCATTGCTCCTCTGATGAGCTTCCACTGACACACACACACACACACACACACACACACACACACACACACACACACACACACACACACACACACACACACACACACACACACACACACACACACACACACACACACACACACACACACACACACACACACACACACAGGTTGTGAGCAGTGAGTCAGGAGTTAGGCTCCCCTTGGGATTAACTCAGCCTCAGTACCTGTCCTCGTTAGCCCATGGACATCCTAAACCCTGGTGTGTCCAATAGACTTCTTTAGCGTTGGGAGCTATATCCTCACAATTTGACACAGCTAATCTCTGCTAACTGCTTCCGACATCCCAATAAAACAGGAGTACGTGTCACTCTCTATTACATCCCCTGCTCCAACAGAGGAGTGGTGTTGCATCACAGTCTAATACTTCCCCTGCTCCAACACAGGAGTGGTGTTGTGTCACGCTCTAATACTTCCCCTGCTCCAACACAGGAATGGTGTTGCGTCACGGTCTAATACTTCCCCTGCTCCAACACAGGAGTGGTGTTATGTCACGGTCTAATACTTCCCCTGCTCCAACACAGGAGTGGTGTTGTGTCACGGTCTAATACTTCCCCTGCTCCAACACAGGAGTGGTGTTGTGTCACACTCAGATACTTCCCCTGCTCCAACACAGGAGTGGTGTTGTGTCACGGTCTAATACTTCCCCTGCTCCAACACAGGAGTGGTGTTGTGTCACGGTCTAATACTTCCCCTGCTCCAACACAGGAGTGGTGTTGTGTCACGGTCTAATACTTCCCCTGCTCCAACACAGGAGTGGTGTTGTGTCACGCTCAGATACTTCCCCTGCTCCAACACAGGAGTGGTGCTGAGTCACACTCTAATACTTCCGCTGCTCTACAAAGGGGTGGTCTGACTGGGAATTCAAGTGGTGCTGACAGACAGGGACTTCAAGACATTACAGCTGAATCATGGGGTCCCTTTTTTCTCGTTCCCCTCCAGTCATGTTCCGGCTGTACGACACAGATGGCAACGGAGTACTGGACAGCTCGGTTAGTGGCCCTCTCTTCTCTTCTCCTCTCTTCTTTTCCCTACTCTTCTCTCCTTTCGTCTGTTCTGTTCTCCTCTGCTCTACCGTTTTAATCTACTCTTTCTTTTCTTTCCTTTCTTCTGTTCTCTCCCCTCTCCTTCCATCTCCTTTCCTCCCTTCTCCTCTCCTCCCCTCCCCTCTCCTCTCTTTTCCTCTTCTCTCCTTTCTTCTGTTCTCTCCCCTCTCCTTCCATCTCCTTTCCTCCCTTCTCCTCTCCTCCCCTCCCTTCTCCTCTCTTTTCCTCTCCTTTCCTTTCTTCTGTTCTCTCCCCTCTCCTTCCATCTCCTTTCCTCCCTTCTCCTCTCCTCCCCTCCCCTCTCCTCTCTTTTCCTCTTCTCTCCTTTCTTCTGTTCTCTCCCCTCTCCTTCCATCTCCTTTCCTCCCTTCTCCTCTCCTCCCCTCCCCTCTCCTCTCTTTTCCTCTTCTCTCCTTTCTTCTGTTCTCTCCCCTCTCCTTCCATCTCCTTTCCTCCCTTCTCCTCTCCTCCCCCTCCCCCTCTCCCCCTCTCTTTTCCTCTTCTCTCCTTTCTTCTGTTCTCTCCCCTCTCCTTCCATCTCCTTTCCTCCCTTCTCCTCTCCTCCTTTCCTGTTCCCTTCTCCTCTCTTTTCCTCTCCTTTCCTTTCTTCTTTTCTCTCCCCTCTCCTTCCATCTCCTTTCCTCCCTTCTCCCTCTCCTCCCCCTCCCTCTCCTCTCTTTTCCTCTTCTCTCCTTTCTTCTGTTCTCTCCCTCTCCTTCCATCTCCTTTCCTCCCTTCTCCTCTCCTCCCCTCCCCTCTCCTCTCTTTTCCTCTTCTCTCCTTTCTTCTGTTCTCTCCCCTCTCCTTCCATCTCCTTTCCTCCCTTCTCCTCTCCTCCCCTCCCCTCTCCTCTCTTTTCCTCTCCTTTCCTTTCTTCTGTTCTCTCCCCTCTCCTTCCATCTCCTTTCCTCCCTTCTCCTCTCCTCCCCTCCCCTCTCCTCTCTTTTCCTCTCCTTTCCTTTCTTCTGTTCTCTCCCCTCTCCTTCCATCTCCTTTCCTCCCTTCTCCTCTCCTCCCCCCCCTCTCTCTCCTCTCTTTTCCTCTCCTTTCCTTTCTTCTGTTCTCTCCCCTCTCCTTCCATCTCCTTTCCTCCCTTCTCCTCTCCTCCCCTCCCCTCTCCTCTCTTTTCCTCTTCTCTCCTTTCTTCTGCTCTGGTCTCTCCTTTCCTCATCATTTATTCTAGGATTTTTCTTAATTTAGACTTTTCTACATTGTAGAATATCAGTGAAGACATCAACACTATGAAATAACACATATGGAATCATGTAGTAACTGAAAAAGTGTTAAATATTTTATATTTGAGATTCTTAGGATGATATCAGAGGATACTGTCATCATAGAATGATGTGGTTGATATCAGAGGATACTGTCATCATAGAATGATGTGGATGATATCAGAGGATACTGTCATCATAGGATGATGTGGTTGATATCAGAGGATACTGTCATCATAGAATGATGTGGATGATATCAGAGAATACTGTGGTCTGACTGACTTAATTTGTTTTCAAGGACACTCCCTATGATTTTCTTGGGCACGCCAAAATGTGGAGGATTTTTTTGTTTTCTAAACAGAGAACATATGTGATCGTCTCTGTCAGTCTCTTGGTAGTAATGTCTGTGGATGTGTGAATGCATTGCTGGGTGTAGGAACTGGACCGCATCATCAATCAGATGGTCCACGTGGCAGAGTACCTGGAATGGGACTCGGCAGAGCTGCGACCGGTAAGGATGCACACAGCCTTGTGTGTCTTGTTTCCCCTGTTCCCAACGTCTTGTGGCGACCTGAAAAGGCTTAACGGCAGTGACAAGGAAATGTTGGATCATTACAGTGTTATAATTTGACAAGACTTTACTGCACTCACCCCTGTCCTCCCCGTCTCCCTGTGCTTTAGATCTTGAAGGAGATGATGGAGGAGATAGACTATGACCGGGACGGAACAGTCACCCTGGAGGAGTGGATCAGAGGAGGCCTCACCACCATCCCTCTGCTGGTCCTGCTGGGCATGGAGACGGTGAGGGAGGGTGCATGTGTGTGTGTGTGTGTGTGTGTGTGATATTATTTGAGAAAGGATGCCGTATAGCAGATGATTTTATCCAAAGTGCATACATTTTAGTAAGTGTATTTGATCCCTGTGGGAAGAGAGATAAAGTATGTGTCTGCGTGCGTTTAGAGTGTCAGATCCACAAAATCAATTCAGAAAGATTGATATCTTTCTCTTTCTCTTTCTCTCTCTGTAGAATGTTCAGGAAGATGGTCAGCATGTGTGGAAACTGAAGCACTTCAACAAGCCAGCCTACTGTAACTACTGCCACACCATGCTGCTGGGAGTTCGCAAGCAGGGCCTCTGCTGCTCCAGTGAGTGTGTGTGTGTGGCCCTTAGTTCTACTGTCTCTCTCTGTCTCATTAAAGAGATACTTCAAGATTTTGGCAGAATTTTGAGTCAGAAGAACTCGTGGGTACCATTTTTATGTCTCTGTGTCCAGTATGAAGGAAGATAGGTCAGATTGTTTCACAAGCCAATGACTGCGAATTATGGGAGAGCCGGGGGGGGGGGGCTCAGCTCCCCTGAATGAGACATTAGCTCCCCTAAATGCAACAAAAGTACAACTTTGAGGGGGTCTCTAAAACATACTAACTGAATTATTCACCCATTTGTTTAAAATGCAGTGGAAAATATGTTTTACAATGGTAAATATGAAAATAAATGCTTGAAAGGAACACCCCAACCTCTCTGTCATGGTTTAAACCATTTATTTATATGTGATTGCACAAATCGTCTCCCTGTTCACTGTGCTGTCCACTCAGTAGTGCTACATTTAGCCACAGCTGGGCTGAGTACATTGTACTAGTTCATTTTCACCATTTGTTTGCCATGTGCCCTTGATAAAAAAATAGCCTTTACTTATTCCAATGCATTAGATGTATCTGTACGTTTATCTGATGTATCATTGTTTACTTTTGTCAGTCAGCTGTTTAGAGCGATTGATTATTTTCTAGCAGTATTTGTTTACTTTCCTGGATCAGCTGATGATGGTCCACAATATCACTAGACAATCTAATCCATCCTAAATGAATGACAGTAGGCCTAAAGTGATATATTTCTGTTAGAAGCATCCGATAGGCTTACATTATTTTGAATTTGTGTGCCCATGAGAACTGTTTTCACATTGGAACATAACGAAATGTTATCTAGGCATATTTACACTTAGGGTACAGTGCATTTTCCGAGATCTCCAACATCCATGAATCGTACAGGGTTTAAGTTCAAAGTTCTAATTTAAAAAACAGTCATATATGTAACTAATGTAAAGGAAGAAAGGTAGTGTTTTATGTCACACAATCTGTGAAGACTCCAATCATTCAACTCATGAATTATGGACAACTCATGGACTCGGGTGTAAAACATGTTTTGATTCAACTTGTGTATTATATTGAAGGTAGGCTATTTGTTCTGTGTGTTCATGTGTGGAAAATGGCCTCGGCGTAGAGGGCAGGCTACCTGCGGTGTTGTAGGCCTACTGCAGGGTAAACTCAACTAAATGTAGTTTGCCAACCTTTTCCAGAAAAATGCATTAAAAGTATAGGGAATGTTACTTTTTTCACTGCGACCGGCAATCAGTGTTTAGCCACCTATTTGTTTTACCACTGCATCACTGGCTATTGTTATCAAATCAAATCAGGCTTTATTTATACAGCATATTTCAGACATTGAATGCAACGCAATGTGCTTTACAGGAGAAAACTATAAAAAATGATTCAAATAAAGCTGCCATATTTAGTACACAACAAACAAAATACAATGGCTTGCGAAATTATTCAACCCCTTGGCAGTTTACCTATTTTGTTGCCTTACAACCTGGAATTGAAATATATTTTTGGGAGTTTATATCATTTGATTTACACAACATGCCTACCACTTTGAAGATGCAGAATATTTTGTATTGTGAAACAAACAATAAATTAGTTTTTTTTTTTTACAGAAAACTTGAGCGTGCATAACTATTCACCCCCCCCCCCCCCCCCAAAGTCAATACTTTGTAGAACCATCTTTTGCAGCAATTACAGCTCTTGGGGTATGTCTCTATAAGCTTAGCACATCTAGCCACTGGGATTTTTGCCCATTATTCAAGGCAAAACTGCTCCAGCTCCTTCAAGTTGGATGGATTCTGCTGGCAATCTTTCAGTCATACCACAGATTCTCAATTGGATTGAGGTCTGGGCTTTGACTAGGCCATTCCAAGACATTTAAATGTTTCCCCTTCAACCACTCGAGTGTTGCTTTAGCAGTATGCTTAGGGTCATTGTCCTGCTGGAAGGTGAACCTCCGTCCCAGTCTCAAATCTCTTGAAGACTGAAACAGGTTCCCTCAAGAATTTCCCTGTATTTAGCGCCATCCATCATTCCTTCAATTCTAACCAGTTTCCCAGTCCCTGCCAATGAAAAACATACCCACAGCATGATGCTGCCACCACCATGCTTCACTGTGGGGATGATTATCTCGGGGTGATGAGAGGTGTTGAAATTTGCTCCAGACATAACATTTTCCTTGATGGCCAAAAAGTTAAATTTTAGTCTCATCTAACCAGAGTACCTTCTTCCATATGTTTGGGGTGTCTCCCACATGACATTTGGCGAACATCAAACGTGTTTGTGTTATTTAATTCTTTAAGCAATGTCTTTTTTTCTGGCCACTCCTCTGTAAAGCCCAGGTCTGTGGAGTGTACGGCTTAAAGTGGTCCTATGGACAGATACTCCAATGTCCGCTGTGGAGCTTTGCAGCTCCTTCAAGGTTATCTTTGGTCTCTTTGTTGCCTCTCTGATTAATGCACTCCTTGCCTAGTCCATGAATTTTGGTGGGCGCCCTCTCTTAGCAGGTTTGTTGTGGTGCCATATTCTTTCATTTTTTAAATAATGGATTTAATGGTGCTCCTTGGGATGTTCAAAGTTTCTGATATTTTGTTATAACCCAATCTGTACATCTCCACAACTTTGTCCCTGACCTGTTTGGAGAGCTCCTTGGTCTTCATCCCCCTGACCTGTTTGGAGAGCTCCTTGGTCTTCATCCCCCTGACCTGTTTGGAGAGCTCCTTGGTCTTCATCCCCCTGACCTGTTTGGAGAGCTCCTTGGTCTTCATCCCCCTGACCTGTTTGGAGAGCTCCTTGGTCTTCATCCCCCTGACCTGTTTGGAGAGCTCCTTGGTCTTCATCCCCCTGACCTGTTTGGAGAGCTCCTTGGTCTTCATCCCCTGACCTGTTTGGAGAGCTCCTTGGTCTTCATCCCCCTGACCTGTTTGGAGAGCTCCTTGGTCTTCATCCCCCTGACCTGTTTGGAGAGCTCCTTGGTCTTCATCCCCCTGACCTGTTTGGAGAGCTCCTTGGTCTTCATCCCCTGACCTGTTTGGAGAGCTCCTTGGTCTTCATCCCCTGACCTGTTTGGAGAGCTCCTTGGTCTTCATCCCCCTGACCTGTTTGGAGAGCTCCTTGGTCTTCATCCCCCTGACCTGTTTGGAGAGCTCCTTGGTCTTCATCCCCCTGACCTGTTTGGAGAGCTCCTTGGTCTTCATCCCCCTGACCTGTTTGGAGAGCTCCTTGGTCTTCATCCCCCTGACCTGTTTGGAGAGCTCCTTGGTCTTCATCCCCCTGACCTGTTTGGAGAGCTCCTTGGTCTTCATCCCCCTGACCTGTTTGGAGAGCTCCTTGGTCTTCATCCCCTGACCTGTTTGGAGAGCTCCTTGGTCTTCATCCCCCTGACCTGTTTGGAGAGCTCCTTGGTCTTCATCCCCCTGACCTGTTTGGAGAGCTCCTTGGTCTTCATCCCCCTGACCTGTTTGGAGAGCTCCTTGGTCTTCATCCCCCTGACCTGTTTGGAGAGCTCCTTGGTCTTCATCCCCTGACCTGTTTGGAGAGCTCCTTGGTCTTCATCCCCCTGACCTGTTTGGAGAGCTCCTTGGTCTTCGTCCCCTGACCTGTTTGGAGAGCTCCTTGGTCTTCATCCCCTGACCTGTTTGGAGAGCTCCTTGGTCTTCATCCCCCTGACCTGTTTGGAGAGCTCCTTGGTCTTCATCCCCTGACCTGTTTGGAGAGCTCCTTGGTCTTCATCCCCCTGACCTGTTTGGAGAGCTCCTTGGTCTTCATCCCCCTGACCTGTTTGGAGAGCTCCTTGGTCTTCATCCCCCTGACCTGTTTGGAGAGCTCCTTGGTCTTCATCCCCCTGACCTGTTTGGAGAGCTCCTTGGTCTTCATCCCCTGACCTGTTTGGAGAGCTCCTTGGTCTTCATCCCCTGACCTGTTTGGAGAGCTCCTTGGTCTTCATCCCCTGACCTGTTTGGAGAGCTCCTTGGTCTTCATCCCCTGACCTGTTTGGAGAGCTCCTTGGTCTTCATCCCCTGACCTGTTTGGAGAGCTCCTTGGTCTTCATCCCCTGACCTGTTTGGAGAGCTCCTTGGTCTTCATCCCCTGACCTGTTTGGAGAGCTCCTTGGTCTTCATCCCCCTGACCTGTTTGGAGAGCTCCTTGGTCTTCATCCCCTGACCTGTTTGGAGAGCTCCTTGGTCTTCATCCCCTGACCTGTTTGGAGAGCTCCTTGGTCTTCATCCCCTGACCTGTTTGGAGAGCTCCTTGGTCTTCATCCCCCTGACCTGTTTGGAGAGCTCCTTGGTCTTCATCCCCTGACCTGTTTGGAGAGCTCCTTGGTCTTCATCCCCTGACCTGTTTGAGAGCTCCTTGGTCTTCATCCCCTGACCTGTTTGAGAGCTCCTTGGTCTTCATCCCCTGACCTGTTTGGAGAGCTCCTTGGTCTTCATCCCCCTGACCTGTTTGGAGAGCTCCTTGGTCTTCATCCCCTGACCTGTTTGGAGAGCTCCTTGGTCTTCATCCCCCTGACCCGTTTGGAGAGCTCCTTGGTCTTCATCCCCCTGACCCGTTTGGAGAGCTCCTTGGTCTTCATCCCCCTGACCCGTTTGGAGAGCTCCTTGGTCTTCATCCCCCTGACCCGTTTGGAGAGCTCCTTGGTCTTCATCCCCTGACCCGTTTGGAGAGCTCCTTGGTCTTCATCCCCTGACCCGTTTGGAGAGCTCCTTGGTCTTCATCCCCCTGACCTGTTTGGGAGAGTTTGGAGAGCTCC
This sequence comes from Oncorhynchus gorbuscha, assembly GCF_021184085.1. Lineage (NCBI taxonomy): Eukaryota > Metazoa > Chordata > Actinopteri > Salmoniformes > Salmonidae > Oncorhynchus > Oncorhynchus gorbuscha. Next base: position 104,345,088 of record NC_060173.1, on the reverse strand, counting down.
TTGGTCTTCGTCCCCCTGACCTGTTTGGAGAGCTCCTTGGTCTTCGTCCCCCTGACCTGTTTGGAGAGCTCCTTGGTCTTCGTCCCCCTGACCTGTTTGGAGAGCTCCTTGGTCTTCATCCCCCTGACCTGTTTGGAGAGCTCCTTGGTCTTCATCCCCTGACCTGTTTGGAGAGCTCCTTGGTCTTCATCCCCCTGACCTGTTTGAAGAGCTCCTTGGTCTTCATCCCCCTGACCTGTTTGGAGAGCTCCTTGGTCTTCATCCCCCTGACCTGTTTGGAGAGCTCCTTGGTCTTCATCCCCCTGACCTGTTTGGAGAGCTCCTTGGTCTTCATCCCCTGACCTGTTTGGAGAGCTCCTTGGTCTTCATCCCCTGACCTGTTTGGAGAGCTCCTTGGTCTTCATCCCCCTGACCTGTTTGGAGAGCTCCTTGGTCTTCATCCCCCTGACCTGTTTGGAGAGCTCCTTGGTCTTCATCCCCTGACCTGTTTGGAGAGCTCCTTGGTCTTCATCCCCCTGACCTGTTTGGAGAGCTCCTTGGTCTTCATCCCCTGACCTGTTTGGAGAGCTCCTTGGTCTTCATCCCCTGACCTGTTTGGAGAGCTCCTTGGTCTTCATCCCCCTGACCTGTTTAGAGAGCTCCTTGGTCTTCATCCCCTGACCTGTTTGGAGAGCTCCTTGGTCTTCATCCCCCTGACCTGTTTGGAGAGCTCCTTGGTCTTCATCCCCTGACCTGTTTGGAGAGCTCCTTGGTCTTCATCCCCCTGACCTGTTTGGAGAGCTCCTTGGTCTTCATCCCCCTGACCTGTTTGGAGAGCTCCTTGGTCTTCATCCCCCTGACCTGTTTGGAGAGCTCCTTGGTCTTCATCCCCTGACCTGTTTGGAGAGCTCCTTGGTCTTCATCCCCCTGACCTGTTTGGAGAGCTCCTTGGTCTTCATCCCCTGACCTGTTTGGAGAGCTCCTTGGTCTTCATCCCCTGACCTGTTTGGAGAGCTCCTTGGTCTTCATCCCCCTGACCTGTTTGGAGAGCTCCTTGGTCTTCATCCCCCTGACCTGTTTGGAGAGCTCCTTGGTCTTCATCCCCTGACCTGTTTGGAGAGCTCCTTGGTCTTCATCCCCTGACCTGTTTGGAGAGCTCCTTGGTCTTCATCCCCTGACCTGTTTGGAGAGCTCCTTGGTCTTCATCCCCTGACCTGTTTGGAGAGCTCCTTGGTCTTCATCCCCTGACCTGTTTGGAGAGCTCCTTGGTCTTCATCCCCCTGACCTGTTTGGAGAGGCTCCTTGGTCTTCATCCCCCTGACCTGTTTGGAGAGCTCCTTGGTCTTCATCCCCCTGACCTGTTTGGAGAGCTCCTTGGTCTTCATCCCCCTGACCTGTTTGGAGAGCTCCTTGGTCTTCATCCCCCTGACCTGTTTGGAGAGCTCCTTGGTCTTCATCCCCCTGACCTGTTTGGAGAGCTCCTTGGTCTTCATCCCCCTGACCTGTTTGGAGAGCTCCTTGGTCTTCATCCCCCTGACCTGTTTGGAGAGCTCCTTGGTCTTCATCCCCCTGACCTGTTTGGAGAGCTCCTTGGTCTTCATCCCCCTGACCTGTTTGGAGAGCTCCTTGGTCTTCATCCCCTGACCTGTTTGGAGAGCTCCTTGGTCTTCATCCCCTGACCTGTTTGGAGAGCTCCTTGGTCTTCATCCCCCTGACCTGTTTGGAGAGCTCCTTGGTCTTCATCCCCTGACCTGTTTGGAGAGCTCCTTGGTCTTCATCCCCTGACCTGTTTGGAGAGGTCCTTGGTCTTCATCCCCCTGACCTGTTTGGAGAGCTCCTTGGTCTTCATCCCCCTGACCTGTTTGGAGAGCTCCTTGGTCTTCATCCCCCTGACCTGTTTGGAGAGCTCCTTGGTCTTCATCCCCTGACCTGTTTGGAGAGCTCCTTGGTCTTCATCCCCCTGACCTGTTTGGAGAGCTCCTTGGTCTTCATCCCCCTGACCTGTTTGGAGAGCTCCTTGGTCTTCATCCCCCTGACCTGTTTGGAGAGCTCCTTGGTCTTCATCCCCCTGACCTGTTTGGAGAGCTCCTTGGTCTTCATCCCCCTGACCTGTTTGGAGAGCTCCTTGGTCTTCATCCCCTGACCTGTTTGGAGAGCTCCTTGGTCTTCATCCCCTGACCTGTTTGGAGAGCTCCTTGGTCTTCATCCCCTGACCTGTTTGGAGAGCTCCTTGGTCTTCATCCCTCTGACCCGTTTGGAGAGCTCCTTGGTCTTCATCCCCCTGACCCGTTTGGAGAGCTCCTTGGTCTTCATCCCCCTGACCCGTTTGGAGAGCTCCTTGGTCTTCATCCCCCTGACCCGTTTGGAGAGCTCCTTGGTCTTCATGGTACTGCATTCTTGGTGGTGCTCCTTGCTTAGTGGTGTTGCCGACTCTGGGGCCTTTCAGAACAGGTGTATATATACTGAGATCATGTGACAGATCATGTGACACTTAGATTGCACACAGGTGGACTTTATTTAGCTATTATGTGACTTTTGAAGGTAATTGGTTGCACCAGATCTTATTTAGGGCCTTTATAGCAAAGGAGTGAATACATATTCACAAACCGCTTTTCCATTTGAATTTTTTTAGAATTCTTTGAAACAAGTATTTTTTTCATTTCACTTCAACAATTTGGACTATTTTGTGTATGCACTGTAGAAACGAAAGAAGGACACAAACTGAACTACTAAAAAACACAGAGGAAAAAAAAGCTAAGCTAAAAAGATTTGTTTTAAGATCTATTTTAATAATGTCCACAGTTTTGGCCCCACTCAGGTTCTCTGGCAGGTTCACTGCCCCAGCAGCCTTGTATGGCTCCTGGGCGATCCCCCACTTTAGCCCCCCCCGCCAGACAATATGTCTGGGTAACTGTATATTCTCAGTATTATGAGCAAATTGTGTTTTTTTTTGGTATCATTTTGTAGTGTGACTGATTTTACTAAGTGCTTTAGTACTGTATAAAGTTAGAGGTCCGCTATTTGATAGATTCCCCCACTCCCCCTACCTCAGGCTTCCAGTGGGGAGACCTGAGGTCAACCTACCCCCTCTCCCCATCTCGTACTTCTGAGTGGGAGACCTTCCCACCCAAACTAGAATCAGGGCGCCCACTCCGACAAGGTTAATTGACCCACAGTCCCACATGGTGACATGATATCATTGACGTAATGTGCAAATGAGCAATAGAAAACCGTTTGCGCAAATGTCACCATTCCAAATTTGTGGGTGCAGGAGCCCTGTGCCGCCCCCGAAAAGATTCCCAATGTCGCCTATACCTGATTCCGCCACTGGGCTGGGGGCATAATAACTAAGGGCTGCCTCCATGTCTCTTGGTCCTAGACTTTGGGATAGTTAAAAGGCTGCCTCTCCATGCCTCTTGGTCCTAGACTTTGGGATAGTTAAAGGACAGTACCAGAGGACCTGAGGGACCTACTGGGTACATAACTCAAAAGCATGTCTGAAATGTATTGGGGTGCACAACCAATAGAAGAATCTTAAAGCGTATTCTAAAACTCACAGCCAGCCAGTGCAGAAACCTTAAAACCGGTGTAATGTGTGCTCTCCACCTGGTCTGGTCTTGGCCAGTACCCACGCTGCAGCAATCTGTATGTTTTGCAGTTGACCAATGGCTTTCTTGCGTAGACCAGACAGGAGAGCATTACAGTAGTCAAGCCTGCTTGTAATAAAAGCATGGATGAGTCTATCTGTATCAGCCTGAGAGAGAAACGGCCTCACCTTGACAATGTTTCTCAGGTGGTAAAAAGCTATTTTGGTCACATTCCTATTATGTGATTTGAAATTTAGCTCAGAATCTAAAATAACACCTCGTTTTTTTTACCTGGTGTTTTATCTTTATTGCCCGTGAATTCAAATGTGCGGCCATATTCTCGCTCTGTGCTTTGGCTCCAACAATAAGTACCCCAGTCTTGTCCAGTCCAGTCTTGTTTTAGGTCCTAAACCAATTTAGAACTGGAACGGAGAGGCCAACCAACCTCTCCAGTCTGTCCAGAAGGACATCATGGTCGACAGTGTCGAATGCAGCACTTCAAAATCTAAGGCTGTCTCTTTTACAGTTAAAATAACTATTTCTCCAGAATTTTGCTTCAGAATGGAAGGTTGGGCATTGGTTGAAAGTTGCTAAGAGCTGAATAATCTAGATTACTTTTCCTCAGAAGGGATTTCCCCATAGTATTTTTCAGAGCAGTGGAGTGCAGGGTGTGATAAACAATGGCTTGCACTTCTTCAGAAATGCAATAAAAAACTGTTTTGAAGAATGTGGTGGGGATAGGATCGAGAAAGCAGGGAGAAGGCTTAAGTTGTGATATCACTTTCCTGAGCATGACTGTAGCAACCACGGAAAATGAATGAGTAGTGTCTTTGCGTGGTGGGCTAGAGCACACATCATCAAACATCTCATCATGCTTTTTACCTTTATTTAATGCTTGACTGATACATTGTAGCCTAGTCTAGTAAATTGACTGTACGTGTTAGGGTGAGCATCACGTTTTTTCAGACAAAGTTTCAGACCTATTGCAGGTGTCATGACTTTTTAGGATGCAACATTTTTTAATTTGTCAGCAAGACGCATTAATTAATGTAGGCGTAATCAATGGCAATCCCCTAATGTCATTTGACATCCTTTTTGGTGTTTTGTAAACATGTCCATTCATCATACTGCTCAAGTGTAGACTGCACTATTTAGTTTATTTTAGAGTCGGGGACTGTTAGTAGTGATTGGTTTGACAATCAAATAAAAGCATCATGACTGTGTTCAAATTAAATGGTAACTCATTTTTACCCTTAAATTTCATATTTATTAATAGGCTCACACATCTATTTCCAATAGAGACCCCTTTCGAATGTATGATAGCATAGACTTCCCGGTCATTGCTCTAATTGTGCTAGCGCTAGTTAGCAACTACAGTTGAAGTCGGAAGTTTACATAGACCTTAGCCAAAACATTTAAACTCAGTTTAACACAGTTCCTGACATTTAATCACAGTAAAAATGTCCTGTCTTCGGTCAGTTAGCATCACAACTTTATTTTAAGATTGTGAAATGTCAGAATAATAGTAGAGAGAATGATTTATTTCAGCTTTTATTTCTTGCATCACATTCAAAGTGGGTCAGAAGTTTACATACACTCAATTAGATTTGGTAGCATTGCCTTTAAATTGTTTCACTTGGGTCAAACTTTTCGGGTAGCCTTCCACAAGCTTCCCACAATAAGGTGGGTGAATTTTGGCCCATTCCTCCTCACAGAGCTGGTGTAACTGAGTCAGGTTTGTCGGCCTCCTTGCTCGCACATGCTTTTTCAGTTCTGCCCTCAAATTTTCTATGGGATTGAGGTCAGGGCGTTGTGATGGCCACTCCAAGACCTTGACTTTGTTGTCCTTAAGCCATTTTGCCACAAATTTGGAAGTATGCTTGGGGTCATTGTTAGTTTGGAAGACCCATTTGCGACCAAGCTTGAACTTTCTTGATGTCTTGAGATGTTGTTTCAATATATCCACATAATTTCCCCCCTCATGATGCCATCTATTTTGTGAAGTGCACCAGTCCCTCCTGCAGCAAAGCACCCCCACAACATGATGCTGCCACCCCCGTGCTTCATGGTTGGGATGGTGTTCTTTGGCTTGCAAGCCTCCCCCTTTGTCCTCCTAACATAACTATGGTCATGATGGCCAAACAGTTCTATTTTTGTTTCATCAGACCAGAGGACATTTCTCCAAAAAGTATGATCTTTGTCCCCATGTGCAGTTGCAAACCGTAGTCAGCCTTTCTGGTTATGTTGATATAGGACTCATGTTACTGTGGATATAGACACTTTTGTACCTGTTTCCTCCAGCATCTTCACAAGGTCCTTTGCTGTTGTTCTGGAAGTGATTTGCACTTTTCGCACCAAAGTATGTTCATCTCTAGGAGACAGAACGCGTATCCTTCCTGAGTGGAATGGCGACAATGTGGTCCCATGGTGTTTATACTTGCGTATTATTGTTTGTACAGATGAACGTGGTACCTTCAGGTGTTTGTAAATTGCTCCCAAGGATGAACCAGACCTGTGGAGGTCTACAATTTATTTCTGAGGTCTTTGCTGATTTCTTTTGATTTTCCCATGATATCAAGCGAAGAGGCACTGAGTTTGAATGTAGGCCTTGAAATAGATCCACAGGTACATCTCCAATTGACTCAAATTATGTCAATTAGCCTATCAGAAGCTTCCAAAGCCATGACATCATTTTCTGGACTTTTACAAGCTATTTAAGTGCGCAGTCAACTTAGTGTATATATATAAGGGCCTCCCGGGTGGCGCAGTGGTGCAGTGGTTAAGGGCGCTGTACTGCAGCGCCAGCTGTGCCATCAGAGTCCCTGGGTTCGCGCCCAGGCTCTGTCGCAACCGGCCGCGACCGGGAGGTCCGTGGGGCGACGCACAATTGGCCTAGCGTTGTCCGGGTTAGGGAGGGCTTGGTTGGTAGAGATGTCCTTGTCTCATCGCGCACCATCGACTCCTGTGGCGGGCTGGGCGCAGTGCGCGCTAACTAAGGTTGCCAGGTGCACGGTGTTTCCTCCGACACATTGGTGCGGCTGGCTTCCGGGTTGGATGCGTGCTGTGTTAAGAAGCAAAACGGCTGGTTGGGTTGTGTATCGGAGGACGCATAGCTACTACAACAATTGGATACCACGAAATTGGGGAGAAAAAGGGGTAAAAATAAAATAAATCAAATAAAATTAAAAACTTTGTGTATATAAACTGGAATTGTGATTCAGTGAAATAGTCTGTCTGTAAACAATTGTTGGAAAAATTACTTGTGTCTTGCACAAAGCAGATGTCCTAACCGACTTGCCAAAACTATAGTTTGTTAACAAGAAATTTGTGGAGTGGTTGAAAAACGAGTTTTAATGACTAACTAATGACAACCTAAGACAACCTAAGTGTATGTAAACTTCCGACTTCAAGTGTACCTTAAAATGGCACTGAGAGACTCCGGGGAAGTAGATAAAGGGCCTCATTGCCAAAATACCGAAGTATCCCTTTATCCCTTTAGAAAGTCCCTCTTTCTGTCCCTGGTTAACCTTTACAGCTCCATCCACTCTCTGTTTCTCTCTTCCTGCCTTTCAGTTCTTCTCTCTGTCTTTCAACCAGATGTTTATATTATATTTATGTCTCTTATTCAGTCCTCCATTCCATGAATAATAAACATGATTGCATTATCTATTATCAAGGATAATGCTATCGCTTGGTCATTTTATTACATGATTCAGTGAAAGGGTTGGTGTTGCTACTGGTGAACTGTCTCTCTCTGTACCTCTGTGTTTCAGTATGCAAGTACACAGTCCATGAACGCTGTGTGTCCAAAGACATTGCTGCCTGCATCAGCACCTACGCCAAGTCCCGCAGACACACTAATGTGAGTACACAACTACACACACAACTACACACACAAAAACACACACAAAAACACACCGGCACACGTTTATTTTATTTTACTATTCTTGTGGGGACCAAACAGTTGAGTCCCATTCAGAATCATATTTTCACTAAACCCTAACTCCTAACCCTGATTGCAACCCTAACCCTAACCCTAACCCTAAACCTAACCCCTAAGCTTAAAATAGCCTTTTTCCTTGTGGGGACTGGCGAAATGTCCCCACTTTACTTCCACATCTGATTAATGTTGCTGAGCAAGGAGCAGAAGGGTCCTGGGTGCAGGGATTCTCTCTCTCTCTCTCTCTCTCTCACTCACACACGCACACGCACGCACGCACGCACGCACGCACGCACACACACACACACACACACACACACACACACACACACACACACACACACACACACACACACACACACACACACCCTTATGCACAGGCTCATGGGTGCAGAGAGATCATGCAGTGCTACTAATTTTGTTAACTGTGTCTCTATATTTAACCCCTAATTTAAGTAGACACCTTCTGGAATGATCTCACAGACTTGGAGTTGTCCCTCTAAGACCTTCTCTTTCTCTCCAGATGGAATTGTACTCTGTTTCAGCTCCACTTCACTTTTTCAAATCTGGTTCAATAACAGAAGATGCCTTTCAGATGGTCTCTTATTTTAGTAAATATCTGGAACAAAATACACGTTTAGCACTGGATTCATGTTGTAACTTCCTTTAAATCATGATTGTTGTTTCTCTCTCCCTTCCTGCCTCTCTCCCTTCCTGCTTCTCTCCCTTCCTGCCTCTCTCCCTTCCTGCCACTCTCTCTTCCTGCTTCTCTCCCTTCCTGTCTCTCTCCCTTCCTGCCTCTCTCCCTTCCTGCTTCTCTCCCTTCCTGTCTCTCTCCCTTCCTGCTTCTCTCCCTTCCTGTCTCTCTCCCTTCCTGCTTCTCTCCCTTCCTCTCTTCCTGCCTCTCTCCCTTCCCGCTTCTCTCCCTTCCTGTCTCTCTCCCTTCCTGCCTCTCTTCCTTCCTGCTTCTCTCCCTTCCTCCCTCTCTCCCTTCCTCTCTCTCTCCCTTCCTGCTTCTCTCCCTTCCTGCCTCTCCCCCTTCCTGTCTCTCTCCCTTCCTGCCTCTCTCCCTTCCTGTCTCTCTCCCTTCCTGCCTCTCTCCCTTCCTGTCTCTCTCCCTTCCTGCCTCTCTCCCTTCCTGCTTCTCTCCTTTCCTGCCTCTCTCCCTTCCTGCCTCTCTCCCTTCCTGTCTCTCTCCCTTCCTGCCTCTCTCCCTTCTTGTCTTTCTCCCTTCCTGCCTCTCTCCCTTCCTGTCTCTCTCCCTTCCTGCCTTTCTCCCTTCCTGCCTCTCTCCCTTCCTGCCTCTCTCCCTTCCTGTCTCTCTCCTTCCTGCCTCTCTCCCTTCCTGCCTCTCTCCCTTCCTGCCTCTCTCCCTTCTTTTTCTCTCCCTTCCTGCCTCTCTCCCTTCCTGTCTCTCTCCCTTCCTGCCTCTCTCCCTTCCTGCCTCTCTCCCTTCCCGCTTCTCTCCCTTCCTGTCTCTCTCCCTTCCTGCCTCTCTTCCTTCCTGCTTCTCTCCCTTCCTCCCTCTCTCCCTTCCTCTCTCTCTCCCTTCCTGCTTCTCTCCCTTCCTGCCTCTCCCCCTTCCTGTCTCTCTCCCTTCCTGCCTCTCTCCTTCCTGTCTCTCTCCCTTCCTGCCTCTCTCCCTTCCTGTCTCTCTCTCCCTTCCTGCCTCTCTCCCTTCCTGCTTCTCTCCTTTCCTGCCTCTCTCCTTTCCTGCCTCCTTCTTCCTGCCTCTCTCCCTTCCTGTCTCTCTCCCTTCCTGCCTCTCTCCTTCCTGTCTTTCTCCCTTCCTGCCTCTCTCCCTTCCTGTCTCTCTCCCTTCCTGCCTTTCTCCCTTCCTGCCTCTCTCCCTTCCTGCCTCTCTCCCTTCCTGTCTCTCTCCCTTCCTGCCTCTCTCCCTTCCTGCCTCTCTCCCTTCCTGCCTCTCTCCCTTCTTCTTTCCCTTCTGCCTCCCTTCCTGCTCTCTCCTTCCCTTCCTTCCTGTCTCTCTCCCTTCCTGCCTCTCTCCCTTCCTGCCTCTCTCCCTTCCTCCCTTCCTGCCTCTCTCCCTTCCTGTCTCTCTCCCTTCCTGTCTCTCTCCCTACCTGCCACTCTCCCTTCCTGCCTCTCTCACTTCCTGCCTCTCTCCCTTCCTCCCCTCCTCCCTTCCTGCCTCTCTCCTTTCCTGCCTCGCTCCCTTCCTCCCCTCCTCCCTCTCTCCCTTCCTCTCTCTCTCTCTCTCCCTTCCTCCCTCTCTTTCCCTTCTTGCTTCTCTCCCTCTCTCCCTTCCTGCTTCTCTCCCTTCCTGTCTCTCTCCCTTCCTGTCTCTCTCCCTTCCTGCCTCTCTCCCTTCCTGCCTCTCTCCCTTCCTCCCCTCCTCCCGCTCTCCTTTCCTCTCTCTCTCTCTCTCTCCCTTCCTCCCTCTCTCTCCCTTCTTGCTTCTCTACCTCTCTCCCTTCCTGCCTCTCTCCCTTCCTGCTTCTCTCCTTTCCTGTCTCTCTCCCTTCCTGCCTCTCTCCCTACCTGCTTCTCTCCCTACCTGCTTCTCTTCCTTCCTGCCTCTCTGCCTACCTCCTTCTCTCCCTACCTGCTTCTCTCCCTCTCATCCTTCCTGCCTCTCTCCCTTCCCGCTTCTCTCCTTTCCTGCCTCTCTCCCTTCCTGTCTCTCTCCCTTCCTGCTTCTCTCCCTTCCGGCCTCTCCCCCTTCCTGCCTCTCTCCCTTCCTGCCTCTCTCCCTTCCTGCCTCTCTCCCTTCCTGCTTCTCTCCCTTCCTCTCTTCCTGCCTCTCTCCCTTCCCGCTTCTCTCCCTTCCTGTCTCTCTCCCTTCCTGCCTCTCTTCCTTCCTGCTTCTCTCCCTTCCTCCCTCTCTCCCTTCCTCTCTCTCTCCCTTCCTGCTTCTCTCCCTTCCTGCCTCTCCCCCTTCCTGCCTCTCTCCCTTCCTGCCTCTCTCCCTTGCTGTCTCTCTCCCTTCCTGCCTCTCTCCCTTCCTGTCTCTCTCCCTTCCTGCCTCTCTCCCTTCCTGCTTCTCTCCTTTCCTGCCTCTCTCCCTTCCTGCCTCTCTCCCTTCCGGTCTCTCTCCCTTCCTGCCTCTCTCCCTTCCTGCCTCTAACCCTTCCTGTCTCTCTCCCTTCCTGCCTTTCTCCCTTCCTGCCTCTCTCCCTTCCTGCCTCTCTCCCTTCCTGTCTCTCTCCCTTCCTGCCTCTCTCCCTTCCTGCCTCTCTCCCTTCCTGCCTCTCTCCCTTCCTTTCTCTCTCCCTTCCTGCCTCTCTCCCTTCCTGTCTCTCTCCCTTCCTGCCTCTCTCCCTTCCTGTCTCTCTCCCTTCCTGCCTCTCTCCCTTCCTGCCTCTCTCCCTTCCTCCCTTCCTGCCTCTTTCCCTTCCTGCCTCTCCCCCTTCCTGTCTCTCTCCCTTCCTGTCTCTCTCCCTACCTGCCACTCTCCCTTCCTGCCTCTCTCCCTTCCTGCCTCTCTCCCTTCCTCCCCTCCTCCCTTCCTGCCTCTCTCCTTTCCTGCCTCTCTCCCTTCCTAACCTCCTCCCTCTCTCCCTTCCTCTCTCTCTCTCTCTCTCTCTCTCTCTCTCTCTCCCTTCCTCCCTCTCTTTCCCTTCTTGCTTCTCTCCCTCTCTCCCTTCCTGCTTCTCTCCCTTCCTCTCTCTCTCCCTTCCTGCCTCTCTCCCTTCCCACCTCTCTCCCTTCCTGCCTCTCTCCCTTCCTCCCCTCCTCCCGCTCTCCTTTCCTCTCTCTCTCTCTCTCTCTCCCTTCCTCCCTCTCTCTCCCTTCTTGCTTCTCTACCTCTCTCCCTTCCTGCCTCTCTCCCTTCCTGCTTCTCTCCTTTCCTGTCTCTCTCCCTTCCTGCCTCTCTCCCTACCTGCTTCTCTCCCTACCTGCTTCTCTTCCTTCCTGTCTCTCTGCCTACCTGCTTCTCTCCCTACCTGCTTCTCTCCCTTCCTGCTTCTCTCCCTCTCATCCTTCCTGCCTCTCTCCCTTCCCGCTTCTCTCCTTTCCTGCCTCTCTCCCTTCCTGTCTCTCTCCCTTCCTGCCTCTCCCCCTTCCTGCCTCTCCCCCTTCCTGCCTCTCTCCCTTCCTGCCTCTCTCCCTTCCTGCCTCTCTCCCTTCCTGTCTCTCTCCCTTCCTGCCTCTCTCCCTTCCTGTCTATCTCCCTTCCTGCCTCTCTCCCTTCCTGCCTCTCTCCCTTCCTGCTTCTCTCCCTTCCTGCCTGTCTCCCTTCCTGCCTCTCTCCCTTCCTGTCTCTCTCCCTTCCTGCCTCTCTCCCTTCCTATCTTTCTCCCTTCCTGCCTCTCTCCCTTCCTGTTTCTCTACCTTCCTGCCTTTCTCCCTTCCTGCCTCTCTCCCTTCCTGCCTCTCTCCCTTCCTGTCTGTCTCCCTTCCTGCGTCTCTCCCTTCCTCCCTCTCTCTCCCTTCCTGCCTCTCTCCCTTCCTGCCTCTCTCCCTTCCTCCCCTCCCCCCTCTCTGCCTTCCTATCTCTCTCTCTCCCTTCCTCCCTCCGTTTCCCTTCTTGCTTCTCTCCCTCTCTCCCTTCCTGCTTCTCTCCCTTCCTGTCTCTCTCCCTTCCTGCCTCTCTCCCTTCCTGCCTCTCTCCCTTCCTGCCTCTCTCCCTTCCTCCCCTCCCCCCTCTCTGCCTTCCTATCTCTCTCTCTCCCTTCCTCCCTCCGTTTCCCTTCTTGCTTCTCTCCCTCTCTCCCTTCCTGCCTCTCTCCCTTCCTGCTTCTCTCCTTTCCTGTCTCTCTCCCTTCCTGCCTCTCTCCCTACCTGCTTCTCTCCCTACCTGCTTCTCTTCCTTCCTGTCTCTCTGCCTACCTGCTTCTCTCCCTACCTGCTTCTCTCCCTTCCTGCTTCTCTCCCTCTCATCCTTCCTGCCTCTCTCCCTTCCTGCTTCTCTCCTTTCCTGTCTCTCTCCCTACCTGCTTCTCTCCCTTCCTGCCTCTCTCCCTTCCTGCTTCTCTCCCTTCCTGCCTCTCTCCCTTCCTGTCTCTCTCCCTTCCTGCCTCTCTCCCTTCCTCCCTTCCTGCTTCTCTCCCTACCTGCTTCTCTTCTTTCCTGCCTCTCTGCCTACCTGCTTCTCTCCCTACCTGCTTCTCTCCCTTCCTGCTTCTCTCCCTCTCTCCCTTCCTGCCTCTCTCCCTTCCTGCTTCTCTCCCTTCCTGCCTCTCTCCCTTCCTGTCTCTCTCCCTTCCTGCCTCTCTCCCTTCCTCCCTTCCTGCTTCTCTCCCTTCCTGCCTCTCTCCCTTCCTGCCTCTCTCCCTTCCTGTCTCTCTCCCTTCCTGCCTCTCTCCCTTCCTGTTTTTCTCCCTTCCTGCCTCTCTCCCTTCCTGTCTCTCTACCTTCCTGCCTCTCTCCCTTCCTGCCTCTCTCCCTTCCTGCCTCTCTCCCTTCCTGTCTCTCTCCCTACCTGCCTCTCTCCCTTCCTGCCTCTCTCCCTTCCTGCCTCTCTCCCTTCCTCCCCTCCTCCCTTCCTGCCTCTCTCCTTTCCTGTCTCTCTCCCTTCCTGCCTCTCTCCCTTCCTGCTTCTCTCCCTTCCTGTCTCTCTCCCGTCCTGCTTCTCTCCCTTTCTGTCTCTCTCCCTTCCTGCCTTTCTTCCTTCCTGCCTCTCTCCCTTCCTGCCTCTCTCCCTTTCTCCCTTCCTACCTCGCTCCCTTTCTCCCCTCCTACCTCTCTCCCTTCCTGCCTCTCTCCCTTCCTCCCCTCCTCCCTCTCTCCCTTCCTCTCTCTCTCTCTCCTCCTCTCTCTCTCTCTCTCTCTCCTTTCCCTCTCTCTCCTTCTTGCTTCTCTACCTCTCTCCCTTCCTGCCTCTCTTCCTTCCTGCCTCTCTCCCTTCCTCCCCTCCTCCCTCTCTCCCTTCCTCTCTCTCTCTCCCTTCCTCCCCCCTCTCTCCCTTCTTGCTTCTCTACCTCTCTCCCTTCCTGTCTCTCTCCCTTCCTGCTTCTCTCCCTTCCTGCTTCTCTCCTTTCCTGTCTCTCTCCTTCCTGCCTCTCTCCCTTCCTGCTTCTCTCCTTCCTGCTTCTCTCCCTTCCTGCCTCTCTCCCCTTCCTGTCTCTCTCCCTACCTGCCTCTCTCCCTTCCTGCCTCTCTCCCTTCCTGCCTCTCTCCCTTCCTCCCCTCCTCCCTTCCTGCCTCTCTCCTTTCCTGTCTCTCTCCCTTCCTGCCTCTCTCCCTTCCTGCTTCTCTCCCTTCCTGTCTCTCTCCCGTCCTGCTTCTCTCCCTTTCTGTCTCTCTCCCTTCCTGCCTTTCTTCCTTCCTGCCTCTCTCCCTTCCTGCCTCTCTCCCTTTCTCCCTTCCTACCTCGCTCCCTTTCTCCCCTCCTACCTCTCTCCCTTCCTGCCTCTCTCCCTTCCTCCCCTCCTCCCTCTCTCCCTTCCTCTCTCTCTCTCTCTCCCTTCCTCTCTCTCTCTCTCTCTCTCCCTTCCTCCCTCTCTCTCCCTTCTTGCTTCTCTACCTCTCTCCCTTCCTGCCTCTCTTCCTTCCTGCCTCTCTCCCTTCCTCCCCTCCTCCCTCTCTCCCTTCCTCTCTCTCTCTCCCTTCCTCCCTCTCTCTCCCTTCTTGCTTCTCTACCTCTCTCCCTTCCTGTCTCTCTCCCTTCCTGCTTCTCTCCCTTCCTGCTTCTCTCCTTTCCTGTCTCTCTCCCTTCCTGCCTCTCTCCCTTCCTGCTTCTCTCCCTTCCTGCTTCTCTCCTTTCCTGTCTCTCTCCCTTCCTGCCTCTCTCTCTACCTGCTTCTCTCCCTACCTGCTTCTCTCCCTTCCTGCCTCTCTCCCTTCCTGCCTCTCTCCCCCTCTCCCTTCATTCCTCTCTCCCTTCCTGCTTCTCTCCCTTCCTACATCTCTCCCTCTCTTCCTTCCTGCTTCTCTCCCTTCCTGTCTCTCTCCCTTCCTGCTTCTCTCCCTTTCTGTCTCTCTCCCTTCCTGCCTTTCTTCCTTCCTGCCTCTCTCCCTTCCTGCCTCTCTCCCTTTCTACCTTCCTGCCTCTCTCCCTTCCTGCCTCTCTCCCTTTCTCCCTTCCTACCTCGCTCCCTTTCTCCCCTCCTACCTCTCTCCCTTCCTGCCTCTCTCCCTTTCTCCCTTCCAACCTCTCACCCTTTCTTCCTTCCTGCCTCTCTCCCTTCCTGCCTCTCTCCCTCTCTTCCTTCCTGCCTCTCTCCCTTCCTGCATCTCTCCAGGTCATGCAGCATGTCTGGATAGAGGGAAACTCTCCAACTAAGTGTGACCGCTGTCACAGAAGTATCAAGTGCTACCAGGGCTTAACGGGCCTACACTGTGTGTGGTGTCAGATCACTGTGAGTAGTACACACCTCCCTGCACTGGAGAACTGGAATAGTTACAATGTTTTGGTTCATAGTGCCTCATGTCAAGTGCCTTGGCTAGTATCAAGTGCTTCAGAAGTCTTCTGCTAATAAAAATGATCTTGGCTAGCTGACTTGCCTAGTTAAATAAAGGCTAAATAAAATCAAATATATAAATGGTCCTGAAGAAATTCACAGCAATAGTTTGTAATCAACCTATTATTTTTCACGTTTTTATTTTACCTAAGATTTCCTCTAGATGTCACCATTTACCTTAAAATATTAAATAATATATAATGAACACTCAAACTGTGATTCATCAAACCACCAGTAAGTGGAGTTCAAAGAGCATGTTAAGATTGTCAACTTAGCTTAGTGATGTTCTCATCCCTTTAGCATCACTGCAGTTTAGCTTAGTTATGTTCTCATCCCTTTAGCATCACTGCAGTTTAGCTTAGTGATGTTCTCATCCCTTTAGCATCACTGCAGATTAGCTTAGTGATGTTCTCATCCCTTTAGCATCACTGCAACTTAGCTTAGTGATGTTCTCATCCCTTTAGCATCACTGCAACTTAGCTTAGTGACGTTCTCATCCCTTTCGCATCACTGCAACTTAGCTTAGTGATGTTCTCATCCCTTTAGCATCACTGCAACTTAGCTTAGTGATGTTCTCATCCCTTTAGCATCACTGCAACTTAGCTTAGTGATGTTCTCATCCCTTTAGCATCACTGCAACTTAGCTTAGTGACGTTCTCATCCCTTTAGCATCACTGCAACTTAGCTTAGTGACGTTCTCATCCCTTTAGAATCACTGCAGGCATTCATTCTCAGTCCTGGAAGCAGCTACTGTACTCATTACATGAATCAGACTTTGGCATGAACCAGGGGAAAAAGGATATATTCCTATAGCAGTTTATGTTCCGGTATTATTAGCTTCAAGCATTTATGGGGCTTTTGAGTGAAGTGTTTTGAATAACATCTGCCACTGTGTCAAATGACTTGTGTGAATATATATTTTGGTATTCCTTTCCACTCTCCTCTTCTTTTCCTCCACTTCTTTCCTCCCTCCATTCTCCTCATCTTAAATAAAGGTTCAATAAAATAAAATAAAAATCTTCCTTCCCGATCAGCTCCACAATAAGTGTGCGTCCAACATGAAGCCGGAGTGTGATGGAGGAGCCCTTAGAGACTACACTCTACTCCCCTCCTACATCTGCCCTGTCGTCCTGGTGAGATCACATGAAATCAATCACACTCTGAAACTCCTATTTACTTATCTCCAATACTTTCAATACTGAAAAACATTAACACCCCCTTGAGATATAATTATAGATCCATAACGGTATACACTTGCCCCATTTCTCTGTAACAATTCATAAACTCATAAACAAATGTATCTTTGTCCGTCCGTCCGTCTGTCTGTCCGTCTGTCTGTCTGCAGGACCGTCATTCTGTTGTGAAGCGGGGTGAAGGGGACTCCCCGCCCAGCAGCAGCCCTGACAACATAAGTCAGAGCTTGAAATTCACAGGAGACGGACAAGCACTGCAGGTGAGTAAATCAAGCCCAGAGCATCTTCAGTGGTTAAATCCTTGTTGATGGCAGGTTAAAGTGTGTGCTGTGTTTGCATGGGTATACACTACTCTACAGTATCTCATTAGCGTGTCTCTGATCTCCTATTCAGATCACTCCTCTCCCGGGTACACATCCCCTCCTGGTCCTGGTCAACCCAAAGAGTGGAGGGAGACAGGGGGAGCGGTAAGTCACAGTGTCTCGTAGTATTAACGGATTGAAACACTCCTGTAATATACACTAGTATGTGGACACCTGCTTCCATTCAGCCTCAAGAGCATTAGTGAGGTCGGGCACTGATGTTGGGCGATGGCCTGGCTCGCAGTCAGCATTCCAATTCATCATGCCAGTCAAGTTCTTCCACACCGATCTTGACAAACCATTTCTGTATGGACCTTGCTTTGTGTACGGGGGCATTTTAATGCTGAAACAGAAAAGGACCTTCCCCAAACTTTTGCCACAAAGATGGAAGCACAGAATCTTCTAGAATGTCATTGTATTCTGTAGCGTTAAGATGTTCCTTCACTGGAACTAAGGGGCCCGAACCATGGAAAATAGCCCTAGACCATTATTCCTCCTTCAACAAACTTTACAGTTGGCACTATGCATTCGGGCAGGTAGCGTTCTCCTGGTATCCGCCAAACCCAGATTTGTCCATTGGACTGCCAGATGGTGAAGCGTGATTCATCACTCCAGAGAACGTGTTTCCACTGCTCCAGAGTCCAATGGCGGCTAGCTTTAATCCACTCCAGTCAATGCTTGGCATTGCGCAAGGTGATCTTAGGCTCGTTTGCGGCTGCTCAGCGATGGAAACACATTTCATGAAGCACCTGATGAACAGTTATTTTGATGACATTGCTTCCAGAGGCAGTTTGGAACTCCGTAGTGAGTGTTGCAACTGAGGACAGATAATCTTTACGCGCTGTGGCCTTCAGCACTTGGCGGTCCCATTCTGTGAGATTTTGTTGCTCCTAGATGCTTCCACTTCACAATAACAGCACTTACAGTTGAACAGGGCAGCTCTAGCAGGGCAGAAATCTGACAAACTGACTTGTTGGAAAGGTGGCATCCTATGACAGTGCCACGTTGAAAGTCACTGAGCTCTTCAGTAGAGCCCATTCTACTGCCAATGTTTGTCTATAGAGGTTGCATGGCTGCGTGCTCAATTTTATACACCTGTCAGCAACAGCTGTGGTTGAAATAGCCAAATCCACATACTTTTGGCCATGTAGTGTATGTTTCATACAGCCCTGTAATGCTACTGACAAAGTGTTATAAAGACTGGCTGACTGTTCATCATAGAATCAAAGTAATGTGAAGCTAGCATAGCTAAAGCTAGCAACAATAACAATCTCCTGGTCTTTGGAGATTGAATTCTATAATTTTTAGGCTATGTATTTACAGAGGATTTAACATTTTGGAAATAATGATGGTCTATTGGCTGTTCTGACACAGTGTCCTAAAAGCAGTTTTTAATGAAAATGAATGTGTTCATTGTTTCAGCATTCTCTCCTCTCTCCTCCCACCATGCATTTCACAGCACCGGGAGGCCTGCTTTGTTGGCTTCAGAAACTCCATCACCATAGCAACACAGTCTTAAATACCACTTAAAAGGGAAATTATTCTCTATTATTAGACATGTTCGCCTAAAAAAAAGATGCATTTAATCTCTGAGTACAAAAACAAAGCCTATTTCTGCTCCCTTTGATGTCAATAAGGAAATGAAAGGGTTGGTGTTGAGTCACTGATTGGTCCTGTTATTGTGAATGAGGCTTTCAGGCAGTTTAATGACTGTTTTACAGCATTTTAAATGTCACACGGTCCTCTTACGTTAAGTAGTATATTTATACAATGTTTTCCTTCTGAATAAACTTCGTAAAACTTCAATTTAAGTTTTCTTCATGACACATTCATAACAGTATCATAGCAAACTGTATCTGACACACCATATAGAATGAGATGCATTCTAAGCCAAATGTTTTGTTCGTGGTGATTCTAACCTAGCTGTCGGCTTTCTGTTGTCTACTGCAACTGCTTTTCACATTCTGACCAAAGTGCAGTGTGGGTATTGGAAGCTACTCACGCAATTACCAGTGCGAGGTCAATATAATAGATCTCTGATTCAGCTCCTGCTGGTCAATGTTACAGGAATCTGTTATGTCAATGGGCACAGTAAGCTGTAGAGATAATTACAAGTTTAGACCGAAATCACATTTACTGTGGACACCATGTCAACTGTGTTGATTAAGTAAAACGTGTCATTAAATGTTGATATTTTACATTCTATGTCTGTCTTTGTATGCATGATCTCTCATTCCCTAACTCTCTCTCTGGCTCACTCTCTCTCTCTCTCTGGCTCACTCTCTCTCTGGCTCACTCTCTCTCTCTCTGGCTCACTCTCTCTCTCTCTCGGGCTCGGTATCTCTCTCTCTCTGGCTCACTCTCTCTCTGGCTCAGTATCTCTTTCTCTGGCTCACTCTCTCTCTCTCTGGCTCACTCCCTCTCTCTCTGGCTCACTCTCTCTCTCCCTGGCTAACTCTCTCTCTCTCTGGCTCACTCTCTCTCACTCTCTCTGGCTCACTCTCTCTCACCCTGACTCACTCTCTCTCTCTGGCTCACTCTCTCTCTCTGGCTCTCTCTCTCTCTCTGGCTCACTCTCTCTTTCTCTGGCTCTCTCTCTAACTCACTCTCTCTCTCTCTGGCTCACTCTATCTCTCTCTGGCTCTCTCTCTCTCTGACTCTCTCTCTCTCTGGCTCTCTCTAATCTCTCTCTGGCTCTCTCTATGGCTCACTCTCTCTCTGGCTCACTCTCTCTCTCACTGGCTCACGCTCTCTCTCTCTGGCTCACTCTCACACTCTCTCTCTCACACACTCTCTCTCTGGCTAACTCTCTCTCTCTGGCTAACTCTCTCTCTCTCCCTGGCTCACTCTCTCACTCTCTCTGGCTCACTCGCTCTCTCTCTCTCTCTCTGGCTCACTCTCTCTCTCTCTGGCTCTCTCTCTCTCTGGCTCGCTCTCTGTCTGTCTCTCTCTCTCTGTCTGGCTCACTCTCTCTCTCTCACTCTCTCTCTCTCTCTCTCTCTCTCTCTCTCTCTCTCTCTCTCTCTCTCTCTCTCTCTCTCTCTCTCTCTCTCTCTCTCTCTCTCTCTCTCGCTCACTCTCTCTCTCTCTGGTTCACTCTCTCTCTGGCTCTCTTTCTCTCTCTCTCTGGCTCACTCTCTCTCTCTCTGGCTCACTCTCTCTCTCTCTGGCTCACTCTCGCTGGCTCACTGTCTCTCTCTCTCTGGCTAATTCTCTCTCTCTCTGGCTCTCTCTCTCTCTGGCTAATTCTCTCTCTCTCTGGCTCACACACTCTCTCTCTCTCTCTCTCTCTGGCTCTTTCTCTCTCTTGCTCACTCTCTCTCTCTCTCTGGCTAACTCTCTCTCTCTGGCTCACTCTCTCACTCTCTCTCTCTGGCTCTCTCTGTCTCTCTCTCTCTCTCTGGCTTTCTCTCTCTCTGGCTCACTCTCTCTGTCTGGCTCACTCTCTCTCTCTGGCTCACTCTCTCTCTCTCTCTCTCTCTCTGGCTCTCTCTCTCCCTCTCTCTCTCTGTCTCTCTCTCTCTGGCTCACTCTCTCTCTCTGGCTAACTCTCTCTCTCTCTCTCTGGCTCACTCTCTTTTCATCTCTCTCCTGCTTGCTCTCTCTCTCTCTCTCTCTCTCTCTCTCTCTTGCTCACTCTCATACACTCTCTCTCTTGCTCTCTCTCTCTGTCTCTCTCTCTCTCTGGCTCACACTCTCTCTCTCTGGCTCACTCTCTCTCTCTCTCTGGCTCACTCTCGCTGGCTCACTCTCTCTCTCTCTCTCTCTCTG